>NC_079417.1:16517021-16737021 GCF_026213295.1 Gadus chalcogrammus
TCCTCTCTACGCCTCCTCTCTCCTCCTCCTCCTCCTCTCTACGCCTCCTCTCTCCTCCTCCTCCTCTCTACTCCTCCTCTCTATGCCTCCATTCTACTCCTCCTCTACACCTCCTCTTTATGCCTCATCCCTACTCCTCCTCTCTATGCCTCCTCTCCTCCTCCTCCTCTCTACACCTCCTCTCTATGCCTCCTCTCTCCTCCTCCTCTCTACACCTCCTCTCTATGCCTCCTCTCTCCTCCTCCTCTCTACGCCTCCTCTCTATGCCTCCTCTCTCCCTGCGGTCACCTGGTTAACCAGTTAAACAACAGTATGGTAGCTTGGGTCGGGATGCCTTGCTTTGCTGCCTCGGGTGAAACCGCAGCCTCCTTCGCTGTTGCTTGACTGTACGGAGTGTCTGACGGTCTGTGACCTCGCCACATAAACACACACTTTGTAAAATGGTGGTCCAAAACGGGGTACCGCTAGTAACAAGCTACTGCGTTGAACCCGACACTGACCGTTCTTGCCATATTAAAATAGAAGTTCCGCAGCATGATGCCCCTCTACTTTGTTACACATCTGGAATGCAATTAAAGATCCCTTCAAACTTCTTAAGGGCAGACCCTACAGAGGAGCTTGGAAGGCAGTTTCAGACTGGTTTGGCGTTGGTGTGAACACCATATAGATGGTCTACAGTGGTCAAATTGGAGAATAAAACGAAAAACTAGTCAATCTTATCAGTATCCACTGCCGATTGAAAAGCTGTCAAACTTAGTAAACGATGTGTCATGTTACTTGAGAACGTATTTTAGAACTGGTCTCGTCTTTTTCTGTAAAGTCCTGTTTTAGTCAAATCCGGTAATAAAAAATGGTTCACCCCTCTCGTCTTCTATGAGTGAACTGCCTCAAGGGTTCAACGGAAAGACCACTAAGTATGATGGGAGCTCAGTGGAGGCCTATTGCACCAGAAGATCTGTCAGCTCACAATTTGATTGAGTCAGGGACTATATTCCCACGCTGTTTGCCCACGGTTGATTTGGACACGTTTGTCTCTAGCCTGTCGCCCCTGATGATAACTGTATTTTCCCTGGCCTGACACGCGGGCAGAGAGAGGACAAAGCATGGAACACAATACATTGTACTTCCAGAACCATAACCGGTGTTATGGCACTCCCCATATGAATCAGCAAAATCAAAGTTATCTTGAAAACCAGCAGAACG
Source organism: Gadus chalcogrammus (assembly GCF_026213295.1). NCBI lineage: Eukaryota > Metazoa > Chordata > Actinopteri > Gadiformes > Gadidae > Gadus > Gadus chalcogrammus. Next base: position 16,518,225 of record NC_079417.1, read on the forward strand.
TTCAACAGAACACAAACCGTATAATACCTGACATCCACAGCCGAGCTATTGTCTCCAGGCTGTAGCTTCACAGCTCCTCTTACGACCACATTCTGCTCTCAAAGAAAACCATAAACCTAACTTAAACTGTTATGCTTATAAATATCAATAAACACGGGAGATATGTGTGGGAACACATAAGCCAAACTTTTCTTTCCTCCCTCAACTATTTGAATTTTGCTCAAGATAGAGTTGTTGATTTAAATCAGATAGCCCTGCCCATTTTACCCCCCAGAAGGAATAACTGGAGGGTTTTGAGTTCTGCTGGACGTCTCGTAAAACAAACTCATCTCCATCTAAGCCTTCCATAGGACTGCACCTGTTTACTGAAGGGGTCTTCAAGCACTCGACCCAAGGTCAAAGATATGAGCCGTAGCGTGAACCAGAATGGCCGCCCCACATCTGAGGGGAGAGAGAGAGATCGAGAGAGAGAGAGAGAGAGAGAGAGAGAGAGAGAGAGAGAGAGAGAGAGAGAGAGAGCAGGAAGCATACATGAAGATAATGAGGCTGCTTAGAATAGTGGACCGGAGGGGGTGGGCACTGAGCACACAATGTCGCTGAGCAGGAGCATGTTAATCTATGTTGCGTCACTATGGAAACGCTGCGCAGTATAGTGCGAACGTAGAAGTATGATGAAAGACTAGGAGTTGCTGGATAACATCGGGTATTGATGACTGAGAGTCCCTTTACTAAGATCACCAACCTGGAGCGGTCTCTTGAGGGGTAAAGGAGAGGGACATGTCTCTCTGCTCTCCATTCTGAAGCTGATAAGAAACTATTTATAATGTGGAAATACACAAAGGGGTTTAAAAGAAAACATACAAGACGTCTAGTTTGTGTTCCTTTGGGCTGCTTTCGGTCAGAGCTTGTGATACATTGTATATTGATGCTGGAAGGGATTTTGGCTTCGAAAACAGGGCTAACATACCACATTAAATTTAAGGAGGTAAAAAAATATATTATAATAATAGAAGTCAGACACGTTTGAATACTCTGAATCAATATTGATGGATAAATAGGGTTTATGGTGAATATTCCCTATTATATCATAATGATATAGCAATCTTTTAGTGTGGTCTTTCTTTTTCTTCTGATCAGAATAAAGAATCTATGAGCCCCCATGGGTCTGGGGAGCACACTGAAACCCAGTGGTGCTCACTGGAACCCAGTGGAGCTCACTGAAACCCAGTGGAGCTCACTGAAACCCAGTGGAGCTCACTGGAACCCAGTGAAGCTCACTGGAACACAGGTGGAGCTCACTGGTCTTGGTTCAGCCAAGGGGCATGGGGACCGGCTTATTAAAGCAGAGGGCGGAGCAGCATCTCTACAGAAACTTTTTGTTGTGGAGCTGCTTGAATCCTATTAAAATACACACAAACACACTCTCTAACAAACACACACACACACACACACTCTAACATACACAAACACACACACACACACACGCAAACACACAAACACACACACTCTCTCTCTCTAACACACAAACACTCTTTAACGCACACACAGAATTGAACTCATTTTCTCTTACACACACACACAAACCCACTTCTCTCTCCAAATCCCCTTCTGGGCCATTTTATTGCTGCTACTAGTACGATATTGGTTTGATTTTGGTCCTTACACTTTGTGTCTCTGCTTGAAAAGTGCCGTGAAATTTAGATTGAATGAAATGCACTGAAAGCTGTGGTGGTTACAGGACAGGTGTTGTTGTGCAGAGCGTCCATCCAGCTAGAGGGCGCTGAAGAGAAGCAGACCCAGTGGACCACATCCGAGTTTAGTGAACACGCCGTCGGACAACATCAGGCTGAGGTTAGGGAACACACCGTAGGACAACATCAGGCTGAGGGCTGAGGTTAGTGAATACACCGTAGGACAACATCAGGCTGAGGTTAGTGAATACACCGTAGGACAACATCAGGCTGAGGTTAGTGAACACACCGTAGGACAACATCAGGCTGAGGTTAGTGAACACACCGTAGGACAACATCAGGCTGAGGTTAGTGAATACACCGTAGGACAACATCAGGCTGAGGTTAGTTAATACACTTTACGACCACATCAGGCTGAGGTTAGTGAACACGCCATGGGACCACATCAGGTTTGTGAACACGCCATAGCACCACAGCAGCCTGAGGTTAGTGAACACGCTGTAGGTCTCTGACCCGCCAACGAGCCCTTGGAGGGAGGATGGGTGAGACACCTCTGAGTGCACAGCCCTAGAGTGGCAAACAACCACCCTGACCTTTGAGCACCACGATAGATCGACTCGCCAGATCTGAAGGTAAAAGCAGTGTTGTGACAGGGAGACAATGCTCTCCTGCTGTCTATTTTTAGCCCTGGAGCTATTTCTGGATCATGTGGTGAGAAAGAGCGGTAGGACGGTGAGCTGCTCAGATCAGACCACTCACTCCCCGTGGGACATGTGCCTTCAAATCAGAACAGATTAGCCAGCATAGATCTGCAAACAAAAGTGGAGCAAAACACACACACACACCACGTGCTGAACATTGTTCATAAGCGCACATGTACAAAGGCACACCACACACACACCACACACACACACACACACACACACACACACACTAGCTGTGCTGGGGGGGGTTCTGGTACTAATCCCAGCTGAATGGGGGCTGTGTGCGCCAGGCATTCCTCCCTGCCTCTTCCTGGGCTTTCTGGGGCTTAAGACCTCTCTCCTCCAGGGCTGCAGGCCGGGATCAGAGCCTGAAGGGGACTCTCTGGGCTGGGGTGATAGAGGACTGCTGAGACCAGGAGGAGCAGAGAGGAGGAGCAGAGAGGAGGAGCAGAGAGGAGAGCAGAGAGGAGAGCAGAGAGGAGGAGCAGTAGAGGAGAGGCAGAGAGGAGGACAAAGAGGGGGACAGAGAGGAGGAGCAGAGAGGAGGACAAAGAGGGGGACAGAGAGGAGGAGCAGAGAGGAGGACAAAGAGGGGGACAGAGAGGAGGAGCAGAGAGGAGGAGCAAGGGAGAGGACAGAGAGGAGGAGCAGAGAGGAGGACAAAGAGGGGGAAAAAAACAGAGAGTAGGAGCAGAGAGGAGGAGCAGACCAACAGTCAGGGTGGGGCGGGTCCAGCTGAGAGCGAACGCAGAGCCGCTCTCAGAGTGATGGACGGGGTCCCCCAGCGGGAGAGACGAGGATCTGGCTCTGGGAACAAGTCAACAGCAGCAGGGGGCTGGGCGGTCACCCTGGCTCACTCCTCAACTTACTAACACACCCAAGCACTACTGAGGAATGGTGGGCACTTCAAATGGCCGCATTCATAGACTGATCGGGTTAAGGGCTAGAGTGGGATAAATACATCGAAATAACGATAAATGATAGGTGTATGTGAGCCCCTCTCAGCCCATAACATCTGGAGAAGGGAGAGTCCTCACGGCTGGATGGCTCCTCTCCCTTCACAAGGCCAAGAACAGCAGCATCCAGCTGAGGGGCAGAACGCTCTCTGAGACCAACGCCCTGATCGAACCAGACGGACAGAGTAACCCAGGGACGCTCCTTATGGGAAGAGGAACAGACCCTGTGGCGGCAGTCTTCAGCATCTCCACGACACAGTGGGGTACATTTCAACCCCCCCCCCCCCCCGCCCCCTGGGCTCAGCAGACACACACTTCACAGAGGCCTTCAATGTTGTTGTTCTCCCAGCAGAAGACAACATAACCGGATTAAGATTGGTCCTTTTAAGCCCCCCTCGAGGCACAAACCTGCTTTACACACACACACACACACACACACACACACACACACACACACAACACACACACACACACACACACACACACACACACACACACACACACACACACACACACACACACACACACACACACACAGACGTAGAAGATGAAGTGACATGTAGAACAATGCTACACAGAGAAGAAAGGAGAGGCAGGCTGGGGGAGCTGCCATCCTGTACACTTTGATTCTGTGATTTATGAGGGCGCGTGTCTAGTGTGTGTGTGTGTGTGTGTGTGTGTGTGTGTGTGTGTGTGTGTGTGTGTGTGTGTGTGTGTGTGTGTGTGTGGGTGGTGTGTGTGTGTGTCTGTTTGTGTGTGTGTGTGTATTTGAAAGATTTGTTGTGCATTTGTCTTTGTGTTTATGCACGCAATCATGTCTGTATGAGTACCACGTGTGTGCATAATGTGTGAGTGTATTATCAGCTGGTGACGGTGTTATCAGCCCTGATGGGACAGGAACCTCCAGCATGTCATCACGTCCAGGTGTGAGCCCCTATCAACCCACAACCTCCAAGTGTAAACACGTCTCCCTCAGCCCCCTGCTCCTGGTGTCAGACCAGGGGGAGACTCCCTGTAGGTCTCACTCGGCCCCCTGGGGGGAGAGGTTCTGTGTAATTGGTTTGGGTTTTGCACCGTTGGAGATAAGGAGGCATGCTGCGTGTGTTTTACAAGAGGAAGTGATAAGCTTATCAGGAGACTGGGGGGTGGTCTAGGTACACAGCACACACACACACACACACACACACACACACACACACACACACACACACACACACACACACACACACACACACACACACACACACACACACACACACACACACACACACACACACTTGGAACTCTTGCGAGGGGTCAAGGAGAGTTTACACAGCAATGGTCTGCAATGAGAACGGTCAAAGTAAAGTGGACGATTAAAGTAAAGTGTGTCTGGTCGGGTGCAGAAGGCTGTGGTTGTTTATAGGGGCTATAATATCCTGTAAGTGAATAATAACACTGATCCTTTCTTTGAAGTAAACACGTTTTAATTCTACACCAATAACAAGTATAAATGTTAAGTCTAAGCAGGGCAACAGAAGTTTCATAGAGACGAGACCATGAGGAGGCTGTACACAGTATAAAGAGGGGCAGCGGCGTGTGTTAAAAGGGGATTTATGTACTACGGGTTCAGTGCATTTAAATGGCGGAGCAGATGTCTGAGTTCAGGGCTTTCTCTTACGTTTTGGCCATACGGCTCTGTGGTCTCTCTCCCTCGCTCTCAGGCTCTCCTTTTGGCATGACATCTCTCTCTCTTTCTTACTCTCTCTCTCTCTCTCTCTCTCTCTCCAACCTGCTAGCTGATGACTTTGAGGTCCGTCTTAAGCAGGCTTCAGCAGCCTGACCAAGGCTCCCTCTACAGTGGACTCTGATCTGAGGACCAGGTGGGAATGGCAGAGTGGGGGAAGGAGAGAGGGATCGAGGGATCGAGGGAGAGGGAGTGAGAGAGAGAGAGCGAGCGAGCATGAGAGCATGCAAGAGAAAAGCATTTTGGGGGAACTGAAAAGGCAGTGGAGATGAAAGAAGGAGAGGGAGGGAGGGAGAGGGAGAGGAGATAAGGGAAGATGAAAAAGAAGAAGAGATGTCTCTATTCATGGCATCTCAACTCCCATAATGCCTTGCTTTTCAGCTGTGGCATCAGAATGTTGGCCTTATCTCAGAGAGAAACTTTTCACATGAGCGTGCCTCAGAAACGCCTCACTGTGTTCAAACCAGCAGAGACAAACACTGATAAAGACACGCACACACGCACGCACACACACGCACACACACACACACACACACACACACACACACACACACAACACACACACACACACACCACACACACACACACCACACACACACACACACACACACACACACACACACACACACACACACACAAACAGACACAAACACGCACACAGAAATACAATTTCCTACTGGCATATTAAAAATATTGTAAGACTCACCAACCTATTGAACCAAAACGATCACAAAACAACCCAGCATTAAAACAACATGAAAATGAAAAGAAAGTCTGCCTCAAACGGTCAAATAATTGCATCACAAAAACAATAATCTCTATCCAACTGAAGATGAGAGTGTTTAAGGTAATGATGTCAAAACTCGACCTCAATTAGGGTGATTCCATCAGGACATCGCTGCTCTAGTCACACAAAGTACAAACACATGAAAACATATCATTTTAGTTCACTCTCGTCACAAGAGAGCACTTGCACAAAATGAAGATGAATGCCAAATATGCATGGTGTGTGTGTGTGTGTGTGTGTGTGTGTGTGTGTGTGTGTGTGTGTGTGTGTGTGTGTGTGTGTGTGTGTGTGTGTGTGTGTGAGTGCGTGTGTGTGTGCGTGTGTGAGAGAGTAAAAGACACGTCGTCTTTACAGAGTAATTAATCAGAGAGTTCGGTCCAGGCTTGGTGGCCCACTGCCCACTTGTACTTTTCACTTGAACACTCTAGTCTGATATGTTGCGCTGACACATACACTCACTCGTTCGCACGCATGAAGTCACGCTTGTGCACACACACACACACACGCACACACACACACACCACACACACACACACACACACCACGCATGCAAACACACATGCACGCAAAGACACGCATACACAACAACAAGTTATAGTTATATAACAGCAGAGTATCTCATAAAAGCATTTAAAAAAATCCTCTTTTTCTAGTTTGATTCTGGCAGTGAATTAGTGGTTCTTTGTGTGGTTTATGTATGTGGTGTGGGAGTACATGCATTTCCTGTGTGTGTTTGTGTGTGTGTGTGTGTGTGTGTGTGTTGTCTCAACAGGACTTGGAGGTCTTGGCTGAATAAATCGACTCCAGCTCCATTAGCCCTCACTGCATTAATCACACTATCATTATAAGCTTCACAATTTATTATAGACCTATAAGTCTATATCTTCTACTGCGTGTGTTTTCAAAGGCACACCAAGATAAAGTCAGCTCTTTCTTGAGTCGTTAGAAGGCTTAGGGCTCACCGGGAGGATATTGGCTGAGGGATGGAGGAGATTTCCACTGAACCCTAACGTTCACAGAACCTTTTAAGAAAACAGCACTGGCTAATCCTCTTACGCTTTCTGCTGTTTCCAGGCCTTGATGAAGTTTTAATTGATTCAGTCCAGAGTCCTGGAGCGGCAGCCGACTCATTAAACACAAAGCTGCAAGGAGGCGGCGGGTCCTTGACTTAGTTGGCCAATTCAGTTTTTATCTGCGGCGTTAAACTCCTTACGAAAGCTGCAATAAAAAATCCCAGGCCGCAACTTTGCTTCAAAGCAACCTTTTAAACTGATTCTACAGCCCACTGCGTGACATCTTCATAGCGGTCGTCGTACAAGACCGCTGTTTCTAAGATAAAATGAAAGCATTCAACTTTAAAGCTTGATGAAAGCTTTAGAATCCCACATGACATCAGTCGTGGGGAGATTATGACTCTATGAAGAGCAATTTATGCAATTTCAGCACTTGACGCTTCGTCCATTTGGCGGTGGGGGTAGGTTGGTCGAAACCAGAGTGTTGAGAACAATATCATAGAGCAGATGTCAGACAGAGCCCAGCTCCTGGGCCATCTCCATAGTGACCACGTTGAAGGCTATCCTTTTTGAGCGCAGGACCAAGTGAACCCAGAGAGGCCTGACTCTGCTACAATCGTCTGAACCAAAGAAAAGCTTGAACGATATGAGACTGCCAATAATTTATACAAAATGTACGAAGGACCTTAGACGTTAAGTGTTAAGAGATTCTGTAGGATGTCTCACAGCGCTGCTGCTTCAGGGACAAGGCTCGTTGTTATTGTGAAAAAATAACCAAACACAGCGGAACATTTCTCTGGCCTTTCATCCTGCTTAGCGTCACCATGGTGATTACCTACAGCCCACTATAATGGAGGATGGCTAAAACGTGTGCGTTCGTTGATGGAGAGAGCTATACAGCGAGAGAGAGAGAGAGAGAGAGAGAGAGAGAGAGAGAGAGAGAGAGAGAGAGAGAGACCCTCACATTAGATCCCACCTGTATGTCCATGTATCTTTTATGTAAAGTAAAACCTATACCATAATTGAAAAGCATCACGAAATTGTGGCTTCAAGGAAAAGGCTGTTCTTGAGGTCTGTTCTTTGTCCTTTTTTCAGGAATAGCCAAATCCAAACACTGTTTTGATTTCTCTTTGTGATTTTCTTTCTTCTCTTTTGGCTCGAATGTCTTTAAATCCCTGCCAAAAGTCAGCTCAAACAATACGAGGGAGGGGACGGCTCTCTGTTTTCTCTCTCTACCTTCATCTCTCTCTCTGTTATCTCTCTCTATCGTTCTCTCTTATTACCTTCTCTCTCTCTGTTATCTTTCTCCCTCTCTACCTCCATCTCTCTCTCTCTGTTTCTTTCGCTCTTTCTCTACCTTCATCTCTCTCTCTTTTATCCCTCCATATTCTCTCTCTTCTCATTATCTTTAACCATCGTTCTCTTTCTCTTGTTTTCTCTCTCCATCTTTTTCTCTCTCTCTCTCCATCTCTCTCCATCTCTGTGTTATTTCTCTCAATCTTCTCTCTCTCTCTCTACATGTCTTTCTGAAGCGTTCCCTGTCATTCCCAGGGTTGGTGCCCGTCCCTCCTGCATCCCGTCTCCCACCAGATGCTGCACATATTCCAGACCACCTGCAGAGGAGAGGCGGAATGAATCCCTGGCCTAACAGGGATCACACCTTCCTAAACACTTTGACATCGCTATAAAATCCAATTCATTCTATGGTTGCTTTTCATCATTTGTTATCTATCATAATATGCAATTTCCATCCCTTCTCGGCTCTGTGGGGATTTCTCTCAGCAGTAATAGTCCAATCAGTTGGTTTGCATTGATTCTCAGACATCACCTCATCTCGTTCCTCTGGGGTTGAAACCCGGGTTGAAACATCTGATACAGCGAGTGGGAGGCACTCCCATAATAAACCTGTTGTGTCTGCAGTGGAGCCCGTCATCCACAGAGACTGGAACGCTTGTAGCATGAGGACTGGGATCCTCCGAAGGGCGGTGACCCGTCCACAGGGTTTAGTTTGTATCATTGCATCGGAGGGTGAGAGGCTCCAGGTCTTTGTGGACCCCAGCGGTCCATCGGAGGGTCAGAGCCTCCAGGTCTTTGTTGACCCCAGCGGTCCATCTGAAGGTGAGAGCCTCCAGGTCTTTGTTGACCCCAGCGGTCCATCTGAAGGTGAGAGGCTCCAGGTCTTTGTTGACCCCAGCGGTCCATCGGAGGGTGAGAGCCTCCAGGTCTTTGTGGACCTGACCGGTCCAGAGCGACCTGGCCAGAGGGCCTCTGTTTCAGAGAGCCGGGTCTCTCTCAGTCTGTCCGGATCATCAGAGTTGGCCGAGTAAGACCTCGAATATCCCTTTGTGCCTTTACTTTGTCATTCCACCGATCTGTGTGGCGTCACGTGACTCAATGGACAAGGACGTTTCATCGTCGTTTCTCTGATGAATGGCCTTTTGGCGTCTTATGGATGTTGTTCTTTAGCTGCTCTGTGTGCACTCCTGCTGACAGTTCTGTGTCCCCACAGACCGGGCCAGACAGCCTCCGCTCTCTGGGGGACCAGGGCCCCAATCAGGTGAGGCGGGGCTGTTCACGTAGATCACATGGAGGACAGCCAAGGGAAATAAAACTGGCATGACATCATCCTCGCTCCCTCTCTTGTCTTTCGTGGCTGACAACCGGATAGCCCTGTAAGCTTCAGATGCAGAGAGGTAATTCCCTTTCTTAAAACAATATTTAAATAACCGTACACTTGCATGAAGTGAATGTATTTCATCAAAGTTGTTCTCCAGGGTCAGATTGACTGCGGCCTCTGGAGCCACGATTTAGCCATCTACAAACACGTGACGCTTTCCTGGGCCCCAAAATATAAATGTTTCATGGCTCTGTCTCTGTAGGAAGGCAGCTGCTGGAGGAAGCCTTCTCCATCAGTGCTGGATGAGTCTCCATCATGAGGCTCCATCATGAGTCTACTTCATGACTCTGCTTCATGAGGCTCCATCATGAGTCTGCTTCATGAGTCTGCTTCATGAGGCTCCATCATGAGTCTGCTTCATGAGTCTGCTTCATGAGTCTGCTTCATGAGGCTCCATCAGGAGTCTGCTTCATGAGTCTGCTTCATGAGGCTCCATCATGAGGCTCCGTCAGGGCTGGATGAGGGAGGACTCCCTGGTGTAAGACTCTCTGGCTGGGAGGCGGGAGTGAGTTAGAAACCCCAAAAGAGGCAGGAGCACACAGATGCCTTCCTTGACCGCTAGTTATGCTGCTGCCGGACGGATGTGTACGCATGTACCACACACACACACAGCTATTTTTGCTGGCCTTTGGCAAAAGTCCAAGCAAAACACCAAGCTGTTATGGCCCCCCCCTCAGCCCAAAACCGCCCACTGCCCCCATATGAGTCCCAGGGGGGCAGCGGAGCGGAATGCAGAGCGCTGGTTTGGAGGTTCAGGGGTACTTCCTGTTATTAATGAGCCTTCCCCACTGAGCCTTCCTGGCTCCCAGCCGGGACGCTCAATCTCTGCATGCTGCCACAGCCAGGCAGGCTCAGGATGCTGCCACAGCCAAGCAGGCTCAGGATGCTGCCACAGCCAAGCAGGCTCAGGATGCTGCCCCAGCCAAGCAGGCTCAGGATGCTGAGGATATGCCAGCCCTGCCACATTCATAGCACTATGAATGCTTTAAAATCTACTAGCCAGACCGCTGGACAGAGAAGCACCTGCACTTTGCTATCATCAGTCCAAGAGGCCCCTGTAGATCGAACCCCCCAAAAATAATATTTGGAATAGTGTGTGTGTGTGTGTGTGTGTGTGTGTGTGTGTGTGTGTGTGTGTGTGTGTGTGTGTGTGTGTGTGTGTGTGTGTGTGTGTGTGTGAGGTCCGAGCTCATTCCTAAATGGTGCGTGTCTAACACGCTCTACTAACACAGGGTAAACAGTGTAAAGTGCCAGAGAGGAGCTCCCCTACGCTGGTGTCGCTGCATCTGTTTCTCTGTCAGGCTGAACCCAGGGCTGGGAGGGTATAGCTCTCCCCAGTGCCAGAGGCGAGAGGGACGAGCAAGGGCTATAGAAGCCGACAAGCACACATCAACAAACCACACATCAACCATTTCTTGGGGGTCTTTAGCCGGCGCAGCGCACGGTTGAGGGCAGAGACTGCTTTAGAGTTGCTGCTTGATACATCAACTCATTTTCTGTCTCATGTCCACACCATGTGTCAAACCCCAGGAGGCCTTTGGGACGTGTGCAGTGGTGGTGAGACTCAGCGCCAGGCAACACTCAGTCCGCTGACTTCATCCTGAACCACAGCTCATCATCACCTCCCTCATCCCCTCTGTTTGATCTCATGATCTCTAACCCTAACCCTAACTGCAGAATATGGATTAAGTAGACCCTTACTCCGCTCCCAGTACCCCCAACTGGTCTGTACACGCTGCGGGAGCTAGAACCTACACGTCACATATATTTGATTTTCTTTGATGCTTGTCATGCGACCGAATCTCAGATGGCAGCGGTCCTTAATTTATGCATACTTAAAGAAGAAATGTGAATCCAGATCCACATAGAACAGTTCAGCCAATACATTGGAAGACAAAACACACACACTGGACGTTGGTGTTGATCAGAGTTCATAGCGTTTACTGCAGCTCCTATGACGTGCTGTGGATGGAGGCATGACCAATGAACAGCGACACTCTTCGGACGTCTGGGAGTTTACAGAAACCGCAAACCAATGAAGTGTGACGTAAACATGGTATACGCGTTTATACATTTTTATGGTGTACTTTATAGCCTGAGACCGGCCTCAACGTGTGTTTTACTGTTAACGCTTTTACCTTGTGGCTCGTACTGAGGTGGAGACGTGAAATTAGGAGAAGAAAGGGACATCAAAGTTAAGGTCAAACAATAAGCTGCTAGGGCATTTAAAACTATACTTTATCATAATGCAGATCCCAGACACCAAAATGATGCCTCCGATAACCTAGTGAATAGTAGTTGCATCCCATTATCACTGGTAAAATGTTATTATGTATTGATGTCAAATCGGCTTGCCAGTAGTTTAGTTTTATTTTGTTAAAGCTGCATTCAGCAGACAGCCTGGATGGGACCCTGGCATGAGGAAGCTACTAAGACACCTGGTCTGCTCCCTGAGCTACTATGATGACGATGCTTGCGTCTTTACTTCATGCTGTTCACATCCATTCCATTTAGACTACTGCAATTTTAACAGCTTTTCACAATCAATGGGTCCCATCCACATTACCTGCACAGAAATGTATTCATTGATTAATTGATTCATGGGCATCTTCCACAATATCAGACTGGGGCCAAAAGGCGACTAATCCCTGGTTGACAGCTCTCACAGGGGAGATCTTTCCCTGGGAAACCTGGACAGTTACTGTCTGTAGTCTATTGTGTTTCCTGCTCTACTCTACTAAGCTGGTTGTGTTTCTGTATTCTAGTGTGTCTACTCTACTCTACTGATCTAGGTTGTGTGTCTGTAGTCTAGTGTGTCTCCTGCTCTACTCTACCAAGCTAGGTTGTGTGTCTGTGTTCAAGTGTGTCTCCTGCATCTCTACTCTAATAGGCTAGGGCAGGGAGCATTGTGTGTCTGTAGTCTAAATATGTTTGTTGACGTGGGCACGGGTCTATTTTTAACTCTGGAAGTTGTTTTATGTCTTTTGAAAAGCTGGCCAGGCAAACTTTCTTGTGCAGCAGGAAAAGGTCGGTTTATTTGTGTTCCCCGGAGGAGACGGAGGAAATCATACATCAGAAGGAAGAGCAGGTTTTCCACTCTGTGACCAAGGATTCAACTGGAGCATCACGGACACATCATCTAAACAGACGTATGGATAACATGCAGCCGAGCCAACAGGAGAAGAATCAATGGATCTGCTCTAAATCATTACATATGATGTGAATATATATATAATTATGACACATGCCCCTGGACATTTCTCCACTTTCTTCCCTTTGGAAAAGCTTGGAAAAGCTCTGCAATGTAAAAAGTACATTGCAGAGCTTTACACCAATGCAGTAACTCGGTTGGTTTGTGTTTGGCCTCATGATTGATGGGTTCCCAAAAGCCATTAAGATATCGACTTCTTCGCGTCTAAATAGTTGAGGATGGCTGAGTATCAGGCTGGCCAGCAGCCTCGGGGAGCACCCCCCCCCTCCAAGGAGACCACCAGCAGCCTCGGGAACACCCCCCCCCTCCAAGAAGACCACCCCCAACCACCAGGAGACAGACAGGGGGAGACCAGGACACAGGGGGAGACCAGGAAGGGGGAGACCAGGAGAGAGACAGGGGGAGACCAGGAGACAGGGGGGGGGGAGACCAGGAGACAGGGGGAGACCAGGAGAGAGACAGGGGGAGACCAGGAGACGGGGGGAGACCAGGAGAGAGACAGGGGGAGACCAGGAGATGGGGGGAGACCAGGAGAGAGACAGGGGGAGACCAGGAGACAGACAGGGGGAGACCAGGAGACGGGGGGAGACCAGGAGACAGACAGGGGGAGACCAGGAGACAGACAGGGGGAGACCAGGAGACGGGGGGAGAACAGGAGACAGGGGGAGACCAGGAGAGAGGGGGAGACCAGGAGACAGGGGGAGACCAGGAGACAGGGGGAGACAAGGAGACAGGGGGAGACAAGGAGACAGGGGGAGACCAGGAGACAGGGGGAGACCAGGAGACAGGGGGAGACCAGGAGACAGGGGGAGACCAGGAGAGGGCAGGGGAGACCAGGAGACAGGGGGAGACCAGGAGACAGGGGGAGACCAGGAGAGAGACAGGGGGAGACCAGGAGACAGGGGGAGACCAGGAGAAAGACAGGGGGAGACCAGGAGACAGGGCGACACACACAAACACACTCCAGACTCCTAGGGCCAGGGGGGGGAGCCATTAGAGACTGAGTGAGAGTGTGGAGCTACCAGAGCCTGACATGCTGGGCATAAAGTAGAGTAGAGTACCAGCTCCTCTCTTTAGGGAGCCAGAGTCAACAGAACAGCCACGAGGAACCACACAACAACATAGAGAACGCCACAGCAGACTACAAAAACAGGCATTTCAACAGCTCTACACCAGACAGGTGTTGCTGTTGTCTGTGTGGTGTGATGCAGGGGAGCAGGAAGCTATCTGAACAGATGATCTTCATAGAGCTTGCCCCTTTTAGCAGAGGATAGCATCATTAAGGCAGAAACACAGAAGACGCAACATAAAGGGAGAGGGGAGTGGAGGAGAGGAGAGGAGAGGGGAAGAGAGGAGAGGGGAGGGGAGGAGGAGAGGAGAGGGGAGGGGAGGGGAGGAGGAGAGGGGAGGGGAGGAGGAGAGGAGAGGGGAAGAGAGCGGGTTGCATCTCTGTCAAACCAGACTAGAGATATATCCATGATTTGCTTGCCTCAGACTATGATTCATCCACTAGGTTCTCTAATCTAAGCAGAAAACAATTTTGTAGGCAAACATCCCCAGCTATTGTTTGCCGCGCAGAGTAAACACTGAGAGTGTGCATGAAGTGGGGAGCTGGTTTGTTTGCTCATGGGTGAAAAATAATTATAGAAAATGCTGACTGCGTGTTACAGAGATACAAGAGTGCATGGGCGTGTGTGTGTGTGTGTTAGTGTGTGTGTGTGTGACAGAGAGACAGACAGACAGTGAGTGAGGGAGTTTAGAGATCCCTGGACCCCGACGTGACTCACCCTCCTCACAGGCGGCGCCGCTGAACCCGGGGCAGCACCTCCACTCCAGAGACGTCACGGTGCGGTACACCAGCCTGTAGGAGGGCCTGACCAGCGTCTTATAGCTGGAGACCACACACACACACACACACACACACACACACACACACACACACACACACACACACACACACACACACACACACACACACACACACCATTGTACCATATCATCATACATAAAATACTTTAGTCTGCTAGACACAACTCTGCATGTTTTGATGACACGTCTCTGAACAGCAGGACATTGATAGGGCAGATGCAATGGGTTCATCTCCTTCAACAGTGTCTCAATCTACACTAAACACAAAAGATTTATCCGTCTCAGTGTCTCTCCACCATCACCTGCCTCTTGTTCCTCATCTGTCCCTGGTTACCTTAACATACAATCATCTGAACCCTGAAGTCCACTCTGGAGTTACGTTCTACAGTGAGAGGAGTTTGATAGTGAGGTCCACTATGGAGACAACGCTCTACAGTCAGAGGAGTGTTATAGTGAGGTCCACTATGGAGACAATGTTCTACAGTCAGAGGAGGGTGATAGTGAGGTTCACTCTGGAGTCACGTTCTACAGTGAGAGGAGGATGATAGTGAGGTTCACTCTGGAGTCACGTTCTACAGTGAGAGGAGGGTGATAGTGAGGTTCACTCTGGAGTCACGTTCTACAGTGAGAGGAGGGTGATAGTGAGGTTCACTCTGGAGTCACGTTCTACAGTGAGAGGAGGGTGATAGTGAGGTTCACTCTGGAGTCACGTTCTACAGTGAGAGGAGTGTAATAGTAAGGTCGACCCCCGGTCCGCCTCACCTTGCTCCTGAGCAGCCCTGCGGCCACACGCAGCTCTGGTAGACCCGCTGAAGAACCGTACCGTTCTGGACCTGGCAGGTCACCGTCTTGGAGACCGTATGAGGACACCAGTTCCTGGAGAGAGCGAGAGCGAGAGAGAGAGAGAGAGAGAGAGAGAGAGAGAGAGAGAGAGAGAGAGAGAGCGAGAGAGTCAAACACAAGCCAGCAAGCCACCAACAATTATTCATCTATTATTTCCCCCGATAGCTCCAGTGGTATCCATTGTTTTCAGACTGTGGATCCAAAGCGTGTGCATCTGAAAACGGCTGAAAAGGTCAGAGTGCACTGAAACTGAACTTAAGTCAGCATTCTGTTTCAGTGGGGATAGACAACGCTTCCCCCAGCATGGACACAGTCTTATTATCTGGAGGGATACAACACAGACAAAGGGAGAACTGAGAATACATACATCCAATATATCCGAAGCACAGCCTCACTCTCTCCCACTAGATGTTTCCCCGTCACAGCAGGAACCGGCCATGTCCTCAGACTCAAGCATTTCTGTTCTCCCTCCTCCTCCTCCTCCTCTTCCTCCCTCCCCCTCCTCTTCTCCTTTACGCTGCTTGCTCGGGTTCAGTCGGCCGTGAGGCTTGCAGCAGTGCATTGTGGGGGCCTGTATTTATATTGCGGTCGCTTCCCCTATCAATACACAGACGCTGGCTCTTCTCTCTCTGAAGAGGTCGGGGGGGGGGGGGGGGGGGGGGGGGCCCTCCTGGAGAGAGAGAGAGAGAGAGAGGGAGAGCGTTGTCTAAAGCGGCTTTATCAGGCTGTGGAGAAAGGTTAAAGAGCCAAGATCAGATGGGAGGACTCTGGAGTGGCTTCAGGATCCTCCTCCACTAGACTAGAGCACGCTCCAGCACACTCCCTTTTTCCTCCCCTCGGCCTTCTGGAGATTCTAGAGGAACCAAGAAGGACAGCGTCAGGTAGAGAGGGGAGTGTAATCATCTCCACGTCAGAGGGCTCAGGATACCACTGCAGCACAGGCTTGTTGCTCTGGGCCTCGGATAATTAAAATGTTCTAGACGAGCAGTTCGGTCGGGACAGGTCTGGTCTGCAGGAGCTGCTCTTCATTAGGAGTCCAGACACAAACATGCCATCTCTAGGGTTAAGGGCCAGGGAAAATGAAGCACTGAAGCAAGGCAAGAATATCAGCTTGTGATGGACTCCCTTAAGGAATGGGCCAACACAGCTTCCAGGGGTAGGCTAAGTATTGGAGAAGAGAGATTCCATATCCAAAACTGTGTGCCAAGTAATTGCAAAAATGTCAAATACTCAGTTATAGCAGTTATAAGACAACACCAAGTCTCTACTGGGGGTAATTGATTATAGGCTAATACTTCCATTGTACTGGTATCACATCACGGCCTGTAGTACTGCTTAGTATTCATGGTTTATTCAGAGCAGTAGTTTATCTGACTGATACTTAGAGACAATATGGAACAGAAAGCAAAGCTCATCTTGTCTCCACTGTCCGCTGTTTACATAATATAAAACAGGAGCAGACGTAGGAGAGATCTTACTGTTCTCACTGCTCACTACTGACATGCCCTGCAGATCAGGTCTCTCTGTTTTGTTGAATGGAAGGGGGATGTGAACATTCTCCCAGCATGTTTTCAGATTAAAACTGATGCTATTTTGACATACAATTCAGAATAGTAATTTTTGGGATGCTTGAGACTCGAGATGGATAGTATTCCTTTGAATATTACCTAACAATTCATGAAAAATGTAAATGTCCTTCTTTAAAGATGAAGAGTCAGTAAGACTGGGTCCGGGCAGTACAGGGTTGAGAACATTTCTGCTGTTTCAAAAGTTTGCTACAGTGAATGTCTCTGAACCAACCAAAGACCAACCAAGGACCTAATGATGAGGTGGAAAGACCAACAGTAGGAGGACTTTCTCAGAGAGAGATGATCCTATGGAGCAGAAAAGATGGAAACATTCTGAACGAAGAAAAATCCAAGCCGAGTGATTTACAAGAGCAGACCGGCAGAAATGAAGTTTTTGTTTGTTTGAGGGTCTGGTTTATGGGCACTTCATCCCTCAAAGCGTGGAAACATGGAAGGGGGTTAAGAGGAATCTAACGTATGGAGTACACATGTCCTGTTCAGACCTAGCATGTGTTACACATCTATTATTTACAAGTACCTTCTTTACCTTCCTTAAGGCCCAAGTCGGCACATGGAGACGCCTAAACGTTAAGCCTGTGTTTAGACAATCACCAGAACGTACAGAGAGAGTAGAGTCTCCCTGGGAATGTATAGCTCTACTTGGAGAGGGTAGAGATCTACTCTCTTCAGGGAGAGTAGAGCTCTATTCCATCTAGGGAGAGAGTAGAGCTCTCCAATCAGTAGAATGTATGGAGAGAGTAGGGCTCTCCTCAGAGAGAGTAGAGCTCTCCTCAGAGAGGGTAGAGCCCTCCTCAGTGAGAGTAAAGCTCTCCTCGGATAGAGTAGAGCTCTCCTCAGAGAGAGTAGAGCCCTCCTCAGAGAGAGTAAAGCTCTCCTCGGAGAGAGTAGAGCTCTCCCTGGAGAGAGTAGAGCTCTCCTCGGAGAGAGTAGAGCTCTCCTCGGAGTGATTAGAGCTCTTCTCGGAGAGAGTAGAGCTCTTCTCGGAGAGAGTAGAGCTCTCCCTGGAGAGAGTAGAGCTCCCCTCGGAGAGAATAGAGCTCTCCCTGGAGAGAGTAGAGCTCGCCCTGGAGAGTGTAGAGTTCCCAGCTCTGTGCTCTCAGACTTCACCTACTGGCGATTTATCGCTTCCTGCCAGCATGCGCTGGAAGAATGTGGGAAAGTTGTTATTTTCTGTTTGTCAACGTGTTAGAGCAAGTGTGTGTGTGTGTGTGTGTGTACGAAAGAGAGAGATAGTTTGCACAACAGGAAACGGCAAATGCCAAGCGGCAACGGAAGTAGTACACTCCTAAAGCTCATGTTAACAATCCACCAACACACACACGCATACCCCCCCCCCCCCACACACACACACACACCTAAACCAGTCACCGGCGTCTCAGCCGGAGCAGGCCGAGCGCTGGTATCTCTGGTTCTGCAGCTCAGAGCTCTGACAGAGGTTCCCTTTCATACACAGAACACATGTAGACCTGGGAGAGGATAGCACTGGTGCATGCATGCGTGGGTTGGGGCGTGTGGCTGTGGGTTGGTGCGTGTGGCTGTGGGTGGGTGTGTGTGGCTGTGGGTTAGTGCGTGTGGCTGTGGGTGTGTGTGTGTGGCTGTGGGTGGGTGTGTGTGGCTGTGGGTGTGTGTGTGTGGCTGTGGGTGGGTGTGTGTGGCTGTGGGTGGGTGTGGGTGGGTGTGTGTGGCTGTGGGTGGGTGTGTGTGGGTGTGGGTGGGTGTGTGTGGCTGTGGGTTGGTGCGTGTGGCTGTGGGTGTGTGTGTGTGGCTGTGGGTGGGTGTGTGTGGCTGTGGGTGGGTGTGGGTGGGTGTGTGTGGCTGTGGGTGGGTGTGTGTGGCTGTGGGTGGGTGCGTGTGGCTGTGGGTGGGTGTGTGTGGCTGTGGGTTGGTGCGTGTGGCTGTGGGTGGGTGTGTGTGGCTGTGGGTGGGTGTGTGTGGCTGTGGGTGGGTGCGTGTGGCTGTGGGTGGGTGCGTGTGGCTGTGGGTTGGTGCGTGTGGCTGTGGGTTGGTGCGTGTGGCTGTGGGTGGGTGCGTGTGGCTGTGGGTGGGTGTGTGTGGCTGTGGGTGGGTGTGTGTGGCTGTGGGTTGGTGCGTGTGGCTGTGGGTTGGTGTGTGTGGCTGTGGGTTGGTGCGTGTGGGTGTGGGTGGCTGTGGGTGGGTGTGGGTGGCTGTGTGTACGTTGGCCTCACCCTATCATTCCCCCCCACTGCTAATCCCCCAAAACCAGCAGATAAACATGGGGGTTCCCAGCGGGCCGGAGGGAGAACAGGACCCCCTCTGGGAGGCACTGGAGAGGGGTTCAGGAGAGGGAAGGGGGGAGAGGAGGGGAGGAGCTTTGACCCCCCCCGAACTCTGTTTGCTCAGCGTTTCCATGGAGACAGCAGGAGCTACAGGATGGAGGCTCCTGACTCAAACGATCACTGACACATCATTCACTAACAATAAACAAACCGTTAACCAACAGTTAAGTTATGGTAAGTAATCATTTACTAATGGTGTTCCAAGTTTACTGATAGGACAAAGATAATTGTGTTTGTGTTGGTATTAACAAAGGTGTTAAATTATTATTATTGAATACGGAGGGTTTAGAACCTCTTACCCACTAAACATAACTACTATGCTAATGATATATAAATTAATATTGCTTATTACTGCATGAACTTATATTAATGAATGGTTCATAGAACATTTGTTAACTGTTAAATACTGCATAAATAATGTAAATCCATGGATAATTAATGTACCCTTATTGTAAAATGTTAACAATGTAATTCAATGCACCCACAGTACAGACATGTTCCTCATTTGAAGCCCATTCATCAAAGATGTGCGACCTCTGACCTCTAACCTCTGACCAAGAGCCCTGGTACGGACACTAGGATCTTGATAAGTTGATGAGATAAGGAAGGGCATCCCCATCACGACAGACTTCCCACAACTCTGCTTCCTGTTGTAAACACCCAGCGGGGCTTCATGAGATGAGGCCAGACCACTGAATGCAGGGAACGCCGCTGCCTCCGCAGACTCTGTTATTCCAGGTCTCATCAGGAAACCGTCCGAGCTGACTGGGGGAGCTGGCCTTCAGGGAAAGCCAGCGGACCGTGTCTCCTGCATGGCTTTATGTCTGCCCGGGGACAGCATTACAGGGGGACAGGCCAGGTGCCGGTACACTCTACTCTACGGTGGGGCCTCCCTTCTGGCTGCACGGGGCCCATGTGCAGCGAGGTGTGAAGCCAACAGGTTGGGCAGGGCAGCAGAACCGGCAGAGTCCCGGTGAGTATCGGGTCTCGTGTAGAAACACGTTGCTCTCCCAGCACAGAGCCCAGTCTAAATAAATCATCAGCCATCGCTAACAGTCGCCTCACAGCCAAGGTTTTACAGAGAGGGAGAAAAAAAAATTCATTCTTAATGGATGGAAAATGGCAGCTCTGGCCATCTGTTGCTGAGCGGAGCGGAGGCCAACACAGAGAAACAATGAAGAGGGAAGCGGAGCTGACTGGGCCTCAGATGAACAGTAATGCTGATGGAGAGCCCATGAAACTGTCCAGAAAGGCTCACAGTTTATTCTTTAACAAATGATTCCTGCTGCCATTTAGAGTGGCTCGACACACTGTAGCGGTGCAGTGCATCATGGGGCAGCGGTGCAGTGCATCATGGGGCAGCGGCGCAGTGCATCATGGGGCAGCGGTGCAGTGCATCATGGGGCAGCGGCGCAGTGCATCATGGGGCATCGGTGCAGTGCATCATGGGGCAGCGGTGCAGTGCATCATGGGGTAGTGTGCAGTGAAACGCTAGCCTGGGGTTAGCGGAGGTTAATTCACAGCTTAACCCACGGCCTCCCATTTAACCCACGGCCATTGTGTGAGTGTGTATTTGGTTTTTATGCATGCATGGATGTGTGTACCACGTTGCTGGAGGATGAACGGGGTCAGAGAGAGAATATGACTCAATTACAGTGCGATTGATATCTGGAGGAATTTCTCTAGATTCAAGCTGTTGGAAAAAAAAATGAGAACAAGGCACAAAAGACAAATGTGGCAGAAATCCAATTAGGTGAGGATTGAAGGAAAGGGGGTGTGGCGTGAAGGAAAGGAGGAGAGGAGCGGAAAAGAGTGACCATTCTTCCAAAGGGACCAACAAAGGGTTGCTGGAGTGAAGAAAGATGCTCCCCTGGTCTGTGGAGGCGGTATGACCACAGATCTAAGACTCTAAGAAATCACCTGGCCCATCCGTGATGTAACCCCGGTATGGACTGTGTTCTGCCAAGGTGATTACACCCGGGCCCCTGATAGTGTATGATATAGTCTGACATTGCAGCTTTCGAGTCTCTCCTCGGTTTTCCAGTTTGTCTCGTTTCACTTTTCGGCTGGTTCTATCAGTACATTAATTATCAAGTGACACGTCAACGTTGTGCTGTAATGATCTGCTCTCGTAGGACCCATCCGTCAAAAGACTGCTTCTGGTCCCACTGGGCCACGCCCCTTTCCCATGTCCCTCACGGACCCTGGCATCCGGAGATGACATCAGTTATTTCATTGAGATTAATGAGGGACAAATAATGCCTCTCAAAAATTATTCTCTAAGAAGTGAAAACCTTTGAGGGGGTGTGAAAGTGTGATAATAGTTATAGACTGTAATAGATAGTAACAGACTGAAAATAGATAGTTATAGACTGATAATATATATAGACTGATAAGTAATAGACTGATAATAGTTAGACTGATAATAGTTATAGACTGATAATAGTTATAGACTGATAATAGTATAAGACTGATAGTAGTTGTTTTAAAGTGAAGAGCAGTGACACAGACCTGACAGGACTCATGAGCCAATGGGGGGGAGGGAGGTTGCTCCCAATGGGACCATCCAGTGTAACGTGACCCTGTAAACATCCTCTCTGTGGGTCAGTGGACCCTCATATCATCAAAGAACCAGGTGAGCCACGGTGGACTGGGGCCCTCCGGTACTTCAGGACACCTGCCATCAGCCTTGTCCCTCGGTTTCCCCCGCGGGCCCCCCCCCCCCCTTAACCCCCCTCCCCCCCGCCTCCACGACCCCCACTCCTTGGGACTAGGACCCCGACTATCACTGAGTTAGGACCATGATACAAGATGGTTTCAAACTATTTCTCCACTATTTATATTCTTATGTGCTCAGCCTTGATGACTCTAGAAGTTCAGAATAGTCCTGTTCATGATTCCAGGATTCATGAGATGAACTAAAGACGTTTCCAATCCATCTTATCTGTGTGATGAGAGCTGAAGACAAAGCATTTCTATTACAACAGAGCAACTAGCACTTCAACCGGTACACTTGTTTGGCCCGGGCAGAAGACAGCAGCAGCAACCTGACGTAGAAGCAGATTCATTAACAGTCAAAGGTGAATAAACACTTTACTGGCAATGTTACTCAAGCACAAAGAGCGGTTCAGTAACCACGGTATACAGCCTCATCAGCTGTTGTTTGGGTAAGTCTTCCTAATCTCTGGTTTTGTTCTCCTTCTCTTTGAACCCGTCTAAATAAACGTCATTTCCCACCTCAGCGTTCATCCTCCCGACTCTGCTCAGAGACTTTCAGGGCCAGATTGGATTGTCTCCTCTGTGGAATGTCCTATTGTCCCGGCCTCTCCTATAAAACCCAACGGTCCTATTGGTCTTTGTTGACCCCCATAAACCCTGAGGTGAAGCAGACCGCAGGTGGACCTGATTCACAGCTCCTCCTAAACTCCCCGACCCCACGATGCTCTCAGGCCTCGTACTACTGCTGTCTGTCAATCCTCCCGTCTGTCTGTCTGTCCACCCGTCAGTCTGTGTCTCACAGTCAGGGGAATCACTTCCATTTCATTAAAATTGTTTTCATTGAGAAATTGTGATTTTAGGACACTCCAAAACCTGTTTCTTGGGTACTGTAAAAAAGGACTATTGAGGTATGAAATATTTTCAATGTTGAATGGCTTTGCTGATCTTGATCAAACAGCAAAACTTAATGTTGAACACGATCCATGAAGCACAGAGAAGAAGGTGAACCACACTGTATTCTAGCAGCGCTCAAACAACTTGGAAAGTCACCTCCTCGCTTCCCCACACCAAAGGCCAGATGCATAGGAGCCCAGCTGCTTGTGTTTAGTAAACATGTCCACAAGCGGCCTCCTAGTGAGGGATGAGGAGGAGAAGGAGCAGGAGGAGGAGGAGGAGGAGGAGGGAGAGGAGGAGGGGGAGGAGGAGGGGGAGGGGGAGGAGGAGGGGGAGGGGGAGGAGGAGGGGGAGGAGGAGAAGGAGGAGGAGGAGGAGGGGGAGGAGGAGCAGGAGGAGGAGGAGGAGGAGGGGGAGAAGGAGGAGCCAACAGCGAGGCAGACACTCATCGGACCACCTGGAGGTACCCATAGGGGTTTCTCTTGCACCTCACAGCACAGGAAGACATTGAAACACTGGAAGCCTTCGGGGGAGAAATATTAGAGGGATAATGCGGGCCACGTCTGAGCCCCCCAGAGCAGAGGGGATGAACCCCTCTTTCCCTCTGTCGAGGGGAAGGAAACTGGCTCTAATGGACTGGACATTGGTTATATAATGTTGTAATGTGTGATGGTCTGATGTGAAGATCAACATTTATCAAACAATTGTATACACCACACACACACACACACACACACACACACACACACACACACACACACACACACACACACACACACACACACACACACACACACACACACACACACACACACTTCAAGAGGCTATATACATAATTAATCAAGTGTGTGTAAATAACCATTAATGGAACACTCTATCCAACAAGCACTATGTTATGAACCACACAGGTGGGTTAACCTACCTAACCTAACCTAACCTAACCTAACCTAACCTATAACCTTAACACCCTCAGGCTCCTTATCGTCCCGTCTATAGTGTCCTCAGTTACAGCGGGGTAACGAGCTGTAAACCACTAGACAGTTGTTATCGGGCCCTTCCATCTTGTAATTAGATCTTGGCCTAAAGTTCACCAACCATTGGGGAATGGAACTCACATCACCCACGAGGCGTCGATAAGGCTCGTGATCAAACGTAGTGGGAAAAGGGCTGCATAAAGAGCGCCTCATATCGGCCGAGCATGATCATGACTATGCTGATGGGAGTGAGGAGAGCTGAAGTGCGTTGGCAGGACAGGCAGAAGGAAACCAACCTTGAGGAAGACAAGACGACCGATAAAGGATGGGAACGTTGGTCTATCGTAAAAGAACATGAGGCCAAACAGAGTGGCTTAGACCAGGCAAAGGACTGCTCAGATTAAGGATTGTTTCATTCAAAGATGAAGGACTTTGTAATGAAAAATCAGATAAATTACCTAAAGTTGGACATAAAAAACGGACCACTCCAGATAAGAAAAGGTTTGATGGACGACAGCATATCATTCAATGTATCGTTGGACATAGGCTTACCTCTTCTGGTAGACGGCGGCGTGGTCTCTGGCTAGACGGGGGGTCGAGGCTCGGTACAGACCGGTCCTCCAGGTGCCCTGCACGCACGCGCTCAGCCACAACAGAAGCACGACCCCGAGGCAGCTCCGCGGGCGGAGCGCGGACGCGCGCTCACGGCTACACATCCCCGGGTCCGGTTCTAAAAAGTACGACCTGAAGTTAGTAATAAGCTTCTCCTCTCGGACAGCAGGAGGATATCCACCAGAGCGGGAGAGAGGAAGTCAAAGATCCACTCGGTTCGTTAGGGTAACGCGCGCATCCCGAGCAGAGTCCGTAAAGAGTCCAAACTCACTCCTGGAACATCTGAACCCGAGCTCTGCTTTAGATGGTAGTCAGGCTGCTGGTTCAGATCTGCTGCAGACTTCACCGGGAGTACCACGCACGCCAACAGAACCAACCGGACGCTGCAGCTGATCTGAACCCCAAGCCGCTTCGTCTGCTCGCGCTGCGGGAGGAGACGTCACGTGCACGCAGCGCCCCGTTTTTATAGTGGGGGCGTTTAAAGGCTCGTGCCCCGCTGCACCCCCTTCGGAGACAGTACCCACACTGACCACCGGCATCTGTTGCACATTAATCCACTGCGATGACATCAGAGCCGCTCGTGGCACGACAGCGGTGACATTTTCGGCTTTATTACCAAGTAAAGGCTGGCGTTTCAAAAATAATGCACAACCTAATACATGCTAGAATCGGATTGTGCTTTTCTCTAAGACTATGTAGGCCTACATGAATGTCACGAAAGATGGATTTTCAAGATAGGGCTCACACCCGTTATCCAAGTAAAATGTACTGTAACGAGTTATGATGGCAGCATGCTGTCCCAGGCCAGCCCGTTCCCTCTGGGTCCGGTGGGGACGGGAACTGGTCTGCTAGAGCCCTCTGGACACTAGACTACCCAGGGTAACAAGTGAGGAGGTCAGGGCGTCCAAGGCACCTGTGAGGCTACAGTAGAGCCAGAAGTAAGAAGCTCAGGGCTGGGTCCTGATCCAAAACCACCTGGCTCAGGGGAGCCGGCAGAATTTAGACCTGTGGTCATGGGCTGCTGCTGCTGCAGGGCTGTTCACCCCCTGGGCTAGGTGTTCACCCCCTGGGCTAGGTGTTCACCCCCTGGGCTAGGTGTTCACCCCCTGGGCTAGGTGTTCAACCCCTGGGCTAGGTGTTCAGCCCCTGGGCTAGGTGTTCAGCCCCTGGGCTAGGTGTTCACCCTGTGGGCTAGGTGTTCACCCCCTGGGCTAGGTGTTCACCCCCTGGGCTAGGTGTTCACCCTGTGGGCTAGGTAGTTAGCAGCCCAGGTAGTACCTGCCTCGGGGTAGGGGCCTTCTGTGTCGCTCCCAACTATCGACTTTAGATATAACATCAAGTATGTATTGTAGTGAAGTATGCATGTGGGGAAGTTTTAAAATTTTCAATCGTAAACACACTTTAACATTACAGAAAAACAGCATTACCATTTGCCCTTGTCTAAGACATTGCATTGCATTAGCTGATGTACATTTCTTAACACAGCCACCCTTTCTCTGTTACCGCCTTGTTGCGTCGGTCTGTTTTGAGCGTTGGGTAGCCGCTACAAAGGTTCCTGTATGGGAAGGGACGTTGAGGGGAACTAAGTGAGTGGGCGTAGCCAAAACACTGAACTGCTTTCCAAGAAGTCCCTCAGTCGGAGCGCGCCTATTGTTAAGGGACAGCCTATAACAGGACGTATTATTCAAGCCTTAAATAACCCGTCCTGTTGAAGGCTGGCCCTTAAATTTTAATGGACAGCCTTTAACAGGATGTGTCATTTAAGGGACAGCCTCTAACAGGACGTGTATTTTAAGGGACAGCCTTTAACAGGACGTGTCATTTAAGGGACAGCCTTTAACAGGACGTGTTATTTAAGGGACAGCCTGTAACAGGATGTGTTATTTAAGGGACAGCCTGTAACAGGACATGTCCCTATACCATTTACATACCTTCAGGTATGAGTTAGAATCCACCAGTTCATGTCAGACAGGAGAGACAAGTCAAATGTGACTCTTTTTTTTGGCCCACGTACTATATGTGTATTTATACATTTAGAAAACCCAATGTAAGCATGTATGAAGTCATGTCCGTGGTCATTTGGAAAGACGTTTTGAATTTGTAGCAAATGCAGCAGAGATTGACAATTTATGTCAATATAATATCTTATTTTAAAAGAGGCCAGGACATCCATCTCAAGTAGATCCTACGCCCATGCCACGGCCTGCTGTCTTCCAGATCCCACCCAATGTGTCAGTGACACAGGGACTGGTTTCAGGGCATTAGCTAGGCCTGCTCGGGGCCTACCTTATTCTCAAGTCAAGTCAAATTTAATTATCCCAATAGGGGAGATTAGGATGCAGCCAGGTATTAACAAACACACCAACAACAAGACAGACTAAGATAACAGTTGGTGATGGAAAAACCATCAAAACACAAATGACCAGTACATAAAAATACACAAGATACAGTATTCTGGTGATGGGCCTCCACCTACATCTGGTGATAGGCCTACACCTACACCTCTATCTGGTGATGGGCCTACACCTCCACCTACACCTTTATCTGTTGATGGGCCTACACATACACCTTTATCTGCTGATGGGCCTACACCTACACCTTTATCTGCTGATGGGCCTACACCTACACCTTTATCTGCTGATGGGCCTACACCTACACCTTTATCTGCTGATGGGCCTACACCTACACCTTTATCTGCTGATGGGCCTACACCTACACCTTTATCTGTTGATGGGCCTACACCTACACCTTTATCTGCTGATGGGCCTACACCTACACCTTTATCTGTTGATGGGTCTACACCTATCGGGCCTGATCATAGTGTCCCACTCCTCCCTCCTGCTTTCCCTCTCCTCTCTCCTGTCCTCCTCCTCCTCCTCCTCCTACTCCAGGCTTTATTTGTCCAGTGAGGATCAGGTGCTGAGGTCCCGGTTCTCCTATGGTCTCTGGTCTCTTATCACTTCCGAGGAGGAGACCAGGGAACGGCGTGCTGTTCTTATGAACCATCATCACTCTGGGCTGACTGAGATGTTATGTGGCAGCTGATTGAGCACATTTGAGCACAAATCTTCCAAACAAGGTCGATGAGAGATATATTTCAGAAGCTCAAACCATTAATAAAGGGTTACTTGATTTATTTTATTAAACTGTTGACTCTGGGGCCCTGACGAATCTTCTAAAACGTAACGAAAACATTGCAAGTGCCAAAGCTTCTAAAAACAATGCAGTGCTGCCATCTAGCGACATGTTGTATAGTTTTAACCTCACTCCCAATAAATAACCACTTTTACCAAAGATGTACATTAAATATTCTTAAACACGCTTTTTGCAAGCATACGGATTAAACAATTGTACAGGTGTGTGTGCGTGTGCGTGTGTGCCTTCAGTCTGAGTTGAGGCAGAGACACACGCCCTGCAGCACCCAGTGGGAGATGTGTTTGGTGGTAGACAGGTCCGCCTCAAACACCAGCCCCACCCCCATGGCGTTCCTCCGCATGGACGTGGTGTAGACCGGGGTCCGCAGCGTGTTCTGAGGGCCACAAAGGGGGTCATCTAGTGCTCACATGAGGGATGAACACACACACACACACACACACACACACACACACACACACACACACACACACACACACACACACACACACACACACACACACACACACACACACACACACACACACACACACACACACACACACACAGGGTGGAGCTTGCCCACTAGCAGGTCCACTGGGGCCTCCTAACCTGGGTTGGTTGCCTGCCGGGTGCTGTAACAGTGATACTGGTTGAGCGGTGCTTACCCGCAGAGACAGACGATGGTCCTCGATGGGGATGACCTTGAGGACGGGCAGCTGGACCACCAGCACCTTTGCCTTACTCCTGACCAGGCAGCCCTCATCCACGTCCCAGTCGGCCCCTTCCAGATACAGGCCAGACACAAAGCACCCTGGAAAACACACACACACACACACACTCAGCACAAGGCGTACAGCCCGTACAGAGCCAATAGAGAGAGTGCTTGGCGGGCCGTCCACTGAATGTGTCCTAGTCTCCAGGGCTGAGAGTGTCTGTGAGGGCGTCGCTAACAGACATCAGTAGTACTGGGTCAGTGGTCTGAGTGGGAGACCTCACCTTGTCCTGGTCTCTCGTTGACCTCCTCCTCACTGCGGTACTGTGTGACCTGGGTGTAGAGCGTGGAGCGGTCCAGAGGCCAGCCGTTCTTCCTGCACGTGGCCTGGACCAGAGCGGTCAGGTAGGATTCTGGGATATGGAGTCCAGACAGCCACATCACGTTGGGTTCTCCCTCTTCCACCTGGAACACAAAGAGAACCGTATTGACGACACACACATAACCCACGTTCTCTCTGCGTCGTATATCCCAGCTGAAGGCTTCGTAACTTTGGCCTTTGTCCCTCCACACACAGATCTGCTTGAAAAGGACTCTTCACTACTTCACCTCGCACAAGGCTTATTCGTCTTTAAAATAGTTATAATTCTAGTAGTTCTAATAATAATACTTAGAGAAGAAAAGCCACATGTAAATATTACATTTAGTGTTTTTCACCTTAGCTGAATCAGTGAGGAAACAAAGGCCAACCGTTCCCCAACTGGTGAAACTCTGTGCTCCAGCAGCTGTACAGGAGTAGCTGTTCTTACCCAGCAGCTGTACTGGAGTGGCTGTTCTTATCCAGCAGCTCTACAGGTGTAGCTGCTCTTACCCAGCTGCTGTACTGGTGTAGCAGTACTGGTGTAGCTGCTCTTACCCAGCTGCTGTACTGCGAGTAGCGCCGGTTGAAGTGCAGCATCCAGTTCCCCAGGGACTTCAGGGTGTCGGGCGCCAGCTTCCTCCAGATGTCTGGGATGTTCCCGTTGAACAGGGCCCGGGCCACCTGGTCCAGCTCGCTGCTCATGCCCACCTCGCCGGCCAGCGCCTGCAAGACGCAGCCGTGAGACTGACTGGTGAGGACCACACTCACCTCTACATCGCGACCCGTGTAGAAATATCACAGGGTTTGAGATCAAGATGAAGCAGGAAATAGGCTTCCTGCTCATGTCCTGAATAGTTTGTAAAGGACATCCTGACTCATTTTTATGAATAAACATCCTGCAACACCATGACAACCGCCATAAACAGGCATCAGGGATGATTGATGGAAGTGCTTGATGGATGGCAATCGTTATTTTAGTTATTATTCACATCAGTGACTTAGCTCTTTCACTGACATCAGAAGCATAGCGCTATCACTGACATCAGTGACTTAGCTCTATCACTGATATCGGTGACTTAGCTCCATCACTGACATCGGTGACTTAGCTCTATCATTGACATCGGTGACTTAGCTCCATCACTGACATCAGTGACTTAGCTCTATCATTGACATCGGTGACTTAGCTCCATCACTGACATCAGTGACTTAGCTCTATCACTGACATCGGTGACTTAGCTCTATCACTGACATCGGTGACTTCGCTCTATCACTGACATCAGGGATAGATGACTCACCCCCTGTACTAGACCCACCCTCTGCACTAGACCCACCCTCTGTACTAGACCCACCCTCTGCACTAGACTCACCCTCTGCAGCTCGGCCAGCGAGAGGCCCATGCGGACCAGCAGCTTGTTGAAGCGCTCCAGCTCCTGCAGCAGGACCACGGAGGTGGGCGACATGTCCAGGCCCAGCCTCTTCCGGAGCACGTCCAGCTGGAACACGGCGGGCAGCTTGTTCTGGATGTCCTGGGCCACCTGGCTGATGTACTCGTCTCTGCTCATGCCTCCTCCAGTGTCCCCTGGCGCCAACCACAAACTCAAATCATTGTATGGATGTGGGACTGGATGTGCAGATACATCCGTAATCACAATCCATACAGCCTGTATATCATCCAGACCGGGTTATGGAATTCATCACATAGGTCAAAGCTTCTGACAGATTTGTAGCTCTATGAGGTAGGGGGTGGGTGTTAGTTGTCTGGGGCTGCAGCTCTATTAGGCGGGGTGTAACCTGTTTGGGGCTGCAGCTCTATGAGATGGAGGGGGGGCTGTAGCTCTATGACAATGAGAGGGGCTGTAGCTCTATAAGATGGAGGGGTTCTACCTGTCTGGGTCTGTAGCTCTATGGGACTGAGAGGGGGCTTTAGCTCTATGAGATGGAGGGAGCTGTAGCTCTATCAGACTGAAGTGGGGCTGTAACTCTATGAGATGGAGGGTGTTACCTGTCTGAGGCTGCAGCTCTATGAGGTGGGTCCACATGTCTCTGGCTGCCTGAGTGTAGTATCCTATCTCCGCATTGGGGTGCAGCCCAAACACCTCGGGGGTGTTGGCCAACGGCAGGGACTCGATCTCTCCTGGGGAATTAAGAGAAAGAGCAGAGTGTCAACACATGAAAGTCATCCTCTGGTGTTCACATCTTTCTAACCAGGGTTACTGACCAACGTATGTATCTTTGAGCCCCTGGGGAGGGATCTTGTAGTCTGCATCCCGATTGTGGAAGAGGTGGAAGGGTTGGAAGACGTCGAAGATGAAATCTCCTAGGTACTCGTCCATGTAGACATTGAGGATCCTGCGGTCGAAGCTGTCGATGGCGCGGCCTCCGTACATCACCTAGGAGATGCAGCAGCTCAGGGTAAATGCAGGGGTCAACTCGCATCGACAAAGGGCCAGCCGGGTGTTAGCACTCTGACTTTATCCAAGTTAGCCAGTAAGTAATTTATATGGAAAATTTGAACAGCTAGCCAGTAAGCCTAAACACTACGGTTGTCCATTGAGTCTAACCTCTCCAATTAGGTACTTCAGGCTTTCCCAGGGGATCTCTGCATCTCCTTGGTTGTGGGCTTTAGTTAGATACGTATCCAGGATCTCCATACACACCTGGAATACGAACAACATCATGGAAAACATGAACTTATACAGAAACCGACAAACATCCAAAGACCAAAGAGGCCGATGACGATTGGAGAAGTAGGAAAAGTGCAAGGCCTTGAGAGCGAGCTACAATCCTGGGGCTTTCTTTGACTAGGAAGGCCGGAGCTCACCTGGAAGTCAGACTCGTTGAAGTCGTACGGCACGTTCCAGCCAATCTTGCCGTACTTGCGGCGCTCTTGCACCACGGCGTGGAAAAAGGCGAGCACGTAGACCAGGCTGCGGTAGGCCGGGTGCTGGCAAGACATGAGCGTCTCGTGGGAGATCTTGAAGTAGGTGGCCCTCATGTTGAGCTTCAGCCCGTTGGGTGGCTCCGTCACCACCTATGGATCAATCAACGATACGCTGACGATAATATTCCCCTCTCTCAGTCTTTCCAAATGCGTAAAGGCAGGTGCCCTGTGGAGGCCAACTCCTCGCTGTGTCTCACAGGTCCTTCCCCTGGGCAAGTTGGGGTTTCCTATATGTTAAATGCAGCCTTTGGCTCTCTTTAAACCCAATGCTGTGGCTGTGACCTTGTCCACACCACTACTGACCTTGAGGGCTTTTTGCAGGATGCCGATGGGGAAGTCCTGGATGGGGTCTGTGGTGAGCCAGAGGCGGTAGTCCGGGTGGGGCTTGGTGATCCTCTCTAGAGATTTCTCCAGCTGCCTCAGCCACCGGACCAGCAGGTGGCAGTTCTGCAGCATCAGCCACTGGCCCCGGGACACGGCCGTCTCCAGCAGCTGCAGCGCCACCTACAGCACGGGGGTTTGAGAAGAGCAGCTCAGTCTGTATCTCAGCCTTCAGTTCATTGATTTAATGTTGTTTTGAAAGGGGCAATATTGTTTGGACCACCTTGTGTCAATTTGACGTAAAAAAGCATTCAAGAATTCAAATTGGCATGGTTTCATGACTGTGTAGCTTGTAATTTTCATTGATTGAATTCATGAGATGGAGAAAGGTGCTGAACTCTGACCTTCTCCTGGCCCTGACCCATGGCCAGGAACTTGAGGCGGTTCCCCCCGAAGCCCGACCTCTCGGCCAGCTTCATGAGGTCGCTGGCGGGGTCGGAACCAGGGCTCAGGATAAACACGATGGGGGAGTTGGGGCTGCTCTGCTCATAGATGGCATCGAAGCTTATCACCGGAGGCTGCACGTACCTGGGCGGTCACAGAAAGAACAGAATATTGTCTATACTTGCTCTAATGAGGTAGTGTAATTGAACATTCTTTAAACCAAACACTCTGGATCGTTATCCAGCCATAATAAAAACAACGCTATAAGGCGATTTCTGATTGATACAAACCACAACCACAAACCCTGCTGTGGTGCTCTTTGGATTGATCAGCTTGGATCAAGAGTAACATAAATGCACATTCCACCTGTTCAGATGTCACAAACTGATAGTCAACGTCTCTGCAGTTAGGTGGAGGTATGCTTCTAGATGTCTCTGTGTCATTACCTGGTGCCCATGGTGGTGCTGACATAGTCGCTTACTGCCCGGTATACTCGGTCCAGCCGGAAGCAGCGCAGCAGCAGCAGCCTCTGGAAGGGCGTCAGGTTCTCCTGGTACTTCAGGGGGAGAGCGGACTGCTCCGGGCCATCCAGGTCGTACCACTGAGGGGATCAGACCATAAGAGGATCACACCATCAGAGGATCAGAGGATCAGACCATCAGCGGATCAGAGGATCAGACCATCAGAGGATCAGAGGATCAGACCATCAGCGGATCAGAGGATCACACCATCAGAGGATCACACCATCAGAGGATCACACCTACCTCAAACACTGTTCATAGTGGATCAAATGTGCAGTGTTCAAATACTGCTTCAAATAACCTGGACATAGCTGTAGGAAATGCTGATCGATATTTATTTTAAAATGGTATCGATAAAATCACATCCTATAACTGAAATATTCTGCAAATAAAAAATGTTGGCCAAACCTCTCATTGTTGTACCAGGGACACATGCATTTACAACACGCTGCAGCAGGAGTATTAAACCAGCAACCTTAGAGGTGCATCATCCCACCTGCCTACCTCCTGAGCCAAGTGGTCAAAGCTTTCTTCAGATGATTTCCTTCACTAACTAAAGAGCTGACTCACCGCCTCCCATTGGCCCGGGTGCTGCTCCACGTCATCGGGCAGAGAGCCAAACTGCTCAGGGAAGAGCTCTGCCAGCCTCACGATGTCCTCCCAGCCCTGGTCTGGAAGCCAGGGGCAAGGCTTCTGACGCTGGCTTTTCTCCAGGGACAGGTTGCCTGTAGACAGGGAGTTTGGGGAACTTGAGTGGAAGCAACTTTTTCCTGGCAACGGTTGTTTACTTCCTGTAGTCTCACGATTGCTTTACACACGTTTTAAGGCAACGGTTGATGAGGAAATGACGAAATGAATGGATCCTGCTGACCAACCAAACAGACAACAACACATGCTCTGGATATGGATATCTGCAGTATGTGTCTCTGACCCTTCAGGAAGAAGTGCAGCTCCTCCTGCGGGGCCCGGCCCTCGGCCTGCTCCGTCTTCACCGTCATGTTGAAGGAGAAGAGCAGCTTGTGTCTTTCAAAAAGCCCTGTGGACGAAGTATTATGGTGTTACATAATAACATCTAATATGCTGGGAATGCTTTTCAAGACCACTCAAAGGGGGGAGGGGGACTACAAGACAAGGCCCATGAACCAGCAACCCTCCGACTGCTTTGTCTCTTTGATGTCCTGTGTGTCTCTCTTACCCGTACAGCCGTAGTTGTAGACGTTGTGCGTCAGGGTGTCCATCATGTTCTTCAGCCTCTTGGGCAAGATGGAGTCGGGCATGGATTTGCGCAGCGAGAGATTGAAGACGTCCAGGTAGGCGGCCAGAGAGTACTGGTACATGCTGTTGACAACCGCCATCTCCGCCAGCACAAAGAACAAGATGGCGCCGCACTTGGCCGCAGGACGGTAGCCGTCGCGCAGCTTGTCGATGTCTACAGACGTCTTCTGAGCTAGCTTTAGTTTCTCAAACACCTACGGAGAAACGCAATGCGCAAAAAGCTCGGTTGTCCACACCAACAAACTACGGCCTGCTTCATATTACTTTTTTTCATATTAACAGGGAAATTATTTGAACAGCTAAGAGTTGTTGAGTAATGTTTGGTTATTAGAAATATTAAAAATCTGATTTATTGTTATTTGTTCTATGCTGTAGGGCAGCACACTTTTTATAAGAAATATTCCATTTGAGTCACAGAATAGTATGACTTGAGCAATCCGTTCCATTTTGAGGACAACTTGTCAGCCCCATCCATGTAGTGTGTCTGTCATATAGGAAAGTGTATTTGCTGCGCTGTTACAAGCTGAAGCTCTTTCACTGGTGAACTTTGACAGTCTAGATCTAGGATGGATTTAGGAGTGCAACAGTATGGATAACCTCTGCCCAGGGTCAGAGGAGATCCCCATGGGACTGACCTCGCTGGCCTTGGACTTGGTCTCCTCCAGGGTGCTCAGCAGCTCCGTGTTGTCCAGCATGTTGCCGCTGGAGGTGGCCAGCTCTCGCAGCAAGGAGTCCTCCAGCTCCTTCAGCAGCTTCTTGTTGTCACTGGTCTCTAGGATCAGCCGCTCCCGCTGCTCCTCAAGCTCCTTCCTCTCAAAGCCCACGATCACGCTCAGCAGCTGGTCCTCTAGGCCTTTCAGGGTCACTGGGAGACCAAACACACTGGGGGTCAGGGTTCATCCCATACACTTAAGGACCTCACAAGCCCCACCTCTGAGGATCCACCCCTAACCGAGGGGTTGAGGGCAACATCAAGTAGCCGTAAACCATACAGATCTCTCACTGGGGTTCAAGACGACTTTTAATATTGATACTTAAAACATTTGCACGTTTTTCTTTTAGCAGAAATATTGGATCCAACCCATAAAATGTCATCCATGAAGATGAAGAATTTCCTTTCCATTTATTTCTATATCAGGGTCGCTGGAGGTTGGAGCGGAACGGGGCCTTCATAAGGAACATCTGCCACTCACCTGTATAGTTAATGACCATGGCTTTCCCGAACACGGACGGGGAGAACTTGGGGTTGGACAGCTTGGTGTTGAGGTAGAGCCTGAAGTTGGGGTCATAGTCCACCTCCTTGTCTCCAAGCACGATGACCTGCCTCCCCTCGGCGCCCTTCACGTTCTTCTCCAGGACGTTGTCGATGACGGGGTCGATGTACTCGTCCACGCCCTGGAACAGGAAGGGGAAGCCGTACTTGATGGCCATCTCCAGCTGCTTCAGGAAGTCTGGGTCGTTGAAGGAGGAGATCTGCCGCAAAGGACCAAAAATCACTTTCAACATTTTGTAATTTCTCACTCTGTGGGTAGGATAAAATGGAAAGGGGCTAAAGAGTTGCTGTAAAATACTAAAGAACAATGCCTTGAGGTTGTTCTTCTCCTCCTTCTTCTTGATCCAGTTAAGCGCCTGCTGCTGGGGGTCGATGCACATGGGGAAGCGGCTGGCCCTGGTGGTCAGGATGCCGTTCTGGACCGACAGCTCGTCTGGAGGCAGGCCTTCAGACCCCCACCTGCAGGGACACCAAGCAGGCACTCTTTAAAGGTTTCAAATCAACACCATGTGGGGAAGCCTCAGCCGAAATACTTCTGAAGTCTTCATGGTGGTAGATAATGTATATATATATATATATATATATATCATATCTGTCATCATCCAGCCATGAGGCTCTGGGCCGTCTCTCCCAGGACATCCTGCTGAACCCTAGGAGCTTCTACCAAAAAACAGAGCTGAGGACAGAGCTGTAGGAATGTGGGTTCCTCACCTGCTGATCTCCACCTCATCGGTGAGCAGCACCTCAACCCTGAAGGGCTGGCTGAGGGGGATGCCTCTCTCCCGCACGTCCTCCTCCCAGACCTCGTACACCATCTGGTTCCTGAAGTCCCAGCTGAAGGCTCCCTCGTAGCTCAGGAAGGCGGCGCCGATGAGGCAGTCTCCGAGGAGACGCACCCGCCGCTGCTTCAGCTCCACCAGGTCCACGCTCCAGCTGCAGCCGAGATCCAGGAGGGAAAGGGGGTTTAGACCCAGGTGGTAAAGGGGTTTAGATCCAGGAGGGAAAGGGGTTTAGACCCAGGAGGTGAAGGGGTTTAGACCCAGGTGGTAAAGGGGTTTAGACTCAGGTGGTAAAGGGGGTTTAGACCCAGGTGGTAAAGGGGTTTAGACCCAGGTGGTAAAGGGGTTTAGACTCAGGTGGTAAAGGGGGTTTTGACCCAGGAGGTAAAGGGGTTTAGACCCAGAAGGGAAAGGGGTTTAGACCCAGGTGGTAAAGGGGGTTTAGACCCAGGTGGTAAAGGGGTTTAGACCCAGGAGGTAAAGGGGTTTAGACCCAGGTGGTAAAGGGGGTTTAGACCCAGAAGGGAAAGGGGTTTAGACCCAGGTGGTAAAGGGGGTTTAGACCCAGGTGGTAAAGGGGTTTAGACCCAGGAGGTAAAGGGGTTTAGACCCAGGTGGTAAAGGGGTTTAGACCCAGGAGGTAAAGGGGTTTAGACCCAGGTGGTAAAGGGGGTTTAGACCCAGGTGGTAAAGGGGTTTAGACCCAGGAGGTAAAGGGGTTTAGACCCAGGTGGTAAAGGGGTTTAGACCCAGGTGGTAAAGGGGGTTTTGACCCAGGGTTTAGACCCAGGTGGTAAAGGGGGTTTTGACCCAGGAGGTGAAGGGGTTTAGACCCAGAAGGGAAAGGGGTTTAGACCCAGGTGGTAAAGGGGGTTTAGACCCAGGAGGTAAAGGGGGTTTAGACCCAGGAGGTAAAGGGGGTTTAGACCCAGGAGGTAAATGGGTTTGGACCCAGAAGGTAAAGGGGTTTGGACCCAGAAGGTAAAGGGGTTTGGACCCAGAAGGTAAAGGGGTTTAGATCCAGAAGGTAAAGGGGATTAGACCCAGACCCAGTGTGTGGGCTGGGTGGTGGTGGTGGTGGTGGTGGTGGTGTGTGGGCCGGATGTTAGTGGTGTTGTGTGGGCTGGGTGGTGCTGTGTGGGCTGGGTGGTGCTGTGTGGGCTGGGTGGTGGTGGTGGTGGTGGTGTGTGGGCCGGATGTTAGTGGTGTTGTGTGGGCTGGGTGGTGCTGTGTGGGCTGGGTGGTGCTGTGTGGGCTGGGTGGTGTCGTTGTGTGGGCTGGGTGGTGCTGTGTGGGCTGGGTGGTGTCGTTGTGTGGGCTGGGTGGTGTTGTGTGGGCTGGGTGGTGTTGTGTGGGCTGGGTGGTGCTGTGTGGGCTGGGTGGTGCTGTGTGGGCTGGGTGGTGTCGTTGTGTGGGCTGGGTGGTGCCGTGTCGTGTGCCGGGTCCCCCTCCCTCACCGCTTGTTCTCGGAGCCCAGGCCAGAGATGAGTTTATCAGCAGCGATCAGCCTCCTCTCCATGATCTCAGCCTCCTCCTGCAGCAGCTGCTTCTCTCCCATGGCCGAGTCGTAGCGGTCCCCCAGCGCCCCCAGCTCCCTCTGCAGCTCCACCAGCTCCTTCTGGATGCGCTCCAGCTCCCGCTTGCTCTGGAAGAAGTTCCTCTCCAGACGAGCCACCTGACCGCCCGATGAGGACGTATGTTATCGTGTACTTCTGCCTGGCAGCTCATAGCACACATTCCACCATGTTCAAAAGACAGATAAGTGCAGAAGAAGGCAAGGTTTGGAAAATAAACCCCAACACTCGTCCCCTCCCTCACCCCGGCACACACTCCCGCATTTCACACTCCTGTGATTGACATGCAAGATGGATTTCCCAAAACAGCTTAAAGCAGCTAAAACGTAGTGTTCCGGTCATCCTGAAATTGCCTGTTACCCTCTACCATGTGATGGTAGGAGTCCACACGAGGGTCCTAATGGATAATAAATCATTGATTACCTTCTCTCTTTTGGGCTTTATCTCCTTACTGACGTCGCAGTAGCCCATCACAGCCTCCACAAACTTGAGCATCCCCGACCCCGCCCGGCTGATGGCCTGCATCTCTTCAAAGGTGGTGTTGAGGTGTTTGAGGAAACCTGACCGGTGGGAGCAACAAGAAACGGACATCAGAGCACTAAAATACTATGAACAATAAAATAAGATGGGCTTTTGATTTAGATTAGATTTTGAAATTGACTAAATTAATTCCTTGTTAGCTTCCATTGGTACAATGTATCACATTATTTCTTTATCTTATCAAAAGTTGTATTTGATTGTGTTGGATATGGGGTGGATAGGAATAGCATTCTAACCAAAATACAACCCAGCTGGTCCCTGCATGGAAAGTAAGCCTTTGGAGGACACTGAAAACCCCACTGCACTGATCCTCTGATAGGATCATCCATCTTAGATGTTGCCCCAGTCTATCATCATATTTATTATCACATCACGTAACAAAGACACTGCATAAGCCTTGAAGGTGTGTTGTTCATGGAGCCAAAGTACCTCTGACGGTCTTAACCTGGTTGAAGTTGATGGCATCACAGTCCATCTCCATCAGCGAGCGGAGGAAGTTGGCCTCTGACATCATGCCCTTGGCGGCCTTCCAGCTGATCTCCTTGTGGCCTCTCATCACCAGGATACACTCGCAGATCACCTGCACTTGTTTGGGGGGCTTGGCGAAGGATCTGACCAACACAGAGGGAAGGCCAGGGAGAACAACGATGAGACAGATGTGCTGTTGTTGCACATGCTGGACTCCTGTATCAAACAACATATTACATTCAGCTTATTTTTTCTAGAAATACACGTCTGGAGACATCGGCTTAACCGCAGTCTGGCTTTACTCCATCGCTTGGTGGATCTGCGGTTACTGTAGACTAACAGGGCTGGCCTTGTAGACTGTGGTTATAAGACCAACAGTGTTAGGCGTCAGGGCAGAGCAGCATCTGATCTCAGTGATGGCGTCAGGCGGATCAGCACCTGATCTCAGTGACGTCTGACTTGTCCAGGTCCTGCAGGGCACCGCGGGCCGCCGCCAGGGCCGGAAGCGCCTCGGCCAGGGAGCTCTCAGCGTCCTTCTTCTCCACGGCGATCACCTTGTTCTGCTCCTCAATCTCTTTGGCCTTGTCCTCCGCCAGCACCTTTTTCTCCTCGGCTGGAGAGACGATGGGACTCCACTCGTCACTATGTAGGTGTTTAGCTGAAGTGATGAATCATTCATTCTAGTAGACAGACGTGTGACCTACTAACCCACGGCGGTGTTGGTGGAGATCTCCTGCAGCAGCGTCTCACAGGCGATGGACTTCTCGGCCAGGACCACCTTCTGCTCGGCCAGCTTGGTGTTGAGTTCAGCGAGCTGACCGCTCGCCTCCTCCAGCTTATCCAGACCTCCTTCCAGACGCTTGCACTGAGCTGAGACATGAAGAGACAGACCACTGAACTAACGCACGCACAACATAAAACCCAACCCATGTTCTATTGGTGAAGTCCTCTGAGGTTGAGAAAGCCTCATTTATCTGTGTGTCATTACTAGCAATTAGCACCTCAACACCCGTCCCCAATACCTTGATGTTGTGATCCAATCCATTTCATTTTGACCTGACTAAAGAGTTTTAACTTCTTCTCACCAAGGATGAAGTTGTCCTTGTCCTCCAGCAGCTTGACGTAGGTGCTGATGAAGTCCAAGTAGTTCTTTGGAGTGACGTAGTTGCTGCGCCGGAGCTTCTGCAGGAACATCTTGCTGTATTCTCCCACAGACTCGTGAACCATGCGCACGTGGGCGATCACTGCCTCCGAGTGGGACTCCGGGACCATGGGGTTTTCTCCTGTGAGAGTCAAGGACACAGTATCACAAAGATTAAGCATTCCTAAATAGAAATGCTGTTTAAGTCTTTTTGCTTTTTAAAGATGTTAAGATTCGCCTACGGACCCAGGAAGGAGTAAGCCACTGCGTGTAAGGCCTGCGGCGGCCATGGCAGGAACCAGTCTATCCCGGTGTTGTTTACCAGGCCTGAGGCAGGGCAGTTAGGAAGGGCAGGCAGGTCAGAAGGTGAAACACGAGAAAAGACAAAGAGCCGCAGGCCATGTTTGCTGATTTACCGGGGAAGTTCCTGCAGCGTGTGCGCAGCGTCTCCCCCACGGGGGACATCCCCAGGACGATGTGCAGGTTGTCGGCACTTTTGTTGACAAAGTACTGCCACAGGCTCTCCTTGGACGGCCCGGCGCCGTTCTTCAGGGCCTCGTCCCGGAGCTGGTTGAGGAGCGCCTCCTTCTCGTCATCGGGAAACAGAGCAGGTACGATGCCTGCAGGGGGGGGCAAGACACAAGAGACAGCTCCTCATCCAGCCGCTAGACGGTCCCAGCAGATAGAATAAAGACCACCAGACCTACTATGTTATAGCGTAAAACACTGAAAGTGCTGGAGTTAAACCTAGTCTCCTCTCCCGCATCCAGAAACATGATTGGTCGAAACAAATATGAAAGAAAATACCATCCTGTTCACCCAGACTTCAGCCAATCTGCCCTTGAAGGACCATCTCGAGTCTGACCCATCACGGGTCAGCATGTTGTTGATCTAGATTAAGGACCATCTCGAGTCTGACCCATCACGGGTCAGCATGTTGTTGATCTTCTAGATTAAGGACCATCTCGAGTCTGACCCATCACGGGTCAGCATGTTGTTGATCTAGATTAAGGACCATCTCGAGTCCGACCCATCACGGGTCAGCATGTTGTTGATCTAGATTAAGGACCATCTCGAGTCTGACCCATCACGGGTCAGCATGTTGTTGATCTAGATTAAGAACCATCTAGAGTCTGACTCACCGGAGGTCAGCATGTTGTTAATCTAGATTAAGGACCATCTAGAGTCTGACTCACCGGCGGTCAGCATGTTGTTGATCTAGATTAAGGACCATCTAGAGTCTGACCCATCAGAGGTCAGCATGTTGTTGATCCAGATTAAGGGCCATCTAGAGTGTGATGAGACTCACCAGAGGTCAGCATGTTGTTGATCAGCTCAAGGAAGCCCTCCTCGGCCACGTGGGCGTCGGTGAACAGGAAGACGGTCTTCTTGTTGTCGATGGCCAGCTTCAGGTAGAGGATCTTCAGGTCCTCGCGGAGGTTGGCCTCAGCGTAGCCTCGGCTCAGAGTGATCTCAAACACCTGGGGAGGAGCGGGATCAGGATTATTATCGTTTTCAAATCCTTATCTTTAATTAGTTTGGTTTATATTTAGAGAATAAACCCACACCCAACAGACCAAATAAGAAAGAAGGTTTCACACTCCTCCTCCTTTGCTGCGTCTGAACTTTGACCCTGGAAAGGCTTTTGCCGAAACGTTGGTTAAAATAATGCACTTCAGTAGAAGGAAAGAGTCTGCGACCTTCAAACTTATGATTCTGAGGTTGAGCTTTAGCACCTATATCCCGGTCTGCTTGTGTTACGGGGACTTTGTATACTAATCTACGTTTGGTGTGATGTTTCGTCCTCTGTTCTTGTTTCTAAGGTGTTTTCCTCCTCTTGTGTTTTCTTGCTTGGAAATGGCCCACATGTATTGAACAAACCTCGCATCCGGCAGTGAAGGCAGCTAGCTTGGTGAGCGACTGTTTCCCCGAGCCCCCCACCCCCACCAGCAGGGCGTGGCCGCGGTCCATACGGATGATGCGGTGCACCCGGGTCAGATGCTCCAGGGCGTCGTCAAACAGAACCAGGTTCATCCTTGACTTGGCCTCGTTGTACTCCTCAAGGATCTCCTGCCGGAGAGGACACACAAATAAGAGCCTTCAGTCACCAGTGGTATCACGACCGTACCGGACCGCTATTAGGACTATTGGTTCTCATGTGTAGTGACTAACCCTCGCTGTCCTCATACACCTGACACACAGACACAGCAGGTGGGCCGCGGGCCGGACTGACCTGGAAGAGGGCCTTAGCGGCATCGTAGTCCTGGATGTCTTCGTACACCCTGGGCTCGCTCTCGTTGAGGGCCGTCCTGTAGTCTCCAAACAGGATGGGGTCTCTCATGGCGGCCTCGAGGTCCGATTTGAAATGCTCTTCAATTAGGTTCTTCAAATGGCCTTGGACCTGCGGGTGAAACACAACAGACACATTTTTAGAATAGTAAGTCTTAGAATAGACCGACGGAGGAAGGCTGAGAGAAAACTAAAACATTGTGTTTTATTCAATACATAACGATTAGAGGTGCTGCAGGTACGACTTGAGAGCGATCATTTGAGTGTAATCTGGTAGAAATACCGCGGCCATCTGTCAGCTAGTGGCCCTTCTCAACGAGGGGAGAGGGAGGGGATGTTGTTTTGGATGTTTACCATTTAATGTTGACTTTTCAGCTCTCTCTTCAACTCTCAGATCTTGCCTACAGATGTAACAATTATCTGTGACAATATAATAACAAGAATGATAACTGATTTATACTCAATACAAACCAGAATATAATCCACTCATTACCAAGCTTTTGTCCTTTTCATTGATGAGTCTATCATGGAAGACACGCAGGCACTCGTTTCTCCAAACGCGCACAAATTGGGTGACGGTCAAAATCCTGTCCGGAAACAAGGTTGGATGTGAGCAACATGTGAAATGTCACAAACAAGAGGAACAGGAAGGGTTCAGGAAGTGCCCTCCTCCCACCTCTCAGCGTTGGTGAGCGTGAGGCCGTTGTAGACACGGGACAGGTCCCTGAGGTTGAAGATGTAGTGGAACTTTGAGGGCGTGGGTGGGAGGTCTTTGATGATGGCCTTGTACAGCTCCAGGGTGCAGAAGGTCACCTTGTCACAAACGTTCTGGATGTTCGCATCAAAGGGCTGATAAAAAAAATTAGAACGTATTAGTTGATAGAACGTAGCAAAACAGGAAAGTATTCCGAATTTAAAGGGTCTACTGATTGACAATTTCATCCAAAACAGTGCATGTATCTGTATGCCCCCCATAGACTGGAGAGCAGAAGGTGCTGACCTTGGTGTGACCTCTGAGGTGTGCTGCTGACCTTGGTGTGACCTCTGAGGTGTACTGCTGACCTTGGTGTGACCCCTGAGGTGTGTGGCTGACCTTTGTGTGACCCCTAAGGTGTGCTGCTGACCTTGGTGTGACCCCTGAGGATGGAGGCGTAGATGAGGTGCAGCGCCTCCTCCTGGGGGAAGGGGATGTTGAAGACGCTGAAGAGGGACAGGAAGCGCGGGTCCACCTCGTTGCGCCCCCCTCCCGCCTCGCCCATGGCGGCGATGAAGCCCAGGTCCTTCAGCAGCTTACAGTTCAGCTCCTTGCCGCGGTCGTACATGCCCCCCCGGTCCAGCAGCAGCTTCAGCAGGGCGATAGGCTGCTGGGTGCCGTATTCGTCAACCTGCCGACCAATCAACAACACCGTACAGCGCTTTCTAGTTAACGTTGACTGGACATCACCTCAAATAACACTGTCTTGTTAGACTAAAGAGACCAATCAGCAGTTCCAGTTGATTGTATTCAGCACAGGGTCGGTTTAAGGGCTTTGGGATCTTTCCTTTGGGAAGAAACACTGAGCAGACTAATTTAAATGACAAAAGCTTTGTGATTTAAATTAGTTTTGACATTAGAATCTCCCATTGAAAGTATTTTGTAATAAAATAAGATAATACTTTATTGATCCCAGATGGGCGATGATGCTGTGCTGATTCACAATGTGGTGCTCTTTGAGCAAGAGAGTTGCTCTATGAGCAAGGGAGGTGCTCGGTGAGAGAGAGAGCTGTGAGCAGCGTTACCCTCGGCATGTTCAGGTCATCGATGAAGACCAGCAACCTTTTTCCCACAGGAGGTCCGTACGTCTCCTTGGTCCTCTTCTCCACATTGGCCTCCAGGTTCCTCTGCAGGTCCATCGAGGTGGTCCTCGATGACAAGTTGATGACGAGGGTCGTCTGGAGATAAGAGCCAACAACAGAGCGCTAACCACCACAGGCTTGCGATGCACTGGGACTCTAATGAATCTGATTAATTAAAAACATGACCTTGACTTTACAAAAGACAACAATAAGTCATCCAAAGGCCCACTACAACTCCCTTTAAAGGGGAACTCACGGTGGGGTCAAATAGGCCTTTAAAACCCTAGTGCGTGGCGTTAGACACACAGCAGTGTCAGGGTAGGCCTTTAAAACCCTAACGCGGGACCGGACGCGTTAGGGTCTCGACTCACCGTGGTCTCCACACTGAGGCTCTTCAGGAAGTTCAGTGTGGTAG
This sequence comes from Gadus chalcogrammus, assembly GCF_026213295.1. Classification (NCBI taxonomy): domain Eukaryota; kingdom Metazoa; phylum Chordata; class Actinopteri; order Gadiformes; family Gadidae; genus Gadus; species Gadus chalcogrammus. Next base: position 16,562,811 of record NC_079417.1, read on the forward strand.
CTGTCTTGGAGGTGCCAGACTCCCCCACTAGAACCACCGGTCTCTTGATCTTCACCATCTGCTCCAACAGCCAGCCGGCCCGGGTGGTGTCCACAGTGGGCACTTGAGGGGAGATGGAGGTTCAACAGAACAGTCAAATCAATAAGTAATCAATCAGTATCGCCATTCAACAGGTGGTACCACCACCATAACCCTATGCCATATAAGAGGCTCTGAAAACCTTTAAATCCCAGTGGGAACAGGAAACAGAAGGGACCTTGAAATATAGGTAGTAGATAATAGTCCAAATAAAGCAAAACAAAATGAGGTCCAGGTTATTTTGACCAGAGTAATACACCACATTGAGACGATGACATATCAAGTTAACTTAAGTATCTGAGCCATACCTAAAACATGGATGAACTTGACATCGGGGTCGTGGACGTAACTGCCGACCAGGGAGCTCCAGGGAACCCACTTCTGCTGTGCTCCATCGAAGTGGAAGTCAAACAGGGTGGGGAGATAGCCTGCAGAGAGAGACTCTGCTTTATAACGCGCTCCATGAAAGTCAAACACGGTTGGATTTATAACACACTCTAACAGGGTAGGGAGGTAATCTGCAGAGAGAGACCTTGGTTTATTACACACTCTAACAGGGTAGGGAGGTAATCTGCAGAGAGAGACCCTGCTTTATGACACAATCTAACAGGGTAGGGAGGTAATCTGCAGTGAGAGACCCTGGTTTATTACACACTCTAACAGGGGAGGGACGTAGCTTGCAGAGAGACCCTGCTTTATAACGCGCTCAAAACAGGGTAGGTAGGTAGCCTGCAGAGAGAGACCCTGCTTTATAACGCGCTGTCACCTTTATTTGGTTACTCACTAAAACTATAAACGCCCGCCACACTTTGTTATAATGGCTAGATGTTACTCCTTACTGATTCTATGTAAGTATAAAATAAATAGGTAGGAATTATTATATCTGTATTAGTAAACTGCCAGATACTAATTGTAATGAATCCAAAGAGTTATATATAATATATATAAAACAGTTTGAGGCAGTGCTAATGCTCTGTGGTCTTTGAACTTTAGATTGGAACTTATTTAGAATGTGGAAAGCTCTTCCGTTGGTCCAACCTGGGATCTCCCCCGGCCCGGCCCTGGTCGTCTCATCCTGGACCGGGCTCAGACAGGACGCCGTCTTGATGAACTCATCAAACTTCTTCCTGCCGTTGTCCAATAGGGACGCTCCAAGGGAGCAGCAGAGGGCTTCCAGGAAATAGCACTCCAGGGCCTCTGGGCTGGGGCTCTCAGCAGCCGCCAACAGAGCATCCAGCATCAGAGACAGCTGGGTCACCTGAACACATGACCCACCCCGCCCAATATGATCACCACCTGGACACATGACCCAACCCGCCCAATAGGATCACCGGTCACCTGGACACATGACCCACCCTGCCCAATAGGATCACTTGATCACCTGGACACATGACCCACCCCTCCCAATGGTGATGGTTTAATTTTTCGGGTTTCTGCTGAGGATTGTATATACTGTTAAACAGTGAGATGTGACTCTGCCTCAATCTGTATCCCCCCTCTCTGTCGGATCCCTTTCTCAGAACCCCTTTTCGTCTCAAAGTAGTTGATCACCAGAGCAACTGAGGGGTTGGTATCAGCATCAAAAGGCTCTTCTTTGGTCTAGAGTTTTGTGTATTGACCTTCATCCTGTTCTCCTCCTCCTCCCTGCCAGACCTCTGTCTGTTAACCCCAAATGGCCCTCCCCTCATCTCCAAGCCCAACGACAGACCCCCCCAGACCACGTCGGGAGACATCTTGTCCAGGGATCCCACCCCGCCAAGATTTCAACCTAGAGAGGAAGTAGGTGGTTTGGGATTGGCTTGATTTGAATAACGCTAACCTTGATTTGAATAACGCTAACCTACCGTAGGGGCGAAGTCACGCCCCTACGGTAGGCCCCATGGGACCTATGAGATCGTAAAATATGAATGGGTTTCAATGGAGAGAAAGTAATTATTTTCTGGTCCCAGTCTTTATATGCCCTGGATTACACATATGTTGTTTGTGGATTTAAATGATAATTTTTCATGTCAAGAGTTTGACCGTTTATTGTGCAATTGTTCAGTTAAAGGCTGAAGAGAAAATGTCTTGTCTGTGCCATGTCTGTACTGGAGTTCCAAGTGCAGGTGGTGTCGTATCATTTGCGTTGAGAGCAGCGAAGAGCTCTAGTTCACAAAGCGGCCTCACACAAAACCTAACATTATCAAGCTTCTTCGCGAAAATTTTTAGTTTTCTTTGAATGAAAAATTATCATTTAAATCCACAAACAACATATGTGTAATCCAGGGAATATAAAGAGTGGGACCAGAAACAAATTACTTTCTCTCCATTGAAACCCATTCATATTTTACAATCTCATAGGTCCCATGGGGTCTACCGGAAGGGGCGTGACTTCTCCCCTCTATAGGATGTGTCTCTACCTTGAGCGAATGTGAATGATAAAATGCTAAGGACAGGCCTTGAAGGATAAACAGTGCAGAAATGGGAATTAACTGAAGTATGTGTAGGGTGTAACTATGGATGGTTGTTAATAACTCCATGGAGCTCACCATGTTGAGTTCTGTCTGGGGCACAATGGTCTTCAGTTTACTCCCCTGTTTGCCATCGACCACCCCTTCCACTATCATGTCTATGGTCATGGGCACGTATTTGTCAAAGAGCTTGTTCAGATGTTCTTGTTCCTAGAAAAAGAACAAGAAAAAAAAAGACGTTATCATTCAAAAAGTTCTTGAAATTGAATAAAATGGGACTCAATTAGTTCCACAGAAAATGAAAAATGAAATCACATGGGAGATAATTCAGCATAATATCCTTTCTGACCTGCACTGGCCTGCTGCCTAACCACCTGTGCCAGTAGGGGGCGTAGCGCAGGTTTTTGGGATCCACATAAACCATCCCACAGCGCGACACGGTGGCCGGGGAAGCGTACTGCAGGTCTCCGACCTGCCATAAGACACAGAACAATAAGCTCAACTTTAAGCAGCAATAACACTGTTAAAGCTCCTCGAGGTACTACGCTTCAAGAGCTGCAGAAGAAGAGTGAGCAGAAGAGAGCAAGAAACCACCAGAACACTCCCTCTCTGCGCCCTCACTCCACACATCGCTCCACCACTGAGGAGCGTTGTATTTGAATGATCACACACCTGTGATTGACAGGTAAAATGGATTCCTTGATCCAATCAGGGATGATATGCTGGGACGTTAAGAAACAACCTGGTAGTGGTCTAAAATCTAAGCCCATACTGAGGCGGGCGCTGACACTTCCATACAGACATCTTTACAGAGCATCTGTTTCACCAATAGCTGACGGATGGCTTTGCATTTCTAATAAATTACCCTTAAATGATACCTCTTTAATCTTACTTACTAATATATGAATATACTGTAACACAGGTCAACATAAACTTGACCGGTAATATCATATAACCTGTCATAAACACATGAAATGAAGGAGTAATAAGACGCCATTCACTTTGACCGGGCCCTCCTACTATTAGAGTCAAGTTCAACACTGAGTAGAACAAAATGATCTAAAGACCCATGAAGGCCGTTGACAGGAGGACCGACCTCGAAGAGCAGGGCACAGTGTGCCTGTAGGCGGATCCTCTCCCCGTTGGCCAGAGTGAGGATCCTGTTGTCATCCATCACTGAGTTCATGTTCTCCACCCACAGGGCGTCCACATCCCCGTCAAACAGGATGTACCTTCAGGGCGACAGGGTCACAGCGTAGGACAGAGGGTTGGATTTGTTTCCAGCAGGTGGAGAATCACATTTCATCTAAAGAAATACTACTTAATTTGTAATTCAAGGGACGAGGAAAGACCAGACTGAGGTTGATACTGAATCCTTATATATAAAAATCTGAAATGTATCTCCCCGTATTTAAAGGCTAAATAAATCCCATCAGTAAGGGAACCTCATCACTAGTTAGGGTTAGGGTTAGTTAGTCTTTTTGCCTGCCAGAGTGGACCAATCTAATATGTTACCCTAGCCTGGATTTCCAGGCTCAGACACCTTTGTGCAGCAAGAGAGTTTGTAAGAAAATGCTCGCAATTTGGCAATCGGCCAATCGGTGCTGCTTGAGCTGTGATTGGTTTGAAGGGCGGAACGGAAAGCGGGATGGATCAATAGCCGGCTGCAAACACGAACATGATGGTGAGCGGTAGTGAGTGTGCTAGAGCGGTAAACCAACTCAGTGGGTCGGACTAAGGTAATCCTGGAGGTTTACCTGCCAATGATCCAACCTATCCGCCATTGAGCAGAGGTATTCACACTGGACCTCATCATCGTCAACCTTATGGTGTTCCCCACTCTACCTTCTCTCCTTCTTATCGGTGGGCTTGTTGATGTCACGGAAGATGTTGGACAGGATGCCGTCGGTCCAGTCCCGCGTGACGGGGTCCAGGATGCCGTACAGCTCGATGACGCTCATGGCTTTGGGGTTCAGTGCATACAGCTTGGTGAGTCTTCCTAGCCTGCCAGCAAGACCATGACACAACAGCAACGGTCAACTCTTACCAAAACACAACCATTATATTGTTCCAACTCCGGTCAACACAACAACTGCAGTTGCTTCTCAAGCGACAGTGATGAAACATTGCACACAAAATGTTTTGCCGTTTTAAATACAATTACAAAAGGATCTGTAGTTTCTTCTGTACTTTCAAATGTATACTTATGGTTTTGGCCTAACATTCTGCATGCAACATTGTAAGGGGTTGTCATACTTTGAAAGAATCCTAACCTATTCAAAGGAAGAAAAAAAGAAAAATAAAATAAACAGTAGTATGTAGTTTATATACTACTGTACACACGTTTATGTTAGGGCCCTGCACTCACATAAACACATAATACATGCAGAAAGACTGTGGGCCCTATCTTGCACCAAGCGCAATTGACTTTCTACACCGACGCATGTATTGTTGCTAATTGCAACGGCGCAAAGCTGATTTTCCCCCGCAGCAAACTCGCGCCACTACACTTGCGCCCTGAGAGGCGTGTCGGCGAAAAGCAGAGGGGTGTCCCAACGCAAATGATACATGGTGCTATCTTACAGATCGATTATGCCATTGCGCCACTGACCGAAAGAATCCTAGTTTAAATGCCCTAGCAGATAGCGCAGTTGGTGCTGCTAGATTGATGTGCCTAGGCAGGTCGGAAATGTAACATAAGCTTACACACACGTAGGCTATACACATCACAAACATGCACAAAATTAGCCTAATTTAAATATTATGATGTCAAAGATTGTTCGTATGTGTGAAACTGCATAGAAATAGCATGTGGATGGTGGATTTTTTTTTCCATAGGGGCTGCATGAAAGAACACTGTAGTAGGCTACGCCATGCGTTAAAATAATAATAAGAACAATAATAAACTCGAGCAAAGTATATCCCAGCCTTCCAAAAGAAAATCTTGTTTAAGGGTAAATGATAACGTTGGTTGAATTATTTGGGAAAGAACAGCTGATACAGCGTTAATAAGTTGTACTTTTAAATCAATGCATCTACAAAAGCACTGTACAGCAAACACATATTTTCTTGACACAGACATCGTGTGCAAGCCCATAACTTTTAGGATTGATGAGTATTTGATCGTGAGGGAACATTTAGTTTTACCGCGAATGAATGAATGCGGTTGATGCTCTGCATGCGTGTTTGTTTAAAACCCCGTAAACTAAACACGTATCGCATAATACAGTCCATGGCAATGTATATTTATGGGGGGACACATGCTTATTATGAACACAAGCTGATAACGATAATGTATAGAATACTGGTAAGAAACTATGTTTGTTAATGCATTGCCGCATATCATTAAATAGACACACAGTTGCGGCCACATGTCATAAATGTGTTAAGCTCTGTTTTTTTACATGACGTCTCAGTGTTCCTGAAGTTGTAGAACAAAACGCTTTTAGGCCATATTATTTGGGCATAAACTCAGCCATTTGAAGTTTGAAATTCATGTGGTCATGCATCTGTCTCATCGGTCAAAATATCAACTCGTCAGTTTCAAATGGGCTCATGGCTCTTAGAGGGGATAGGAGATGGCACTCCGATTGGTTTATTGCATGTTACGCCTACGGATATTCAGACCAACCCATTTTAGATTTGCGTCGGGGGCAAGAGTCATTTATCCGCCAGTATAATAGCAACAGCGCCAAAGACCAGCCCACAAAGCCACTTCCGTTTTGCGCTTCTCACTTGCGTTTCAGACCGTTAAAATAGGGCCCTAAGACATATAAACACTTTACAGAGGCCAGATTTACTCTGATGCAATGTTGCTGCCATTCCTTTGGGTGGAATAAGGTGCTGAGCCTGGCATAAGGTTCTGACCACAATCTACTTGAGGCTACAGAAGGGCAGCACTCAGCTACTCTGAGTCTTGTTTAAGGTGCTGATCAACACCGACTTGAGACTGAAGAAGGGCAGAACTCACTTAGTCTGAGCCTGGCATAAGGTGCTGATCACAACCGACTTGCCCCCGCCTGTGGGGCCCACCACCATGGTGGTGTGTCTGGTCATCATGGTCTCATACATCTGCACAATCTTGTCCACCTGGAAACACACAAAGCAGTGGAAATGTCAGACACGATTAACATCCACAAGGTCCACATCCCCCCTATTGGCCCCCTGAACTTCATGCTCCTCCCACTGCTTTCTACTTAGAAAAATTACTTCTTTCTATGGATCCCAGGGAAATTGTTGCCATGGCAAAGGCTCAGCTGACAGTAGAAAGTGAGAGGTCTTTATGTTAAACAACCCTTCTCTTTAAACCGGTTACAGGAAAGCAGTCTGAAAAGGTAGAAGCGGGAATGAGCGGCGTAGTGAACGGTGAGGTAGTGAAGGCCGATGGGACACCTGGTCAGGCAGGATGCTGAACCGGTTCTCCTCCAGGCTGTTTTCCACGGCGCCGTTGAAGTCGGCGTATCGAACGCGAGGGCAGTGGAGCCCCGGGAACAGGTCTGACACCAGCCCCAGGAACAGAGGCACGTCCTCAAACACAAACTTGGGCAAGTTCATGTCCCTGAGGGCCCGCATCAGCACCATGTCCTGAACGGGATCATTTAACATGAAATAAATCAACGCAACATATATACTGACCCAATATACATATATACACATACACATATCAGATGTATTGTAGAATTCATTATATGATCTACATAATTCAATACGATTCAACATTAAACTTTCAATTATGTGTCAAATTAGATATGTAATTATATGAACACATATATGAGAAAGAGGCATACAAGTAAAACATACATAATGGGAAATGCTTGAAGAAACCTGGTCAAAAAAAAATCGGGGGATTAAATGTCTTACACCAGACTTGTTTTTGTTTATTCTAAATGGCGTTGTTGAGATGGAAGCGGCCTACCTCATGAAGATCTGGAGATCCTCTCTTTAGCTCTCCAGCCATCACCAGCACAGACTTCAAGGCTCTCAGGCCGAAGTCGTAGTGAGACTGCTTGGAAAGCTGCTCGCGGGCCAGTTTGTAAAGAACCGTCATCTTCTTGGCCAGAACCTACATCTCAGAAGCACAGACAGTCCTGGTTACTGCTGAACTCTCGCCTCTTGGTAAATGTGCGTGCGTCTGTGTTTCCTTGCCTTAGCCAGCATGAAGCCCTCAGAGAAGAGCATTATCTCACAGATGAGCTGCAGGTCCGGAACGATGACCACCACGGGCCTGAAGAGCGCCTTGACCGACTCGGGCAGCTCTGTCCTCCCGGCGTATCCCGGGTTCATGGTGATGAAGATCCCCATGCGGGCGTCTAGGCTGATCTCCTGGCCCTCAAACTGAAGTACACGGGTAACCGTTAACCCTGTGACCCTAACTATAGGGTTAATGCTATAACCCAACAACCCTAACTACAGGATTAATGCTATAACTCTTAACCTTATGACATAAACCAGCATCCATCAGTTTCATTAACCATAATAAAAACAGTAGACAGGTCAGATGTGGGCTAAAATCATCTCTCTGGTTTAGTTTCAGATAGAACATAACCTCCTGTATTGCTTAAAGTCCCTGCTCCCCTAAATCCGTCTTTGCTTTGATTTCAGTTTGTTTAGTGTTGTCATCCAGTGTCAAAGTGACACCAAATGTTTTGCAGTCAATCTGTAGATACACACACACTGATCCATATCCCTAAACCTGACCAATCCCAAATATGAGTCCTAGTTCCCTCTCCATTAGCTGCTCTGACAGCCACTCAGTATCGCTTGTGGTTAGCTAGTAAAAATCAAATGATAATTTAAGGTACAGTAAAGGCCAATATAGAATGCTGAAGGAAACCACTGAAACCACCAGCTTGCCCAGCAGTTAGACCCAGTTGGACCAGGTAGATGTCAATCAGGGGTATAGCCACATGGGGGCCAGGGGGGCCACGGCCCCCCCTGGTCAGAGGTTGGCCCCCCCGTGTATGAAAAAAAAAAAAAAAAAAAAAAAAACTGAACAAAAACAGTCCCCCCGTCGACAATCTAGCGCACCCCAAACATAAGACTGGGCCGAGCTGGCCACCACAGCAATAATATCCTGGCTACGCCCCTGATGTCAATCAAACTGCTCGTGCCATATTATTGCCATGTAGTCAATCCTGATGAAAACCCTGAGGAAATATAGCGTGATAATAATAATGCGTGTGTGTGTACATACATGGAAGCGCGTGAGGCGCAGGATGAGAGCGTTGCGTATGGTCTGGATCTGGGAGGAGATGACGGACAGCACGGAGGCATCGATGCGGTTGAACTCATCGAAGCATCCCCAGGCGCCACACTGGGCCAGGCCGGATAAGATCTTCCCTACAGCCTTCACACACACACACACACACACACACACACACACACACACACACACACACACACACACACACACACACACACACACACACACACACACACACACACACACACACACACACACACACACAACTCTTTTAATAGAGACATTTAGGTGCCTTTGCCTTGAGGAAACCCCTCACCATGCGGTCCATGCCCTCTCCCTCCCGGGCCCTGGGTCCCAGCATAGGGTAAGGGTTAGGGGCCCTGGGTCATGAGGGGCCGTGAGGAGACCTCTTACCATGTAGTCCATGCCTTCTCCACAGTTGGTCACCACACAAAGCAGGCCAAGGGCCTTGGCCAAGTCTTTGGTGGACTCTGTCTTCCCCGTTCCTGCTGGTCCTGCCGGAGCTCCGCCCAGAAACATGGACAGGGCCTGGAGGACCACACACACGCACACGCGCACACACACACACACACACACACAACCACACAACCACACACACACACAACCACACAACCACACACACAAACACACGTTTTTGTACAAGATGCATGTGGATGCTAGTGATGGCTGTGTGTCAGACTGATACCAGACCTGCGTGAGGGTGAGGTAGATGCGGTCGGTCAGAGGGGTGATCACCAGCCGGCCGTTCAGACCCATGTACTCGTAGCCGTAGCGGAAGGTCGCGCTGCACTGGCGCACTGACAGGTCGTCGAGCTGCCGGTCCCAGTAGAAGCGCAGCTGGCTCTCCCACTCAAACTCCCGGGCGTCCATGATGCTGAGGAGAGAGGAGCCAGGAGTCAGAAACGGTTAAACACAATGTATTAACGATCCACTTATTACAGACCAGCTACAATATTAAGAGCACGATCAATAACGGGCAAAATGTAGTGCACAGTTCACGGGTCACTGTTAGAAATGCTATCTTGTAGGGGAGGCTTTCAATTGGTTGGAAAGATATAAATCACCATGTAATTGATCCTAGCATGAAAGGAAAAGACAGGAGAGAAAAGGAGAGGAGAGGAAAGGAAAGGAAAGGAGAGGAGATGGAGTGGAAGGAATAATAAATGAGGAGAGGAAAGAAAAGGAGATTCAAATGACCATAAGGGAACAAGGAGGGAGGAGAGGATACCTGTCCCTGATGAACTTGTCGACGATGTCTCTGGCGTGGACGTCGATGATGAGCACAGTATTGATCTTGCGGCGGTCGTTGCTCTTCATGGGCCTGGTGATACGCGTCACCAGCTCATCGATCTGCTTGTGCATCTTCTGGCCGTAGTTTTTCAGCGCCATCTTCTCTCCCTTCTTTACCTTCTTGAAGACGTCCTCCACCTCCCAGGTCCACCACACCTGGTTGGCAGCCAGGACCACCATGCCCTGGTACAGCAGCATCCAGTCCACCCTGGACAGAGAGGCACCAGGTTATCAATGTGCTCCTCACCCTGCAGGGAGGCAGCACTCACTGCCTGCAGAGTGCTGGGAAGATCTGAGAGGTAAATAATAATAATAATAATAATAATACATTTAATTTAGAGGCGCCTTTCAGGACACCCAAGGTCACCTTACAGAGCATATAGTCATCATAAATCGTAAAAAAAAAAAAAAAAATTGTGGAAAAAATAAATAAATAAATAAAAAATAAAAAATAAATAAAACAAAAACAAGACAAAACAAAACAAAAATAAGACAAAACAAAACAAAAAAACAATCACGTTAGACGTTGTGTGCGAGTTTGAACAGGTGAGTTTTGAGTTGTGACTTGAAGGTTGTAAGGGTGTCTGACTGTTTTATGTGTGGGGGGAGGGAGTTCCAGAGCCTGGGTGCTGAACAGCTGAAAGACCGGGCACCCATTGTAGTGAGTCGTGATGTGGGGATACATAGTAGTCCAGCAGAGGTTGAGCGGAGGGAGTGGGAGGGAGTGTATTCTTGGAGGAGGTCGCAGAGGTAACTAGGGGCTAGGTTGTGGAGAGCTTTGTAGGTGAGGAGTAGGGTTTTGTATTGGATGCGGTAGTGTACTGGGAGCCAGTGAAGTTGGATGAGGACAGGGGTGATGTGGTCAGATGATTTGGTGCGGGTGATGATCCGGGCGGCTGAGTTCTGAATGATCTGCAGTTTGTTGATGAGATTGGTGGGGAGTCCGGTGAGGAGGGCGTTGCAGTAGTCTAAGCGTGATGTGACAAATGAGTGAACTAGGATTTCAGTGCTGGATTGGGTCAGTGATGGGCGGAGTCTGGCGATGTTGTGGAGGTGGAAGAATGCAGTCCGGGTGATGTTGTGAATATGGGGTGCGAATGAGAGGGTGTTGTCCAGGATGACGCCGAGGCTCTTGACATTTAGGTGTGGACCTAAAGCTGCTGTTGGTACCATATGGAGAGAGAGAGAGAGAGAGAGAGAGAGAGAGAGAGAGAGAGAGAGAGAGAGAAAGAGAGAGAGAGAGAGAGAGAGAGAGAGAGAGAGAGAGAGAGAGAGAGAGAGAGAGAGAGAGAGAGAGAGAGAGAGAGACAGAGAGAGAGAGAGAGAGAGCGCTCTCTGCCTTCCCTCTTTACAACTCAAAAGAGGAAGTTCATAAAAGTGGGTAAAAAGAGCAATATCCTAAGAAAACCAATGTGCAAGTGTGGCTGCATGTTGTAATGCACTACTAAGTTTCAACAAGGCCCACCTGCTCCTGTCTTCACAGTAGTGGAAGAGGGCCTCCTTGGTGATGAGGTGATTGGTCCTCCTCATCTCCACCAGGACTCCGGTCATCCACTCCTCCACCCTGCCCTCGGCTGCCACCGGCTTCCTCAGCTCCATCACCTCCCCCTCGGCAGACACCAAGGCGCCGGCCGCCATCTCCCCCCCGGCGCCCACGTCGAATCGCAGGGACGAGATGTTGTCGTACATCTTTAAACAGTTAAGGCAAATGTGTTGTCATAAAAAACCGAAAACACAGCAGCTCTGCACGCATTAACACACACACACACACACACACACACACACACACACACACACACACACACACACACGCACGCACGCACGCACGCACGCACGCACAGATCAAGGCGTCCTGCCCTCGTCCCGCCTACCTTGATCATGTGCTCCTGGACGCACGCAGGTTCGCTGCTTCCAAGAATGCTCAGCAGCTCGTCGTCGGAGATGAAGAAGAAGCGGGGGAAGGCGTTCCGCTTGGAGTCCAGGTAGTCGTTCAGGCTCTTCTGGCAGCGCTCCAGGCCGTCGCTCAGGCCCTGGAGGTCGGCCAGGCGGTCGGGGACCAGGCAGCAGCGCTTGATTCCTGGGTCCTTCACTGTGTCAACCATTATCTACAACAGAGAAAAAACTAACAAATGAAGCTTGCACAAACATAGCACAGGTAGAAGTGCACCTTTAATTAGACGTCTCCTCTCCCAAGGATAGATTTACTCTGTGGATCTCTTTGTGGAAGAAACTAGATGTGAATAACTTGTGTTAAGCTGCCAACAGAATTGACTGGTCACAAGAACTAGTACTCTGCATCTCACTGCATGGCAAAACCACAGGCTCACAGGTGTCCGTCATCCTTGATCTACACATGACGTTATATATTAATGTTATTAGAACTGATAAGGTAACAGTTAACCTACCTTAGCCTAGCAACCGGAGTTACACAGCAGACCGGCATGCAGCCCTTTCTATGCACTAGCAAAGCAGCCACACATTTACCTTTTTGAACATCTTATCAATGTGGTCAAACTTCTTGGCCTCCTCCGGTAGCTGGGAGCGGATGTCCCCTCCGATGAAGATGCTCTCCAGGTACATCCACTTCCTCTGCACCAGCATCCACACCTGAAGGGTTGGAGGAAGCCCCCACAATAATGTGCATAACTAACTGATGTAAAGTAACTCATTAAAACAACTAACCTTACTGTAATTGAGTAGCCTTTTAGTGGACATAAGCCTAATTTACGTAGGCTTTTAGTACAATTTATAGGCTCTCTCAGAAAACGTTTTCAGGGAGACTAATAAATGCAAGATAATAGCTACGCCCACAATACTCAACAGGCCAATCAAATGAGTCAACTGCCTTCAAACAGGCCCGTGGTCACGGTTGGTCAGTCAATCACGGAAGTCAGTAATCGTCACTATTTTTATTTTTGGCAGATGCCAGAAAATGCTTTGTTAAAAGCGACAAAGTAACTTCGTTTTGAAATGACCTACTTCGTACTGCTACTCCTTCTAGTAGTAGACTGACCTTTCATCCAAGTGACCAAGTTTTTGTACAGGGGTAGGATCGGTCGGTGCTCCTTCTACCTGGGAGCACTGACCGCGGGCCGTGCTGTGACCCACCTCAATGACCTCGCCCATGAGGGACAGGTGCTTCTCCCACTGCTGGACGGTGGACAGGAAGGGGCCCACGTAGCGGCTGCCCGCCATGCTCTGCAGGTTCATGGAGTTGTCGTCCAGGCACTGCAGGACCTCCTCCACGGGGCCCAGGATGGAGCCGCGCTCCTGGGTGCCTTTGAAGTAGCGCAGCACGCTGAACTTCATCATCTCCCAGGTCTCCACCACCTCCTTCACTCCCTGTGTCGCACATCGGGACATAAGACACGTCGTAAGACACGTCAACATTGTCTAGAGGAGGAAGGGTCATCTCAGCAGAAGAAGGAAGGCCCACCTTCTCGATGCTGAGCTCTTTGACCGCGGCGGTGACCATGTCGCCGATGACGCCGCCGTACTTGTGCAGCTCGATGGAGAACATGTGCTGCAGGGTGAAGGTCTCAGGGTTCATGTCGAAGCTCGTCCCAGTTTTCTCCATGAGCTCTTTCCAGTGTCTGTAGAAAGAATAGACCATATGGAACCTAAATACTACGATACATAAGTATATGTGTATCCTAATATATAGCCTATGTGATATATTTGAGACACATGCAAAAAGGTCCAATAACATCTGAAGCTCCTGAACCTTTCTCTGAGCGCCTCGTTCTTCAGGTCCAGCAGCAGCGGCAGGGACTCTTTGAACTCCTTCATGCGTCCCTCCAGGAAGAAGGAAACAGGCAACGCCCGCACCTCTTTGGGCAGCTTCCTCAGGGTCCGGATGAAGCCATCGATGCCCTCCTGCAGCACCTGCAGGTTCAGGTTCACCCACAGCGTCTGGGACCACTCCAGCTTGGCCGCCTGGAACAGTAGAACGACATCAGAGATTCATTGGCAAATTACTTATTGCTTATTTAAGTTTTTGGTCTTGGATGTTTTATGTGCGTTATTTGTTTACTAAATTGTATAGATAAACAATTGTTCTTGATCTGTTTCGTATCGTCAAATGCCTTGAGTCTCTAGACCAATGTATGCATTGTCCTATATGGTCAGTTCGGAAAACCAATGCTTATATACAAAATACACCCTGGAATATTTGGAAGACAAAAGCACACCTTCTGAGCTCTGTAGGTGTCATAGATGAGCTTCAGACCCTTCATGTCCTTTTGTACTTGCAGAAGCTCTGGATACATGGTGAACGACAAGTCAAACAGCTTCTCAGCATTGGCCAGCTGCTGCCGTCCTCCCTCCATCTTGGCCAGTTCTGCTTCATATTTGTCCATCACAGCCAAGCCTAGATGAATGGCAGGAGGGAGTCGACCAAGAGATGGCAATGATGAGGTCAAATTATAATTGAACCTTTTTGATTGTAATAAGTAATAATATATGTAACAGTGTATATGAAAGAAGTTACTGCGGCACCTTTCTCCAAGTCGTCCCCCACAGCTCCGGGGCCATGCATGTTAAAGCTCTCAGCGAAGATGGACAGTTCCTGCGTGAACCCCTCAATGTGTTCCTTGGTGATCTGATGGAAATTTGGCATTTGACATTTTTGGGGAGCTTCAGCACAACATCTCCAGAACATCCCCTACAAACATTGACAGACCATTTGGCATATAAGCCGAATACGCTGAATAATTCCCTCTACATCCTGATAGTAATCTTAAATAAAATGCTGCACTCTGCACAAACACAAGGTTTGGCAGGCCCCAGGCTATGCACTCTGCCCACATGCTCATCGGCCTGACTGGTGTCGTCCGAAAGACCAACTGTTGTTAACGCTAGACAGCTAGGGACAGGTTGTGGAGAGGTTGCTTTGGAGGGAGGCCTGAAAAGGGGGGGGGGGGGGGAGATTTATATTTTTTTGTTTGATAGACTAGGTTGCTGGTTGTTCCAAACTGCCAACCCTAGTTTAACATATTATAAAACTATTTTTGTATGAGTTACAGCTGCTTCCCTATCCTACAACTATTGCTATTATTGTGCATTTCTGAGATGGGAGCTTAGCGTGGAACGCAGCGCACCTCTGTGAAGGTTTTCTTGACGCCGCCCAGACTTCGATCCACTAGTTTGGACTCGGTTAGCAGTGCGTCCCACATGGGCCCGATGCTCCCCACCAGCTCCAGGTCCTCGTTTGGAGCCTAGGGGACAGATAGGAAGCAGGTTGACTTTAGGCATGTACTGCCTCCGAGAATATCAGCAAACCAACCGGGGACGTAGAGAAGTGCTGACCTCCACTTTGTACATGGCCATGGTCCTGTACTTCTCCTGGATGTCAGCCAGTCTCATCTCCACCGTGAGGGACATGGCCCGAATGTCGGAGATGGTCCCCAGGACGGACTTCAGGTCCTCCAGACTGTTGGGGTTCTGCTTCAGGTTCTCTGAGAGCTGCTGCTCAGGGGAACCAAACAAAGCACACATGGTCACATCCTAGAGTCTCTGCATCTGTTTCATTCTTCTTAAGTCTTGCTGAGGTTTGGTGTTACTGATCTCAGTGCTTTACTTTATAAAATAGCCCTGTACAATGTTGTTTGTCTTTGAATTCCACTATAAGGCCTTTTATCAAATCATTTGGCCTTTGCTGTATGCAAGTTAACGAAAACAAACCAAAATACAAAGGACATCGAATTTTTGCTTTGATTAAAATATAAATAAATGTTGAGTAAGACGATAAGCTTGTAAGCTTAGCTCATCCCTCTGCTCTGGGTCTCTGATCTCCGGGTTCAGTACCGTGAACTCCTCCCTCAGGCTCAGGAGGTCCTCCCTGGCGGACTGGTTCAGGAGCCGGCCCAGGGAGCTGATCCAGGCCTGGGCGTTCTCCTGCACCGTCTGGACCAGAGGAGCCAGGTTCAGCCGGATCACGTGCTCCGTCCTCACCAGCGGCTCCGTCAGCACGTCCTGGTGGACCTTAGTGTAGAACTGGAGCTTGTCGTCGTAGGAGACGCAAGGTGGATTTTTGGAGGCAAATTTCGCCATGGCGACCTCCTTGTCGAGCTTCCACAGGGGGTAGTAGCGCTTCCAGCTGCTGAGGTAGTGGCCCAGCGCACTCAGCAGCCGCTGGATGTTCTGGGACACCATCAGGGCCAGCTCGCTGATCCGCGGCACCTGGCACACCTCGCTGTAGAAGGTGAGGGGGAGCAGCTGCTCTTCGCTGCCCCCGCCCTGCGGGGGACACTCCAAGCAGGTGCCGTGCATCCAGCGTGAAAACCTCTGGACAGTTGAGAAGAAACACATCGGGGTCATTCTTCATCAGTGGGATTGGTCGCTCTTTAAGTGATCTGAATGCAGGGTGCGCTAAAGATGAAGGCCCCACCTTGGTGCCGTCTACGCAGTTCCTGACACAGTTCATTATCAACTTGTAGACCTCGTTACTTTTGGGCTGCAGAAGAATCTCTGGGGCAGACAGGATGGTCTCAATCTGGAAGAGAGGGGTGCTCCCCATCAGGGCTTTGTTGAAGAGCTGCATGTTCCTAAAGGAGACGGCAAAGAAACAGCTCAGGCCTTTCTGGGATGAAAATCGTACGTAAGTCTAGATCCGTCGTGAGCTCCCCGGGCAAGGACAACACATTTCCTTTAAATTACCTCTGCACCATCTGAACCAGCGAGTCAAACACCTTGTGCTCCCAGAAGCTGTAGTACTTTGCCATGTTCTTGGATCTGCCAGTGCTGGTGTGCATGATCAAACTCTCCACCTTGATGAGAATAGGCCCAATGGAAGAATACTTCCTGGTCAACACATTCAGATCCTTGGTTCTCTCGTGTTCGATGCGCTCACAGAACTCCTTCACCCCTGGAAGAAAAAGACCCCATACAGATAGCGGTTATGAACCTTCAACTATTCGACACCATGTCATTCAAGGGTCATTCAATCATTCTCACACATCTTCACCTGGCAATTGGCTGCATTTATCTGGTGATGGAAACTTGAAGAGGTTGGCCATCTCCATGGCCTGCAACTTGGCCTCGATTTCTCTTTCATTCCTCTGAATGGGAACCACGAGAGACTCGAATTTGGAGGTCGCTTGGATTCCGCGTGTGATGAAGTCCGAGATTCCTTAAGAAAATTGTACGTGAAGAACAAGTCTCAGATGGCCTGCTCTTTACTCAGTTATTTGGCTTTTATCTCATATCTGCCCACAATTCTATCTGTCCATAAAATAAGTGGGTCCCCCCGCAGGAGTGCCGTTCTGTGGGACTTAATAGACTAGATAAATAGTGGTAGTTCAAGTATCTGTACCCAAGGAGTTCCAATTGAGCTTCTTTGAACCAAAGTACATCACTCTCCTCAGCTCCCGGATGTGGTCCTGCAGCAGCAGGAACTGAGGATGGCTCAGGCTGTCCATCAGAGAGCTGTAGCGGCTCAGCAGGTCTGTCAGCCCGTCGTTGTATCTGCACACAGAGTCTACCTCAGGGGTGCCCAACCTTTTTTGACCCAAGATCTACTTTTCAAGTAGCCAACCTCCCGAGATCTACCAGCAAACCTACCTTCAAGCGGGGAGGGGGGGGGGGTAGAGAACAATTGTTGACGGGGGGGGGGGGGGGGGGTAGAGAACAATTGTTGACGGGGGGGGAGGGGGGGGGGGGGGGGGGTTGTATCGTGAACCTACGGACTTCAGTGGGGGTTTCATTCCGTCTGCGCACGGCACCTTCTCAACGATAATCAATAATCTTCCTCCCACTCAGGGTGAAAATGGTAGGTCTTAGCTTGTTTCCCCTCAGCCATGCCAACGTTTAGGAGTGTGTAACTACTGTTGACGGCTTTCAACTGCTGTTAACAGCACATGCGCTACCGCACGTATATGTCCCGCGCAAATTTAATTTTATTTAAAAAAAAAAAAAAAAAAAAAAACAACTTTTTTTTTTTTTTTTTCTTCACCCCTCGCGATCGACTTGGGATCTGTCGGCGATCTACTGGTAGACCGCGATCGACTGGTTGGGCACCCCTGGTCTACCTCCTTAGTCGCATTGTGAATTATGAATAGAATTACAACTAGGCTGAATGGATTAGTGTAACAATTGTTATTGATGTGATAAATCCTCAAATGATCGTACAATAGCAGGAACTTCTCCCCCTGCAGAGCAACGTTGCGAGCCAGCTCAGGCACAGAGAACCCGAGATGCTCGAGGCGCATCGTCTCAGAGATGATCTCCTTGATCTCGGGGGCAAAGTTTAGATGATATGTCACGTTCTTGTCCAGCTCCTGTGTTGAAGGATCCTAAAGTTCAAAAGGTACAATGAAGACATGATATCATGTTTAAAGAATGCAACATGGCTCATACGTCTGTGGAGCCTGAGGGGAAGAATGCCACCCACCATCTCTCTCTTGGCCTGGCCGCCTCCAACAGCAGCAGCAGAACGGGCCACGGCCAGTATGTTTCTCTTCATCAGCAGGGGCAGGATATTCTCCGTCTCGACTCGCCAGCGCTCGTACTTCTGCAGCTCATATTCCCTCATGCGCTTCCCAACCTCCAGGTATTTGCCCTTCGCCTTAAAGGAACAAAACATGGGAGACCGTTAGCATCATGCAGCAGCGTGGAAGTCTCCAAAGGGAACAGGTGCTCTGCTCTGACCTTCTTGCCCTCCTCACTCCCCAGTAGATCCTCCATCTCCTGGAAGCACAGGATGGGGTTCTTGATGCGCTGGTAGAGAAGGCGCACCCAGGATATCGCTCCTGCCACCAGGGGCTGGTTCTTCAAAGGAGGTTTCTCTTTGTGGACATCAAAGTTCCTACTGATCATGTCCACCTAGCCCACCAGCACCCAGACGAACATGAAGATTTCAGTTGGATTCATCATGCATTTTCCTTGTTGTTACCTTACTTGTTATTTTGTCTTCTATATCTTTGTAGACAACTTAGACACTACTGTAATGTTATGTAGACATGATTTTGTGTTTACAATGGAGAATAGTATAGTGATTGATTTTACTGGCCTACCTCTTTGCAATACTGAGCAAGAATGTCATTGAACTTCTTCATCATCTGTTTGTTGAGAGCTTCTCTAGACCGGACGTGTTTAAACTTCAGCAGCATGTCAAACGCCGCTGTGGCAGAACGCAGCTTCTTGAAAGACTGGTCGATGAAACTGATGACTTCTTCTTCAAAATCCTGGAAACAGATACATGCTTGCAATGAATTAGCTCTGACAGTATTAAGTATTTTAGTATTTAACCTTCTCATTGTGCAGTTCTTCTACAAGAGAGACCTGATATGCCAACCATTGAACTCACCATAACCTTTGTATCAAAGTCTTGCATGATGATGTGCCAGTGGCTCCTCTTCTTGATGCTGAACGGATCGAAGCTCACTTCCTCTATGGGCACAACGAGGAGTTCCACCCGGCGAAGCACATCGTCGATACGTTTGGGATCCCCCGTCACAGCCTTGAGCTCCGGTCCAAAGATGTTAGAAAACTCGTCTAGGATCTTAAGAGGCAGATCATGGTGGATATGGGAGTCGAGCAGACCTACTTTTCCAGAGTTAATTTGTTGTCTATTTAATTTCCCACATTATATACTATGACTGAAAGGTGTTGGTGTTGTTCTCTGTTCCTCACTGACCTGCAGAACATTGTGGAGGTCTTGACAGATGGAGGCCATGTAGTCCGTTTCCTCAAAGAGCCTCTTCCGGTCAAACTCCCAGCGAGGGTCCCCGGCTGAAGACTCAATCAGCTCTCGTGTCTTGAAGTAGCACTCCTTCCACTGGTCCAACACCTTCTTTCCATCCAGCACCTTGGCCTTGGCCGCTTCCCTTTTGTCTCTGTCCAAATAATAGAAACAAGGAAATCCAGTAGAAATGATGTGGGGGGTAAACTATTAGGTACTGGGAACAGGCAAAGTACAGATCCCTGATCAGCTGGGATCCGATGGAGAACACAAACCTAAACAGCACACGGACATTGACAACTCGCTTAACGCGCTCGGCCAGTTCCCAGGCGATCCGCTCCATCAGAGGGACCATGCGCTCGTCCTTGTTATAGTGGCTGGAGATGATCCACACCAGCCTAAGGCCGTTCATCATCTGAGGGGTGGTGGTCAGGATCACACCGAAGTCTGCTCCTGTGGCCAGGTTCTACCACAGAGTCGCAAACAAAACCACAAGTAACTAACCACACCGAGAGAAACACAAACATTCAATATGACTATCAACACAACCAGGAGCATTTAACAACTCCAGGAATATGAACACAATATTATTGTGAAGTCAAATAAAAAAAACTTTTAGACTTAACTATAAAATCCTCGGTAGCAGTCGGCTAGTTGGTGGAAAATGGCTGACCTTGAAGTGCCTCTCCAGTGTGCTGAGGAAGCGGACGTTCTGTCCGGCCTCCACACAGTAGCTGTTGAGCTCGGCCACAGACAGCTCCAGGTTTTGGACGGTCACTGGGTCCACTTGAGTCAACACCTCCACGATCCTCTTGGCCGCGGGCAGGTTGAGCTGCTCACTTAGAGCGCTGAGGATCGCTGACCGCTCCCGCCAGAAATCTATCTCCGCTATGGGACCGGGAGCCTTTAACGCACAGAGCCACACAGACACACGATGAGACAATGACCAGGAAGGTCTTCTGAATAGCTGAGACATGGTTGTGTAAGTAGCCTGTAGCCTAAAAGGAGGAGAAGATACCGCTCCACACACCTGGGGCCTCTTCTTCAGTTGCTCCTCGATGATGATGGTGATCTGAGCTTGCCAGTTCATCACACACTGCTCCAGCGTAACCACCACCTCTGGGCTCGACACCAACACACCCACCTCTTCTCCCAGGTCCATCTCAGGAATGTGCAGCTTTATCCTCTCTTTAGATCACAATCCAGATCCTCCATATATTATATTCCAATAGTCATAATACTAAATAGTAAAATAAGGGAGTAAGTCAATCAAACGTGGTTGCACTTTTAAGAACTTTAAGTCTCTTTTGTCTTTTGCTTTGTTTTGTATTCTAAACCATTTCAGCATACACTCGCCAGTTGCCTTCCTAAATAAGTCTGTTCTTAATGCCTGGTTCCAAAAGGGAGAACTAAAGCTAGCGGTGGACCTTTCCCTGTCACAGCACGTTGTTCTCCCCTCCACAGACCCACCGTCCAGCTGCTGCAGGGTGGTTTTGATGTGACCCAGGAACTTGTGAGTGCTGTTGAGCAACTCGTCCCGCATCAGCAACGTCCCCGGGGACTCTGGTGGTCCGTCTCCCTCCGCCTCTGTCGCTGGGAGGCGGTTCAGCTGGCTCACAGAGAGCAGGGGTAGGTAAACCTGCAGGGGGCAAGTCAGGAAGGTAAGTACACCTTCAGGGGGCAAGTCAGGAGGGTAAGTATACCTTTAGGGGGCAAGTCAGGAGGGTAAGTACCGGTACACCTGCAGGGGGCGGGGCCTAAGGGGTCTAAGTACACCTGCAGGGGGCGGGGCCATCAGTAGGGTAATACACCTGCAGGGGGCGGGGCCTCAGGAAGGTAATACACCTGCAGGGAGCGGGGCCACAGGAGGGTAATCCACCTGCAGGGGGCGGGGCCCACAGGAGGGTAAATCACCTGCAGGGGGCGGGGCCTCCGGGGGGTAATACACCTGCAGGGGGCGGGGCCGTCAGGAGGGTAATACACCTGCAGGGGGCGGGGCCCACAGGAGGGTAAATCACCTGCAGGGGGCGGGGCCTCCGGGGGGTAATACACCTGCAGGGGGCGGGGCCGTCAGGAGGGTAATACACCTGCAGGGGGCGGGGCCCACAGGAGGGTAATACACCTGCAGGGGGCGGGGCCTCAGGAGGGTAATACACCTGCAGGGGGTGGGGCCCTCAGGAGGGTAATACACCTGCAGGGGGTGGGGCCCTCAGGAGGGTAATACACCTGCAGGGGTTGGGGCCCTCAGGAGGGTAATACACCTGCAGGGGTGGGCCCCTCAGGAGGGTAATACACCTGCAGGGGGCGGGGCCTCCGGGGGGTAATACACCTGCAGGGGGCGGGGCCGTCAGGACTCTCTCTTCTGGCATTCAGTCATTCGGCCGTCGCTTTCATCCAAAGCAACTCACAGGTTGAGAACAATCTGAGAAATCCATGGGATTACGATAGGAGTAGCTGCAGTGCAACGGACCACTCTCAGCTGTCAAGACCACATTAGTTTCTTCATTGATTGATTTTCAGCTGTAGCTTTTTCAAAATGTCCGTTGTTGAGACAAGCTGTTCTTTGCTCTGTTTAGGTTTTACACTTTTTGGGACGTTGTGTTTTGACTACAAAATAGATAATTAAGGGTTTTATTTGGCAATAGTAATGGAAGTGGTACTAGAAGTAGTACTAGTAGTATCAGTGGTAGTACTACTGCTATAATGCTAGCAGTAGTAGAAGTACTACCAACATTAGCTTCTAGTTGCTACTAGTAGTAGAAGCTAAGCAGTGTGCATGTATACGCACATGGTTGAGGACGTCCCTCAGCATGACCAGTGGGTGTCCGCTCAGCATGGTGACCTCTATCAGGCGTGGCATCATCTCGTTGGCTTCACTCATGTCTAATGGCTCGACCACGGTCTCTGCAAGAGGAAATATAGACCCTGGGTCACACACGGTGCTGTACATCTTACCCCCCCCCCCCCCCCCCCCCCCCCCGACCCTGGAGTAGCACACAGCCCCATTGGTCTATGGAGAGCAACACAACATTCATCACAACTGACTGGATACTTTGACACGCTGCTGAAGAGATAAGGATCACTGGGAAACCCTGATATATACAGAGTTAGGGTTTGAATGATCAAATCCAGAACAGCTTCAAGGTGCTGAATGGAATATTGAAGAGCTATTATTTGAGTCATTTGTCAGCCCTGCGTCAGCTCTTAATAGGTAAACTGCCCTCCGAGAATATACGTTTTGAGGTGATAGCGACTGCATCCCCATTTCTGACCAATAAGGGCATCTCTTCCCTGATCTTACCCACAGAAGTAGAAGGAACATTTTCAATTCACAGGATATAGTACAACTAAACAATACTATATAAGATTTAAAATAGTCTTTCCTTTCATATATTCAACCACACAGTGGTGTCGCTCACCCTTTGTGTTCCTGAGAAAGCAGAGCAGGCTGGAGGTCATGAACCTCTCTGGAACGCGGTCCACAGCGACATGGAGCTCCAGGTGGTAGACCACTTCGAGATCAGAGCTCTGGAGGAACACCCACACTCAGCAGTGCTCAGAACATCATACAAGGTTAAGAATGATTAATGTGAAAGTTATTCTATCGTGGGGTAAGAATTACGGTATAAATAACAAAAACTCAACATTGTGAGGGCTTCAAGAACTACAATTTCCTCAATAACCAGGTGAAGAGGGGATGTGCTCACAGTGGAAGGAGGTCCATCTTCTTCATCCAACTCATCTGCCTCCTTGGTGGGATTCCCAGAGTCCTTCTGGCTGTGGTCTGAAACACCGACAGGGGTGAGGAACTCATTCAAAGAAGTCCAACCGTACTAGTATTGGTATAGCAAGCCTAGTATTATTGTGTATTTAGCAGGTCCAAAAGCTGAAATCCAACCTTAGACAAGCTAATGCTTTGTTTTGTTCTGAATGACCTGTTCACTACTAGGGCGGACACTCAAACTCATTGTTCTGTGGTAGGAGGGACAATGTACGCTATGTTCATCTGTATCATTACAAATAAAATAATATTTTACTACAATCAATACATTTGTGAAACAAATAAGTGTCTAATATATGAATAACGAGGCTAATAAAGGAGTAAAGGTCAGTGGGGTACAGTAAACCGTCATGGTACCAGGGCAGGACTGCCACCTACCGGCCGGGACGGGGACCTCTACATGGACCTCCTCCTCCCGGACCCCTCTGACGAAGAGGAGCGCTGAGGCCGTCTCCTCCTCGGTAACGCTGTTCAGAAAGGCGATTATCCTCTGCTCATCTTCTCCATCGCCTCGACTCAGCAAGTCTTCAAAGCAGTCGGGACTTGGTAACTGGAAGTAGGAGAAGACCCGGTCCCGGATCCACTCGACCCTCACATCGTAATGAACCATGTTTATCTAGTTCCAGTTGTTAATTAAACCGTGCATTTCGCTGTTTGACCAATTTCTTAATCGGTCGTCAATAAACGTACACTTAATCTATCCAATGTAAAATGCTACGCTACCTTCTACATAGACGGGATACGAACAGACAATTCGGCGTCGACTCAGCTGTTGCTATGACAACATGTAACTTCCCCGACTTCCATGCTGAGAGGGTCATGACTTGTGCGTTATCCCGGTCTACCGCTGGACGAGGACGCTCAGGATTACGAGTTTATTAAGTTTAGACGTTCCTTTATACTTTTTATTCAAACCATTCTATAGTTCTACCCTAGATGGGCTAGTAACTAATCACAACAAAAACGAGGAGGAAAGAGTTTGGATAGTTATGATAAAATACATGTATTTGTCAGTCAACAAAAAAATAAAAGATCAAAGGAAACCAGGGAATGTTTTGATACAAATAAGGACATTTGCACATGCATGCATACATTCAGACAGGGCATTTCAGATCAATTTAACTTAATCACTTTAATTGAAGGTCTTGTCTAATAAGAGGAATAAGAAAAAACTATAGGCAAATATTGAATAAATCAAAGAAAAAGAAGATGTCACAGTGTTACCAGTTTTAAACCATATGTCCCTTGAAAATAAGATGCATCTTAAATGAAAGCTTATTGTATGATGTTCACATACCCCATCATTTAACAAAGTAAAGTGATGAAAACACAAAGAAAAACCTTACCTTGGGACAATTATTCATAGTACAAAAAATCATCAGCTTCAACTATCAGCATTGTTTCACAATCATGAAACAATTCTGTAATCTGTCTGAAGACAGCTTCGACCCATACCTTTAAAATGAAGGCTTACAAAACCTCAAACGCAATTTGTGACCCATTGATTTGGGACAGCCATAAATAATAACTTTATTACACAATGACTGATAATAGGCAAAGCTACCCCCTTACCCCCCGAACCAAAGCTCAACTGTAGGCATAGGCAACAATGTGAAGATTTAAATAACATCTCGGGGAATGCGGGAGAAATACACACGCGTTGATGCACTGCTTAAAAATATATATCCTATTTTAAAAATGTCTACAAAGTCTATATCTCTCATCACATTTGTGTGTCAAAACTTCAATAATGAAACGTGATTAATCCTTTGGACAATACAAAGGGAAAATGGCGGTCATTTGGTGGAACTTCTATAAGGCTGTCGGTGCTTCAAATATCTGAACCTGTAACCTATAAAAGACTTTTATCCATCCCAGAATGACTTTTAAATACATTACCACAGCGGAGGGCACACATTTCAATTGTAAGTAAATAATCTTCCCAATGCATTTAGCATTATATGGAGTTCATAAAATACATTTGTTAAATGTGAAAACTATAAACAAAACAATTCACTCGGTTCAACATTGCTTATAGGGTGTTAAGCTCAACCTTGCTGGCACAAAATGGCATCTCCCTCCCCTGCCCTTAGAGGAAACCATCCAAAAGAGCTTCTCCCTTCCCTGCCCTTAGGGGAAACCATCATGGTCGAAGCTGGAGGCCAGGAGTGCGAAGGAGAATGGAGAAAACTTGATTCCGTTTCCGCTGTAAAATTTATTCTGAAACTCCACCCTGTGGATAGAAGAGATTTTTGCTTGTTATGCTACCATTATGTATGTTCAGTATGGCCCTCATTGGACCCCTAATCATCCCTGGAAGGGGCAAGGAAGAGACCCTGGGAAGGGACACGGAGCTTCTCGCTCTCGTTCCTTCCCACCGTCTCTTCCTTGATAATGAGCAGTAGGCCTGCCGTGATGAAGCTCCTTTTCACCAATTGGAAGTATACAAACATCTAGTAATCCTCTCAACCAACAGTCAGCATCTCCCCTTCATGACTTTTCCTAAAACATTGTTGTTTAGATGAGTCTGTTCTTAAAACACAGAAATGATATTTCAAGCATTTTGGTGACTTTCTAGGCTGTAGCTGCACAACGCAGTTCACCTTCCCTCCAGCAAGTCGTCACCAAGGTGCAGGTTTACTTTGAGACCAATGTTATCTATAGCAAAATAAACTATTGCTTGTTTGAAGGAATTGCATTTGGACCAAAATAACAAATATTATTATGAAGTATGCATTATAGAATATTAATTTTCCTCAAGGTAGCTATTCCCAGTGTGGTACATTCATCTCACAGACTAACCACAATAATCCTTCCAACACACACACACACACACACACACACACACACACACACACACACACACACACACACACACACACACACACACACACACACACACACACACACACACACACACACACACACACACACACACACGGGCTAGGGGGCATTTAATGTGTAGGACTAATGACCGTACTAATGAAATGGACTTTGAATACCTGAATACCTGCAGCTGCCCTGGCTGAGTGTGCCGCCAGCAGTGTTCATTAGACTTACCAGTGCAGACGGAGGGCATGGAGGAAGGCAGAGAGACCCTCCATCACCAGCAGGATGGAGACGGTGAGTACAGCAAACAGGCCAAAGACCGGCACCAGGAACAGGACCCCCAGGCTGGTGTCCACACGCAGGCCCAAGTGCATCACCATACGCCAGAGCACCTCTGACAGCTCTGTTACAGCAGACCAAACACAGGTATGAGACGCTAGGACACCAAAGAGCGCTTACTGGTATGATGGCTGCTTGTAAAAATCACTTTCCAACCCCCCTACACAGCTCTCCTTCATTCAGAGGAAAGGTCCGTCACGACCCCAGTTTAAATGTTGACAATGTATGACACTTTTCTCAGCCTCTCTCAAAAGGTCCGCCGGTTCAGAGTTTAGGGAGGTTGGTGAGCCGTTGACATCAATTCCAAGAGTCTTTAGCAGCTCTCATAGATTAGCCTTGTTCTCTCCAAGTCAGCAAATATGAACATCCCCGTCTCTGTGGTTCCATTCATTTACAATCACCCCCTCCCACACCTACCCTCGAGACTCATTGTAGAGTGGAGTTCAGAATGATCCCACGGCCTATAACTCAGCCCCCGTTGACGCTCCTCCGTCTCAGTCTGTGAGCATGCGCAGTGGCGTGTAAACACAGAATCTAAATATGTGGATTCGTTCTATTGTGGGCACTATTGGAGAAACGACCAAGCTAGGGCGATTCGTGTGTGTGCTAACTGGTGTTGAAGAAAAATAACAAAGTTACAGCTCATGTAGAATAGAAGGCTGTCAACGGCTCCTCAAACGGGGGGAGGCTGGAACCAAAACACGGCTGATTACAACTCGATATAGACAATATCAGCCATTACCCTGGGCTTTTCTGACACACACACAAAAAATGCATTTTAACACAAGATGCTCCCTGTGTGCAGACGTACGTGCGTGGGCCAGGCTCAGCGCCCACAGCCTCAGGTAGGAGGCCGTGTTGGAGACGCAGCCCAGGCAGTACTCTATAGTGTGGATGCCCTGGTGCAGGAACTCATCTCCAAAGTTAATCTGTCACCGCAAACAAACACAACCAGGCCAGTTACTCAGGAACCACACAAAGTAAGACCCATGAAACTTCAATACAAGTCTTCTGAAGAGCCTACTTGGTGCGTTTAAGCCTTTTAATTTTATCTCCTGGGTTCTGACCTGCTCCTTCTGGTGCTCCCGGCTGGTGGAGGGGTCGCTGTGTCCGCTGCCTTCCTCCATATCTTGAGCGTGCATCAGAGAGAGCTCCTCCTCACTGCCACGCCGCACTCGCTCATAGCCCTGAGAAAGAGAGAGGGGGAGAGAGACACCAGAGAGACCCCAGACAGGGGGAGAGACACCAGAGAGGGAGAGCGTGACCAGAAAGTGGGAGAGAGACACCAGAGAGACCCAAAAGAGGGGGAGAGACACCAGAAAGTGGGAGAGAGACACCAGAGAGGGGAAGAGAAACACCAAAGAGGGAGAGAGAGACAGCAGAGAGGGGAGATTGGAGACATTAGTCCCGTGAGTCTGGGGAATCCAGGTTCAATGCATGTCCACCGTGAGCACCACTGGGCAGGGTTAGGGTTAGGCCTCTCACCCGGTACATCCCCAGGCGCTGGCTTCCGTGGTGGAGCCAGTAAAGGTAGAGCGGTTTCCCCAGCAGCAGGACGGGCACAGAGAGCAGCGCGATGACCAGCAGGAACCCCTGTACCCCGATCTGGGGGACACAAAACATGACCCTCATCAAACATCCATCTGCACTGTAGATGGGATCGACTTGAAGTATATTACAACTAATATGTCAACTACTGAAAGACCCCATAGAAAAGAAAATGGCAATTCTCTTTCGATCCATCTCTTAATAGACACATACATTGTGCCAATGAAAGTGCCAGTGAACCCTAATCTTGCTTTAGGTTCACTGTTGTTTTTCATTCATTGACTTCTATGATTTGGGACATATTAATCCAGATATAAAATGATACAGAAAGACGGAAAAATGGGCGTTTGGCTTTTAGTCTCCTCCAGCCAGAAGAACGCTCTGCTCTGAACTCCCGTTCTTCTCCTGGCGCCACTGACACCATAGAGTAAACTAACGCTTAAGATGGGTTGAGGGGGGGGGGGGGGGGGGGCGATTGGTGATGGGTGATGTGTGGAGTTGGGTGGAGTGCCATCCTGGCAGCGGGTGATGGATGCTTGTGTCCATGGCGACCATGTGACCTGGTACCTGTCCCGGGTAGAGGAGCTGGTTGCCGCTGCTCTGCATCAGGAACATGTTGATGAAGTGGATGAGGATGCTGGGAGCTGTTTTGGACTCGGCGGCGGAGAAGGCCAGCCACTTGTATACCACCATGAAGACCAGGTAGCCGAAAAGGCACCACATGAAGAGCAGCTCCGGCAGGAAGACCAGGTACAGGTTGGACTTCTTCCTGAAGTGGCTGGGGAGACGCAGGTGGACATGGTGGAATAGAGCAGGAAGGGGAACACTGTTAACAGGGCCAACCTCTCCCAGAACACTACCTACTCCAACTACATGCACCATGGACCATCAAACCATGAGCCAACAGACATTCAAATCACCCAAGGCTACTCCATCTAAAACCCTCTTGGTGACAACGAGGAACCCTAACGACGGAGGAACCCAGACTTACAGGTGGTTGTAGACGCTGAGGACCACTCCGAAGCTCATGTGGACGATTCCCAGAATCACGGACATCTTCATCTTGTAGGAGTTCAGGAATGTCAGTCGATTGTTGGCCAGGTTCCAGATCTGCATGGTTAACAGATTATTATGGGTTATGATGTTCAATGTTATACAACGTTTTATCAGGTCGCTTTCTCTGACAGAAGGGAGCTTATGGGGAATGTTTTCTTGAATTGTTCTTGATAATGCACATTGGCATAAAGATAAGTATTCAACACTGGTTCAAAGAGGGAGTTTGCATTGTTCTGTAGGGTTGCCTAGAGGGACATTCTCCAGTGGTTTGTGGCCCAATAAAGAAAAGTTACTAACTGGGGAGGGGCTCAATCTTACACATGGCAACTTCAGCTAAATGTTACATATGCATGGTACATGGCTTTTGCAAACAGTGACATAATTTTTGTAAACCGGTTGAAAGAATCCGTTGAATTCCAGTGTCTTGGTACAAGCAAGCAGCTATAAGTGAATATTCACTGGTTCTTCGCATCATTCCCCTTCGCATCAACTCACTGGATCGATTCCCAATGGGTAGGGCCCTTTGAAAACCCCTGTGATGTTGGGGTCAAGGATCAGGAAACGATTGGCAGCAATATCACTACCCCTAAACGAAAAACAAACACAAAGAAAGGGCAATGGACAAACATTTAGACCCATGTATGTACATCTGTTTTCCCACACCATTTATTTGGTTAAACACCACGCCCTGGTCATTAGACGATGGGTGTATCCTCACTTCCACACGCCAGCATCGAACATGGCCTTGACGCTCCAGCCCGAGCCAAACAGGTTGAGGGACTTAGAGAAGCAGTCGTTGTAGATGAGGCCGGTGTAGATGGAGAATAAGCCCATCAGCAGGATGATGTAGCGCCCCTCAAAGAAGGTGTTCCAGATCTACAAACACAAACACATACAATTAAAGCCTTCCCATGAACTAAGGGGAAAAGGCTGTTTGATGGATCACAAAGGAAATTAGGATATTATCAACAATATTAATCCAAAAAAAAAAAAAGAATAAAATCGATTGTCAAATCAATAAATGATTAACGTTCAATAAATGATTAACATTACGATAATGATTATCGTAATGTTCATCAAAAACATCCTTTTGGGAGCATTAGGGTCCAGCAGTATGGGGAGCAGTTCATCTTAGGAGCGTGTCAGTGAGGATTAACTTCACACTAACGTTCGTCTGACCACACAGAGCTAGAGATCAGGGCTTGGAAACCATCGATGGATTCAGGTGCAACGCTTGTTGCGTTTTGTTATTTTTCAGGCAACCAAGCGATATTAGCTATAGCTAGTGGGGATAACTACGCATTAATGCGTGATTTATTATTAATACATTATTGATGGTTTTATAAGGCTTTTAGAAAAGGGCCTGTGAGGACATCACCTCGTTCCTGGTGTTCTTCAGCTTGCGGTTGTTCTCGTACAGGACCATCCAGAAGGCGAACACGGCCATGATCAGCCCATGGCCCAGGTCGCCGAACATCACCGCAAACAGGAAGGGGAAGGTGATGATGGTGAAGGGAGCTGAGGATCCAAGAACATCACACCCACCACTCATGACCAGGATCCACCACCGGTAGGCCCAGTGGTGCAGCCTGGATGACCACAGCCGACACTCTCAGTGTCTCCCTCACAGAATCCAAGGAGAGACATCAATAACTAAAGCTTTCCAAAGCCCATTTGGATGTGGAGTTAACCATGAGAAGGAAAGCTGGGGGGGTGCAATGATTCAATAATAAAAATAACACATTTTAAAAACACCCCTCCACTGTTTCTAACCTCCACATCCTACCTCGGCCACATGCACGCAATACTTTCTCATCCTCATATTGCCCCCACAGGACCTCCTACCTGGGTTCACTTCTCTGTACGTGCCCACTCCATACGCGTCCACGATGTTCTGGAAGCCAGAGGTGAACTTGTTGGTCTTGATGAGGGTGGGCGGCGTGTCGTTGCTCGGGATACGGTTGACAAAGGAAGGCAATGTCGCGCCGCTTTTCCTCTGCAATGACAAATGATACCTACTTTAGAATGAGCTTAAACGGCAAAGCTAGGCATGCTTAAGTTAGTGGATAGATCTACAAACATCTATTACTGCATACTGCCAGGGAGACGGATTTCCGAAACCCCCTTTGTTTATAGGCCTTGCTGGAGAGACCTGCTCACAGTGAGACCAGCCCCGCAGGAGAGACGAGCTCACAGTGAGACCAGCCCCGCTGGAGAGACGAGCTCACAGTGAGACCAGCCCTGCAGGAGAGACGAGCTCATAGTGAGACCAGCCCCGCAGGAGAGACCAGCTCACAGTGAGACCAGCCCTGCAGGAGAGACGAGCTTACAGTGAGACCAGCCCCGCAGGAGAGACAAGATCATAGTGAGACCAGCCCCGCTGGAGAGACGAGCTCACAGTGAGACCAGTCCCGCAGAAGAGACCAGCTAACAGTGAGACCAGCCCCGCAGGAGAGACGAGCTCACAGTGAGACCAGCACAGCTGGAGAGACGAGCTCGAAGTGAGACCAGCCCCGCTGGAGAGACGAGCTCACAGTGAGACCAGCCCCGCTGGAGAGACCAGCTAACAGTGAGACCAGCCCCGCTGGAGAAACGGGTTCACAGTGAGACCAGCCCCGCTGGACAGACATGCTCACAGTGAGGCCACGGACGGATGAGTTAAGGAGCACCAGCACTGCAACAACGGTTTAACCGGTTATTGATTTACCAAACCTCTTTTCAGCAGTCCGGTAAATTAACGACCAGCGGTCGCAATTTAGCAACAAATTTACTGAATAGAGACCCTTCATTCAAGAAGATCGCATTTACAAATCTACACCAAACAAGAAGCCTTATAAGAGGGCAGGATAGGACCGATATGAGCCAGCCCTTCCTAGACGGGAGAAGAAGCTCCACAGGAAGTGACACCTCACCAAAGCAAGAGAAGCACAAATAGGTACTTTATAAAACAATAGATAAAAACCAAGATGGAAGATAGATATGTCGAAGGTATCTGCCATAAAGCATTGACTCCTCACAAATCCAGTAACACCAGTGTTACTTGATTTGTGCATGGTTTATGAAATATACCGAAACAGCTCCCGTTTCTTGAGAAGTGTCGTGAGGATGAGCACTTATATTTGAGACCAATACCCCAGACGGGTACCAGGGCTACAGACGTACCGAGCCCTCCTCCAGCGCCTGGCGCACGACGCCCAGGTCGCCAACAGGACACCACACCTCCGAGATCAGACACTTGTTGGTGACGTCCAGGCTGCACAGGTTGAGGACATAGTAGATGGCCTTCATCTTCTTCACCTCGATGTACCACGTGTAGACAGACTCAGACGCCTTCTTCAGCACCTGCCGCAGGTAGTCGTCCGTCCTCAGCAGGACCTGAGACCACAGCACACTACACATTAAAGACCTGTGGACCAGATGCTCATGCAGACATTTGTTCTGAATATCACTATATAGCCGACCTAATGCAGAAACAATTTGCAGAAAGACGTGTCTAATAGAACACATGGTAAGATCGTTACACTGTAACGCAGACTACAAGGACAGACCCTCATTAAAGAAAGAAAAAAAAAAAAAAGAAAGAAAGAATTCAGAGGAGCATGAAGGAGGTCATTCTGAACTAGCTTCCAGCCGTGGTCTCGTGTAGATCATGTGCTTCTCATGATGAATGAAACTCTGATTCAACGATAAACGGGATAGAACAAAAGTACTACCAGGAAAAGGGTGAATCTAGAGGAATCTGGAGAAGAGGCACGAACCAACAGTTGAATCTACTTAACAATGTGTCGTTCTTTTGAAACTTATAGATTTATTTTCTTTACTTAGAAAACTAACTAGCAGTGTTTTAAATATTGAAGTTTTTCCTCGGCTGATCACATGGCCTATAGACACGCCTTGATTTGAGCCGCGACCAAAAGGTCTTATGAAAGAAAACCTTGGCTGGTTAAAGAATGCAACGGTTTAGCTGAAATGGGGTGCATCTCCTGGTTACCAAGGAGGTACCATAGCAACCAGAGGCTGTACCGTGTTCAGGTCCTGGATGCGTGTCCCAAGCCCCTCCACCACGTCCGTCCTCTCCTCCCTGCTGCTAGGGTACGGGTACAGGTGGCAGTGGTAGCTGGTGGCGGAGACACAAGTGTTCATAAAGAAGAGAGAGAAAGAGATACAAAGACACACATGTTCCTAAGAGAGAGACACACATGTTCATAAAGAAGAGTGAAAGAGAGACACACATTTTCATAAAGAGAGAGAAAGAGATACAAAGACACATGTTCCTAAGAGAGACACACATGTTCATAAAGAGAGAGAAGGAGATACAAAGACACACATGTTCCTAAGAGAGACACACATGTTAATAAAGAGAGAGAAGGAGATACAAAGACACACATGTTCCTAAGAGAGAGACACACATGTTCATAAAGAGAGAAAGAGATACAAAGACAGACATGTTCATAAGAGAGAGACACACACATGTTCATAAAGAAGAGAGAACCATAAGAGACACATGTTCATAAAGGAGAGAGACACACCCACGCTCATAAAAAGGAGAGACACACACATGTTAAAAAAGAGAGAACCACAAGTGACACATGTTCAGAAAGGAGAAAGTGACACACATGTTCAGAAAGGAGAGAGAGAGGTAACCACAAGAGATACAAAAGTTCATAAAGGAGAGCGAGAGACCACTCGTAGCTCGAAACCATTACCAGTCACAGATCTTCTTGACCTTCTGCCCGATGAGCTCTCCCCAGTAGGATATCAGAAACACCACACTCTTGGTTGGCTCGCCCTTGGGATTAATCCAACAGGAGGGGGATAGTCAGTACAGAGTTGCATCAGTTATGACCACACTAAGCAAATGTAAGTGAGTTGAAAGATAAATAAATGCTAAAGTAGGAAGAGATTTGCCTTCGAAAGTCCTTGAGCAAACATGAGAAATGTCTGCCCACACAGTTCAGTCAGAATTATTGGATTATTCCATAAAAGATACAATAACATGCATTCAGAATTATTATATTCATTCTACAATAACCTTAGTTTAGGGCTGTGCGATATGACGATATATGGGGGGGGGGGGGGGGGGGGGGTGAGAGAACCATGTCTATCAAAAGATATTTCCCACTATCGTTACTTTACTTTATTGAAGTATTTAACGTCATTCTGACCCTGATTTACGGTCACCACACGTGCGCGACAGAAACCAACATGGAGGAGCGGAAAACAGAACGGAGTCTCTTAACAGTCTGACGCAGAACTGAGTCAGGAGACGTGATCTTCGGAAAGAAAAGCAAATCTCAAACGAATTGAGAGAGTATTCAGAGTGCGGATATGTGGAACTCGTTGTGGACAGCCAGTGATTATGATGATGGCATCCGAGAGAGGGTTCAGCTTCTCAGTATAACGCTACGGTGTGTGTATGTATAACTCATCCCATGAAACATGACATATGACAGTCAAACCTTGTATCTGTCATCCAATGAAACACTGTTAATCTGTTACAGGAGACAACAACACAGAGACTGAGAGTTCCTGAGTTATTGAGTGGCAAATGAGTCAGAGAGTTACCGTGTCAGGGTCTTCCAGATACTCGTCAATCTCCGAGTAGCTGAGGATTGTGTAGCCCTTACAGACTCTCCACATCATCCGCTCAAAAGCTTCAATCTTCGGCCTCTGAATCAGTCCCGAAATAAATCTAAAAGATGCAGAAAAATAAATAGCCATTTAAAAAAAAGATTAACAAATTAATTAATTAATTAATTAATTATAATGACAAATGGGTGAAATCGTTTACAAAAATACATTTTAGTGTGTGATTGTTTATCTCAAATAATTAAAAAATAAAGTTTGGGTTATTAATAACTTTGATAGTGTGTAGAATTGAGTGTCAAGAAAATAGTGTAAATAAGAAGCGCTTTTACAACGAGTCTTTACATCTACATAGTCTTCTTACATGGAGGATGGCAGTGAGCACCAAAGTGTTTCTAATGTTTTCCTCAACAATGACATCACTTGAATGAATACCTACTGTCATCTTTACAGGCCGGCAAGAGCTGTGAGCAGGGGGGGCATTCAAGCGGTTGCAGTCTGCATCCTTACCTGAATCCTACACAACTTTAACAGACCTATATTGTCCCATTGGACAGAATCTTCACAGTGGAACCAACCACCAGCGACAGCAGGTGATGATTGGCAGTTAGTTACCCTCTTCTCAACCTCACTCACCCGAGTTTCGCCCCCATCCTCTGCATGCCGGTGTAGTCCAGGGCAGCATCCCTCTCCAGGAAGGGGAACTCCTCGTACTGGGCCTGGGGGGGGTCCTGCTGGAACAATCACCAGAGGGGTGGACCAATCAAAAGAAGTAAGAGGCTGGTCAAGTATCTGGCTTTTCTTGCCAAGAAGGCCACTCAAAAACTGAGAGGGGCAGAGTGGCGCCTTGTTCCCTGGTTTGTTACGGAGAGATTCAAGATGAAGTGGTGCTACTGACCTCACTGCCTCTCTGAGCAAAGTTCTTGGTGACGTGCAGCATGTGCGTGTACTCAGTCAGCTCTCGCAGGTTCTTCTGCAGCTTCTCTTTGTTTCTGGTGACCTCACTGAGCTCGGCCTCTAGCCTCTGCAGCTGCTCCTGAGACACACATAAACATACACACACAGTCACAAAGTGTAACCAGGAAAGCCATGTGTTGAATACAAAAGAGGAACCAAAATATGTAATAGAACGAAGTGGTTGAACAGATACAGAAGGACCCTAGTTTGAATCGCATAACAATTTAATAGGAGTAATATCAGCCATTATATAAACAGTCATTATTATTGTGGTACAGTCGAGTTATAACATGCAAGCCCCTGAAAAAAAATAACTTGTTACACATCCAAACCCCAACAACAAAGAGAGGGAGATGCGGCCGGCGGCTGACCATGGTTGCCATGATGTGCTTGGGCAGCGGAGCCACAGGGTTGACGTCTCGGTCAGGCAGCGGGAGGTCAGCCTTCTTGATCTCCCTCAGGAGGAACCCTGAGAGTAGAATAAGAGAACCATATGAGAACAGCCGGACAGAAGAATATAACACTAGGCCAGCATGTTTACACTCATGCCGGCTACATTGAGCAGAGATGGTTCTATGTGGTTAGTGTGTTTCTTACCAAGAATCCTTTCCATTTCTTCACACCTTTTGATCTCATTGACGAATTTCCTCTGGAAGCAGTTGACACTGGGGTTGAGCTAAAACCACAGAAACGTTTAGCATTCAATTTAAAAGTCGCAGGTAAAGTTGGATGAACATGAAGGCATGAATCAACAAAATGCTTTCAAATAAGCAACTGTGAAGCATAAGCTTAGGCACTCGACATTCATTTTTCAGCTGTCCATCAGGGTTGAGAGAGGAGACCACTCACGTCCCTGAACTCCACCAGTCCGGTCTCTCCCAGCTCGCTGATGCAGTCGTAGGCCGAGCCGGCCTGGAGGAACAGCTGGGCCAGGCACATATCCTCGCTCCGGAACAAGGAGCCCATCTTCACAGCTTCTAAACCTTTGCTTTCCTTTCGCACGAAGACTATCAAGCTAATGTTAGCATTAGAGCTAGCTGACTGCTTTCCGTTAGCCCAAGTGACCAAGAAAACCTTCTTCGTTCACCTCGTTCATCCTATTTCTGTTTCCTCCGGACCGAGACTAACGAAGTACGGCAGGTCAACAGCTGACCGTTCAGAAGAACAAACTAACTTACTGCTTCTGAAGTTACTACTTGAGCTAGCTGCTGGATTATCTGTCTCAGTGCACCCAGGAGGTCAAAGATTAATCAGTAGACACCGAGTCGAGTGTAACCCCAGCAGGTGGGTTTCATAGTCCGAAAGGTAAACTTATATTTCCTTCAAAAAGGCACATCGCTTGTTTCTGGAGACAACTATCCACGTCACGGGACCCGGAAGACCGCTCGGTGACAGGGAAGGGGTTGGCCAATAAGAACCGACCATTTGAGTCTGCGCAGATGACACTTTAACGCTATTGCAGTCCATCGGGTCATTCTTTACATTATCATGAACGTACAGTATAAGAAGTGTAGACAAATTAAACGTTCCAAACTATTTTCATTCTTTTGTAAATAATTCATCTTTATTATGGATCGGGTGTGGCTTTTAGTAATGAATGTGTGATCAATCATCATAATCATATTCCATTATTTTATGAGACAGGATAACTTGTCTCATGCGGTTACAATGAGGAGGTATTCCACGCCTGTCTGATCTGTTTCCATGGAGTTCCAAGAACTGAGGCAACGATGAAGAAGAAAACCAAGATGAGGCCTTTTGCCAATGACTGTGAATATGGCTCACCTGAAACAGAAAAATCAAAAATCAGTGATAGTTTTACCATGTCCTTATATATACCTAAATAGGTTTCGGGTTGAGGGCTCAGCTAGCCCACACCTAATAGGTTCATGGCACACGCAGACACCCTTACATTCAGAATTACTTTCAGTAAAAAGTGTAATTAAATGAATAATAATTACCTGTGTAATATCTGGTAAAAGGAAATGCAAGTTCTGGCCAGCATACATCATTCCTGTCACAGTCATACTCTGTGAAGTTGACCTGGAACCTGGGGATGGACACAGCACGTCAGGTTGATGTTGTTTTAGGTTTTTCATAAGCACTTGATGTGTAATGATGGAGCACCTGGTTTTGGGGGGCCCTGAGTTAACAAGGACGTCTGTAAAGGTGACCGAGGAGGAGACAGGAAACAGTTGTGTCTCCATTGGATCCAGACAGGAAGAAGGGTCTCCTCCTCCACACTCCAACCTCCAACTGGACATTTTGTAACTGAAAAATAAACAAGGAAAGAAATGAAGAATAATTTTTATTACTTATTTGGTTACATATTTGAGCTAAAAATATATATTTTTGTCCTTCTTGAGCAATGTCATCCTTTGCAACATTGGTTGCGATAGTGACTTACTGATAAGCCTCAATCTTCCAGTGAGATACATAAAGACTTTGTACCTGATGGTTAGGGCCTGTATCTCCCTCTGAGGCACGCCGCCCACCTCGCCTGTGACAGCGCTCCTGACGTGCACGTGTTGGTGCCACAGGACACCGGAGCACCAGCCGCCTCCATCAGCGCTGCTCCCATTCACCAGCACGTCTGGAAACCGGAGGACATTCAAAGGGAATACATTGTTTTCGGACTTTGTGGAACACTTGTGGAACATTGGCCTGTATCTTCTGACTGCTGTTCACCTGAGATCCCTGAGGAGCAAGTGGTCTACTCACAGCTTATCTTTAGCCAGTCTGCCATCCTTTGGAAATCGGGGTCCCCCGTTTTCGCCACGTGTGTCGCCATCACTAAGGAAGCTTGGAGAGAGGCGACCATCTCCCTAGACACAAGTAGGATCAAAAGTTGAAGACAAGTCAAAAAAATGTCTGTCAAAAAATTTAAGTTGGCACTTCTAATTTCTGGAATAGAAATGTTTTGTGCACATACAGGGTTCGAGAAAACCGTTGAAGTGCAATCAAAAACATTAGTGTACAGAAAAATCGACGGGACCCAGCAGAAACAAACATCCGCTGTACACATAATAAACCAAATCCCACCAGTATCTTCCCTAAGAACACTAAACTTACCTCAGAACATCACACTGGGTCAAGTTATACTGGCTGACAGCCAGAAGGCATCCCGCTGTGGCGTTCACTCCAAACATAACCGGTCTCCTCTCAGCCGTAGAACAGACACCGTCACCAACTGAGGCAGGGAGATAGTGATCAAGGATTTCGACATTATGAACAATGCAAAAAGCAAACAACAGGTCCATCCTGCTTACTCACAAACACAAATACAGATCAAATGTTTATTACTAGGCTTTATAATCTAAAGTGCATTGACTAAAATGGTATCCGAGTTAAGATGCAGGTAAGTGTCTCTATAATCATACCTCATATATTGTTAATGAGAAACTTGTCCAAAAGGTTGCGGTGTATACACAAAGTGTATTTTGTCCAATAATGGGCACACAAAATATTACCTGGTTGCCAAATATTTATTGAGCTCCTCTCTATGAATGTGGTGTTGTCCAAAGTATCCCCAGACCCGGCCAGCACCGGCGTTCCCACCAGGTACCCTGAGGACAAGATACCAGGAAGATGTATACATCCCAGAAGGGAAACTTTAGACTAACCAGCATGTGCCAGGATTTCACTTTTTTACAAACCTGGGTTTCCCGACTTCTTATGTTGATCAGTAACATTCCCGCTCAGAAAGACAGAAGAATACCTTGCAGTCACCGCCACTGGGCAAAAGACAGGAGAGAAACAGTAGCAGTGGCAGGCGTAGTTCAAAGTAGTCTGAAACATTTGTTTTTCAGGCCCTTACCACTACTGTTCAGCACAATGGTTCCAACAGTACGCCTCAGTGTTATACTTGTGAGGCCATTTGCTTGCCAAAAGAATTGGTAATCCATGGCCAAGGTCACATTCTCACACACCTGTCCCTCATCTTCAGAGACAAAAACAGGTTCATTTGAAAAAAAAAATTCAAATTAGGAGTACTTTTTAGGATTTAAGGTTGACAATGACAAGATGCCTGCCAAACCTGTTGAATAGGGGGATTCAGAACTTGAAATGAATGGGCTTAAATCCACAGCGACTTCATCGAGGACATCAATCGTTATCACACCTAAAGCAGAAAGACAGAAAATCGACATTTCAAACTCCTATTCTGATATAATACTATAATGTTGATGCATAATTTGAATAGGTAAATCCTCTATATTGATTAGCGTTCATATATTATACCTCCTTGGCCGTCCTTGACTTGAACTCTTAAATCACTTGGAGACATTTGTAAAGGAGGTCCAATTGGACAAATGTACAACAGAAGAGTTGTACATTTCATGTTGAAGTTTTTCAAATAAGCTACAGGAGCAGTATTGGCACACTGCCCTGCAAAAAGTTCCTGCAAAGAAATAATCGTGTTGGGTTTCTTTAGTGCAAGTCCTGAGTGCTGAATCTATAATGAAGGTATATCACATTCACACTTAAGAACTGACCTGAGGGATGGTGAAGTATTGATCACTCATGGTGAAGATGGGACTTCCTTGCCGATATTCATCAGCAGGGAGGGGTGCTGACAGCACAGGCCTTTGGAAGGACGGGCTAGGCTTTGGTATGCTTGGTCAAACACAAGGGATAGGCATGTTTAGACACAAAGAAACAGACAGGCCTTTAATACCGGTGTTTTAAAAGACACGTGCCTGACAGTCTGGGCCTCTTACAGAGTCTTTCCCTGGTAGAACAGACCAAGGTAGGGGTTGTTCTCCGGCGCCGACATGACACAGAGGAATGGAAACCAGTCCGGAGCGTTGGCGGTGGACTGGGCTGAACACTGGTAATCCGGGGTAGGAGACACCTGCCCACCGAAGGGCCCTTGAAGGCAGTGGCCTTCAAACAGCTTCAACACTTCCTCGGAGCAGTCCTGGTAGGGAACACCACAACCCAGGCAGACACAAGACGTATGAAGTTAATACTTCATTTTAATCCTGTCACCAAAACAAAAAGTCAAACTCAAGACTGGAGGCATTGCTCCTGAGGTACTCTATATGGTTACTGTTTC
The DNA here is from genome assembly GCF_026213295.1 of Gadus chalcogrammus. NCBI lineage: Eukaryota > Metazoa > Chordata > Actinopteri > Gadiformes > Gadidae > Gadus > Gadus chalcogrammus. Next base: position 16,603,683 of record NC_079417.1, read on the forward strand.
AAACGGTAAGAGATAGAACCGTCCAACGAATGGACAAAATAATGGAAATACAGGGAGGGCAGAATGGTTGGAGATAGAATACAACTAAAGATGTTTAAGAAATGGTGCTGAGTGTCAGGAGGGAACATTTGAAAGGGCACTACAGCTGACCTGGTCACAGCAGCAGCGTACGTTACACGCGCCTGACGTCAGATCACAGGGACAGGACCCCAGAGGCTGGTACACTTGGTTAGGAAGCACAGTTCTATTCTCTGAAAGAAATTAGTGAATTATCAGGTGATTATTAAATGGATCACGAAATCTCCAATTCAATTTGGATACGTTTCAATTAAACAGTCGATATGTTTACAGCACACACACTGTTGTTGAAAGTCAGAGAGTGAGAGTGAGTGAGTGAGTGAGTGAGTGAGTGAGTGAGTGAGTGAGTGAGTGAGTGAGTGAGTGAGTGAGTGAGTGAGTGAGTGAGTGAGTGTCACCTGATCCAGGGTTAGTGGGTGAAAATGTGGCGTATATCTGGGCCTGGATGTACATGGAGACTGGTGGGACTCCTTCCTGACAGGCAGACAGTTCGAGTGTCTCAAGAACACACAGAGGCTGTTGACAGCAGTCTGTGTCCGTCTCATTGTTCCCACACAACTGAAGACTTCGCTCAAGCTTCAGTTGGATTCGAACTGCTGTCTGCGAAATGGGTAAACGGGTACAAAAAGTAAAGCAGAGGACCATTTGCCTCTCTGCTCAAGTAAACATGCTAAGAGAGAACTGTTTAGTTTAAATTACAAACATCTATGACATGTTTTCCATGAAATAATTTTAGTTAACAATATAATGTACTAATACAAGATAAACGACCAATTTATTAATACATACTTTTAATATCTTACCTTTCCAATTTGTTCCTTTGTGAGAAGCCATTGTGTAGGCTCTACAGTGCAAGATGGAGGAGGAAGGCTCCCTGCAGAGAATACACTGCTAAGTTATAACAACATCATAGGACTGTGATATCAAGCATGTGAATAATAGTTTGATTCAAATAAATAATTAGGAATATGTATATAACTGTTTTAATCATCACATTAAGTGATCATAATGTTCAGTCAATTCGTTTGTTAACACTTCTTGCAATTCCGTATTGAAAATGTGCATGATGCATGATTCGTTTTGTCTATGGTCTTCGTCCTAATTATTGTTGCATGGATAAAGTTCTGTTCCATTAAAACAGACCAACGATGTGAACTAACGCTACGCTTAGGCCCTAGGAGGAACAGAGCCCGTGCCCCAGAGGCAGAGCCGGGGCCGCCCGGGGCACCACGCCACAGTACCTGTGTTAGATGGAGATGTGTTTTTCAGAAACAGAAGTCGGTCCGACGCATTTCCGAGCAAATATATCGTCAAGGAAGGTCCAGTTGCAACAGAGTAGGAGGGCTGAAAAACTGTTTAACATCATGTTGTATGTCAATAATATACTGTGTGAATAAGTAAGGGATAATGCCCGACGAGGTGTCCATTATCAGGAATTAATGGACGACGTGGAGGCGTGAACCGTCCGACGCGAAGCGGAGGACGCTTCGCGTCGGACGGTTCACGCCTCCACGTCGTCCATTAATTCCTGATAATGGACACCTCGTCGGGCATTATCCCTTACGTATACAATAAACAGTATCAATGTGATTAAGTTACACTAACATCAGTGGGTAACCTGTAAAGTAAAGCATACTACAACCTATCCCGATAATCGTGATTATACATTGACATCTTACCTAGATCCCCCCCTGTATTTGATAGGGAATCCGATGAAAAGAAAAATAAACTTAAAATAAATGAAAATGTGATGGCCATTTGGGTATTATAAAGTGGCCATGTTTGTATATGGATTATGATATCTTAGCAACCAAGCCTTAACCAATCAGCGCTCTGCAGAGCTCTTGCTCTCCTCGTCAAGGACGTAAACCTGACGGCGGACACGCGGACAGCGCCCTCCAACGTCCTCTAAGTCACTCACATTTCAATGCAAGCAAGCGGTCTGTGATGTAATGGCGCAAAAATGGGAAACCATTTAATTGTATCTTCCAGATTCTAACTATTGCTGAGTTTTAATCTATGAATTCTCAAGAGATTGAGGTTCTCCTTTTTTTAAAAAAGCATTCCACCACCCGGCGCTAGGAGGAAGCACCTCATCGTCGGGTCCAACGTGTGCCACAGGAGTAGGACGAGAGGAAGACGTTTGTCACACGAGGAAAATCTTAGACGTGCCCATGCAACACTGTCAATGAAATCAGATTAACTGATGTACAAAGTGAAACATAATGTTGTCGTTTGAAGATCTGAAGGCAGCTATTGTTGACTTAATTGACACAGAAGATAACCCGCTAGGGGATGTCAGCATGACACTCAAGTCCATTATCAACCAACTGTCCGTGGGATCCAGGTATGGCACCCAATCAAAAATAAGTACATAAGAAAAGTTAATTAAATTGTTTTGACATGTGTTTAATATAAGAACTCGGACTTTTCATTAATCTTTCTTGGTCACACTCATAGACATACTGTAAAAAGATGCAAGGAGCGCTGCTTAGAAGATGCTTTCCAGTTGCTGAAGAAGATCCCAGATGCGCATCTCTCTTCTCTAGAAGAGGAGCAGCTCCTGCTGCTGGTCAGGCTCCTCCTTTCCATGCAATTAGAAATGGTCAACAGCTCCATAGCTTGTCGCAAACTGGACATGGTCAGCCCTAGCTTTGCTCTCAATCAATTTTATGGTGCAACATAAGAGGTCGCTTAAAGTTGGGTCTTTCCTTTACAGATTTTGCAGCATCTGGCAAAAGTGAACCACCAGCTGGTTTTAAGAGAAACCTCTCAGTGTTTGCATGACATTGTCCATAGGGACCAGGTAATATATTCGTTAAGTTGTTTTTTTACTAAAATACGATATAAATGATTGTCAACATATCACGGTTTTAATAATTTCACTGTACTTCCACCACACTTTCTTTCTAGATATTGTCCATTGATGATTTGCAGATAGGTCGGTTAAGATTCTATGCATACGTTTCTGCCTTACAGCAAGTAGATTTTTAATGTTGTCGTTATTTTAATCTTTATTTCAACGTATTGTTTAGCCTGTATGTTCCTGGAGGACAGTAGGATTGGCAGAGATGTGTGGAGGGAGACCTTTCCGGACCTTCTGGATAAGTTGTCACGGCTGTTCCCTGTTGTAATGGAGCAGGAAGGCTTAAGAAATGGGACATTTTGTTATGCTGCTGTAAAGGTAAATACCACATATTTAACACCCTGTGCATGCAATGTTTAGTTTCCACATGATTCCCCAGTGTGGTCCCAGATCCACGCCTCCTGGTTGAGCCCCCCTGTGCTTCCTCCAGGTGTGTCTGCAGATGTTCCAGCTGTTGCCCGGGGAAGTGGCCCCGCTGGTGTGGGAGCCAAACCCTGCGGGCCCCAGGCTGCAAAGCATCCTGCAGGCCCTCGTGGACGTCATCCTCGGCCAGGTGATCGTCTCGTTGTTTGGCGCTAGGGTCCGATATTCACTTTTAGAATCATGTCTGCTTGAGTGGAAGGTTCTAGCAGCCAAGCGATTTGTAACCCGGGTTTTTTTCCCGCCAAATGATACATACTCTTCCCCCATTGTCCGGTGGCAGCTAGGTGCTCAGACACAGGCTGGTGCGTGTAAACAACCTCATAGTGTTAATAAGATCCCCTCTGGTGTTCCAGCGCTCCAACAGGGACACCCGTCTGTTGGCCGGGACCACGGTGTCCATGCTGATCAACACGGCGCCTGACAGCCGAGCGGGCGGAGCGGCGGCCGGCAGCCTGCTGAAGATCTCTGGTTCAGGTGCCCCATCCTCCATTTTGGTTTGTAGACGCCCAATAACACTCTAACCATCACAAAAAATGATCCCCAAAACAACTTCACATCTCACCATGGCAGCCACAAAATAGCAATAATACAATATTCCAAATGAACCCAACAAGATTTTAAATTTTTCATGACAACTAAAACATAGAAATTCATAGAATGTTTACAATGAATAAAAAACAGTATTTTTTTGTTTTTTTTAACACAATTCATCTTTTTTTGAAAGGTCTCTTAATCCTTTCAGGGACTTTAATAAAGTTCAAAGCATCAAAATATTAGCAGAATAAAGATCCCGCTCAGAAGGAAAAAGAAGAAATAAATCCTGTACACTCATTTTGAAAGACTCCCCTTATTCATTTGGCAGAAAGGCTTCCTTTTTGTATATTAAACTGGTTATTTAATTGTATTCTCCCTTATCATTTGTATAATAACCAACAGGAGTAATAAGCCTCTTTCCTCCCTCCCTCTGGCTCAGAGCCCTGGCTGCTGACCGTGGGCGTCCTCACTGTGCAATGTGGCTCCCCGGGGCGGGGCGGCCCGGAGCGGCGGGACGGCGTGGAGCGGCTGGCCGTGGCCAGGGGCCTGCTGATGTGCTGCCGGCCAGACATCCTGCTGTCACCCAGCACAGACGTAGGCTCCCTTCTAAACACCTGACATCCTGCTGTCACCCAGCACAGACGTAGGCTCCCTTCTAAACACCCGACATCCTGCTATCACCCAGCACAGACGTAGGCTCCCTTCTAAACACCTGACATCCTGCTATCACCCAGCACAGACGTAGGCTCCCTTCTAAACACCTGACAACCTGTTATCAGCCAGCACAGACGTAGGCTCCCTTCTAAACACCTGACATCCTGCTATCAGCCAGCACAGACGTAGGCTCCCTTCTAAATACCTGACATCCTGCTGTCACCCAGCACAGACGTAGGCTCCCTTCTAAACACCTGACATCCTGCTGTCACCCAGCACAGACGTAGGCTCCCTTCTAAACACCTGACATCCTGCTGTCACCCAGCACAGACGTAGGCTCCCTTCTAAACACCTGCTCACACCCAGCGCAGACTGAACACGCTCCCTTCTAAACTGTTTAAAGGACAATAACTGTGTTAACCCGTCGTAACCGCCTGGCTTCACTAAAACATCTGTTACATAGTGAGTCAAACAGACTTTGTAGCACTGATTTGTCCAGGAGCATTTAGCATGAGTTCACTCTTATCAATTAATGTAAACAATGTTAGCGTTGCACTTATGTCTCTGGAATCGATCTAAGTCAGTTTGTGGACAAAACATTCAGCCGCCATACAAGTACTGAAGTGTAACAAAGACCAATGGGCTACAGCTGTTGTTTAAGTTGGGCGCAGGCGCGCTTATGCTAAATATTCCTTATCACAATCGCTACAACAAAGTTATTTTGAAAACGTTTCTTGGTAACAAGGGTTTTGGGGAAGCCAGGGGAGATGGAGCTGATTGGTAAATCACCATGGGGAGGGGGAGGAGCTGATTGTTTAATGACCAGGAGGGGGAGGAGGCTTAACCATCTGTCTCCCCAGGGCTGCCTGTTGCTGGCGGATGTGTTCCCCCTGGTCTGCACTCTGTGCCAGGAGAAGCTTGACTGTCACCACTACGTGTTTGAAGGTAACGCCGTCCGTAGCTGCATCGGGTCTGATGATGACTCAGTTAATGAACAGTGTGATATATTCACTGTGTGTGGGTATGAAGATGAATCAGGGAATGAACAGGTGTATTTACCGTGTGCTCAGTGCTGACGCTTTGGTTGAAGAAGGTGAAGGACTGCCTTCCTGCCATCTGGGAGCTGACGGGCGTAAGGCTGCTTCCTGATGGGTCCAGCCTCCAGCAGCGGCTCATTCAGGTCATGTGGAACAACGCAGAGAGCCCAGTGAGTTTGGTCTCTTATCTGCTCCTCTAGACGGGTCCTGCTTTAGGTGTGGAGCGCTACAGTGACTGCTACCGTTACTTTTTGTATGACTTGTTCAAAATGATCTTTCCTCAACTCCATTTTAGAGAGGTTAAATCCCTCGGTGTGTGGGCGAAGGGGCATGTGACCAGTGACATGTGTCATTACCTTCAGTTTTAGTTTTAGTTTTATGCAGATGTCTCCACTGACAGGTTGAGGGCGTGTCGGAGGACGTGCGCGTTGCGTTCCGCCTGCTGCTGGAGCTCTATGAGAGGGACTGCCAGCGGTTTGGAGACACAACCAAGAAGCTGTCACTCAGTCTCCTGCAGCGCGTGACCCAGCTGCCCTGGGAGGCCCGGGCCAAGTACCCTCTCCTCTGTGCCCTGATCCCTCACCTGGGCGCTGCTGTGGTGAGACAAAATGTTACTGTGTCAGCAGACACAAAAACTCTAGTGGAACACAGAGATTTCAACTACGTTCCACATGAACGTTTTGTCTGACAGGGGATACTGATCATGCAGTAAAACCTTCTGTTATTCTCTAGGTGCTGGAACATTACCCAGAGCTCCCAAACCATCTGCTGAAGTGCCTCTCCACCAATCACCTGTCACCGTGCGCATCAGAGCTCCACAAATGTCTGGTCCTGCAGCAGAGGCGGGACCTATGTACAGCCTCACCCGACGCCCCGCCCACTGAGCTGGAGCTGGCCAATCAGTGGGCGAGGCCTTGGCTCCCAGTCCTGCTGGAGGCGCTGAGCTCGGAGTCGACCCTCCTACAGACCAACGCCTCGACCCACCTGCTGCCCGCCACCCTGCAGGCGTTCCCCAGCGCGGTGCACCCCCTCCTGGCCGCCCTGCAGACCGACACCCCGCAGAACCTCCACGCCTGGGCCCGCGTGCTGGCCGTCCACAGGGCCTCCACGGGCGGCTCCCCCTGGACCCTGCAGGGGGCCTCCGGCCCGCGCAGGCTGCGGCTGGCGCTGGGCTCGGCGGACCACAGGGTACGCATGGCCGCACTGGACCTGCTGTGCTGCAGCCCCAGAAGCAAGGACCCCCCGGGGCCCTTGGAGCTGAGCGCCATGAGGGCCTTCGTCCCCCAGAACCTCAATGGGGAATCCTCCACCTTCCGCCAGCACTTCCAGACGGGGATGCGGCGCTTCCTGGTGCGGATCAGGGACAGCTGCCTGCAGAGCCTCCGGGCACCCAGGGGGAAGGAGGCCCCCCAGGGGGGGGCCCTCGATGGGGGGGGCGTCCTGGAGCAGGGCGTGGGTAAGGTGGCGGGGAAGGTTCCTCAACTGTTTTTGTTTTCAGACATTTACCAGACTTAATTTTTCACTGAGGTGAATGGTATCCTCCCTCTCTCAGTGCTCATATTTGTCCAATCAAACGCTTCATACGCAGGAGGAAGTGAAACACAGGTTGACAACGTTGCATGGTTTTACCTTCAGATTTCGTGGAGTGGCTGAGTCTACTGTGCTACTCCTACCTGGCCCAAGGGCACAGCTTCCAGAGGAAGAAGACCGCCCTGCTGCTGCTCTCCGCCCTGCTGGAGACCTGCACCGACACCTGGAGCCCCGAGAGGAAGAAGGGCCAGCCCCCAGGTCAGTCTACGTACATGACTCCCCCAGGTCAGTCTACGTACACGACTCCCCCAGGTCAGTCTACGTACATGACTCCCCCAGGTCAGTCTACATACACGACTCCCCCAGGTCAGTCTACGTACATGACTCCCCCAGGTCAGTCTACGTACATGACTCCCCCAGGTCAGTCTACGTACACGACTCCCCCAGGTCAGTCTACGTACATGACTCCCCCAGGTCAGTCTATATACACGACTCCCCCAGGTCAGTCTACATACATGACTCCCCCAGGTCAGTCTACATACATGACTCCCCCAGCCCTGAGTCTAGATACATGACTCCCCCAGGTCAGTCTACATACATGACTCCCCCAGGTCAGGTCAGAGTCTAGATACATGACTCCCCCAGGTCAGGTCAGAGTCTAGATACATGACTCCCCCAGGTCATGTCTAGATGCATGACTCCACATCCAACCCCCAGTCCACTCAGGCCTAACCTGTGTTCTCCATTGACTGGGCGCCACCCGCTGATACTGTAAAGAGTTGAAGGGCTGGTTCTCTGTTGCCTTAAAGGTCCCAGGACATGCCACCAGGTGTGAGTTGCTGTAACAAGGTGCCCTTACAAGCCGATTTGAAAATTTGGCTAATATGACATCTAGGGGTGCAACGGATCACAAAGCTCACGGTTCAGATCGGGTCACGGTTTTTGAGTCACGGGTCGAATCATTTTCGGATCAACAAAAACAATAAAGATAACAAGACAAATGTGACTTTAAATAAATTCTTTTAACTGTGTAAAAACAAAATAAAGTGAAAAATTAGGTAATAATCCTGCTTCCTTTAAGCATGGTCAATATTAAAAAAATTTGCAATTTGAGGCATTATTCCCTCTTCTTTTTAACATGCGGTAGGATAGTAAATAATCCCTAACCCTGGATTTACAATTCAGGATGTTTACATTGCCTGGGGAGTTTAGAGTCTACACTCTCCCAAGGCAATGCAGACATCCTTATCTTCTTTTTTTTTTAGTTTGGTAGCGAAATACAGTTTCTGTGGTGTTTTATTTGGCATTTTGTAAATCCATTGATTTCGGTTGGGAGACTCATGCTCATTGCAAGGGGGGTTGGTTGTAGTCTTTTCGCTCGGTTCTAGCCCTACTGTTGATACGCGAAAAGACTACAACCAAACCTAAAGACGTCCGGTTCCGGTTTACGTTTCAATGGGATTTACGGAACGCCAAATAAAACACAACAGAAACTGTATTTCGCTACGATACTTGATGATGTTGTTAATACCGGAATTGTCCTCTAAACATGCGCTGATCACGTCAACGCACAACTTTTTTTTTTAATCAGCCGATCCGCGGATCACTTGCGTCCCGAACCGTGATGGTTGATCCGTACGGATCACGTGAAACCCGTGAACCGTTGCACCACTAATGACATCACAAGTTGCCGTGTCCACCTTGATGTGTGACAGATAGGTGAGCACCGTTTGCTACAGTCCACTGGGTAGGCTGGTAGACTGATCCATCCAGCGTACTTCTAGGTGGATACGCCCACTTGTGATGTCATTAGATCACAAGTGTCAAGAGCGAGATTTTCAAAACGGCTTGTAACGGCTAACCACACTCGCACCTGGTGGCATGTCATAAGACCTTTAAACTGCTGGGGTCTGTTTTTGTATCAACAGCTACTGCTGGCTAGATCACCAGGACATCCATATGTCTTCAGTTTAAACAACTTTATTTATACTACAAGGTTATCCGATATCACATGAGCGGAGAACCATTTCCATGTTGACCGTGGAGGTGTGGCCAGTGATATTATTGGTACAGTGTTCCCCTCAGTGTGGGTTATGTGACACGTCATGTGACGCTGCGGTCTCATTGTGTGTTTCCTGCAGTGTGCGTGTCGGCTCTGATCAACTGGGCCAGACAGAGGGAGCAATGGGACTTCTTCTGCAGGGCCAAGCTGCTCACTCTGATTGGCTGCTTGGAGGACTCCACCAATGAGGTAACCACCCCCCCCCCCCCACCATCCCGTCCCTCCGCACCCCCTGGGCAGCCAGCCGCGGGAGGCTCTGGTTCACCGCTGTGTCCCCGCCCTGCGTCCCCGCCCTGCGTCCCCAGGTCCGCGAGCTCTCCGGCGGCCTGCTGCTGCGGTACTTCCCGGCGGCCTGGCCGGAGGATGTGGCGGCGCTGCTGCGGGGGAGGAGCCGGCTCCTGCTGTGCAGCCCGCGGGTCCCCCAGGCCCAGACGGGGGCCCTCATGACCAAGGTGCTGCTGCACAAGTGAGTCTTTCCCCATCCGGAAACACAACCCGTGTCCTTGAAGAGGATCTTCTGGCCACGCGGTGGTAAATGATGCGTCCATCCCACGCCGGATGTCAGGTTTAGATTTCTTTGGTGGATTATTGTGTTCCCCTGCTTTGACTCCGGGACACAATCACATAAACCTGTCTGTTAAGAGAAGTTAAGTAGGTTATAAACCATAATGGGGTGTCCCGGCTACAATATAATGTACGACGTTGTCAAGGAAACAATGGGTCCATATTTGTATTTGACCGTTGTTTTGTGTTTGTAGCACGTTGTTTCATCACTCTTAAAAGGCGGAAGGTCCTTTGGAACGTTATTGACCAATCAGGATCAAGTATTTAACGACGATGTCGTGTCCATTTTGCTATTTTCCGCTGCCTTCACACGTTGTCCCCCCTTCAGATGTCCAGACGTCCAGCAGCTGTGGACAGACCACAGCGCGGGCCACAGGGGGACCTCAGGCGTGGTCCAGGATCTGGTCAGAGAACTGGAGCGCCACTACCTCACGGCCAAGGAGGACGTGCTGCTGGGGGCCAGGAGCACGCCGCTGCACGGTGGGCCAACGCAAAACCACAGCACACAAAGGAGTCTGTGGTGGGGCAGCCCAAAGGTCCTGGGTTCTACACTGTCTGCAGTCTACCTGTACGCCTCCTGGTGCAATAGGCCTAAACACTGCCTGAACCACAGGGGGCGTGGGTTAAAAAAGATCCAAAGTTCATCCAAAGCGCAATATGCCGATTTTAATTAACATTCTAATCTTTTTAAAAAAGCATGAAAAGTAGAGACCAACATGTTAAGTAGACCAACAACCCATCAATGAGCAGCTGGTTGAGTCCTGACGCTGTGTCATCGTGTGGATCAGGGGCTCTGAGCACGCTGGAGAGGTGCCTACTGGAGGCTCCCGGCCGTCTGGGGGACATGCTGGACCACGGCGTGGTGGTGGAGCTGCTGGGCCTGCTGGAGAACATCTCCCTGCTGCTCCTGGGCGTGCTGTACGGAGCACAGGAGAGCCCTCCCCAGGAGAACGGTACGCCGGGTGGACTGGGGGATTGGCCGCAGGCCAGCTGTCGTTAAAGTTGTGAAAGGCTAATTGTGATGCTAACTAGATTCAAGTATATAAACAAATACAATATGCAATACATAATTACAAAACACTCAAACAAACTAGAGCAAAGATCGAAACAAAAGATGAAACCTGATGAAAATGTATTTATTATTATTTATAAAAGTGTGTGATTAAAGAGTCAATGTGCGGCTGAATGTGTCAGCACCATGGAGGTTAACAACACTGTCGAAACGAGGTCACCCAATAGAAAGAAATGGAAGCTCTGTGATTGCCACTTTAGGTTTGCAGTTTATTATCTGTGTAAAGTACAATGCCTGTATTGTACATTCAGCCTGTGAATGTGGCTGATGTCCAGGTGATCCTCTCTCCCTCAGGTGACGCCCCGCCCTCCTTCTGCGACATGGGCAACGCCCTGAACACGTTGATCGCCCAGGCATCGCCCGGGGGCGGAGCTGGGGAGGAAGAGGAGGAGGACAGCATCCTGTTGACTGAGGAGCACGGCCTTATCCTCACCTGCTGCTGGGTCACCCTCAAGGTAGCCGCCGCTCTTTGGTTTCGCCCCCACGATTCTCGTTGGCTGGCTGCGATGTCACTCTCATAAATGTAGATGAAATGAAGAAATGTAGAAATGTAGGGTGGTTTCGGTTTATTCTAGTGCTGACCTACATGGGTTTAATCAGTGCACGGGTGTGTCATTTCTATCGCCTTTCGTAGAACCGTGAGCGATTGTTTTGAATCAGGTCTGTTTCATCGGGGGTCTGTGTTTTTTGTCTGTGGCTGGTTGCATTTCATGTCAATCAAGACCTCTTCCTGACAAGTAGGAGGTTCTTGCCCCCCGTGGATACCACCCCTTTTTTTTTTTCAACCTCACACATTTTGGATCTATGGGGACCACTAATGAGCCACTTCTGAGAGAAGTGTGACTCCATCGTCGGGTCCTGTGGACTCTCGAGTGAAGCTTGAGAGAGAGGTTTTTGTTGGACCGCTGAAAGTGCGGCTCAGTGTAAGATTTAGGTGAAGGTTGTGGAGTAGGTGAATCCAAAAGGGACGTTTGCTGCCACAAGGGGATCGCAGAGCGAGACTTTCTCTCGATACAATCCAATAGTAGACCGATTTCAAACTCGTTTAGGCACTGAAGCCAAAGGTTTCCTTTTAATGTGACGGTTGTAATTTATTGTTGAATAAATCACTCACACCAAGCCATATGTCCCATCTGACAGTTTTATACAATTAGATTTCTTTGTCTCGTCTCCAGGGAGTAGGGATCTTCTTGGGTCTACTTGTGGAGCGACTGCTAGCAGAAGGCAAACCGGAGGCGTGTCTTCTTACAACAGAGGACCTCAAGAGAGGATCCAAAGTGTTCAAGAACATTCTCCTCAAGTGTCGCCACTGGGTGAGTCGCATTCCACGACGAGGAGGTTTTGTGTGCGCAAAACAAATTCATCCCCCTGAAACGGTATGTTCTCCTCCTCGCCCACCAGGGGGCGGTGGAGGGCTGCGGTGCCGGATTCACCCGGTTCTGCGCAGCGCTGTTGACAAGCTGGGATCCAGAGTGGAGGGACATCCCGGAACACATGCTGAGACAGGTGAGCCCAGAGGAATGCTGGGAAATACATCATGTACCTGCTGGAGGACAACGACATTCCAGAAACCGTTTGTCAAGTTCTGCTGCTGTTGGAGAACAGTCTCTCTTTCTCTCACTCACTCACTCTCAGTGGAACTCTGAGCAACATTTAATTTGAAGAAGCTGATTAGTAATGAATTTGATAAACTATAATTAACATAAGTAGCGTAATTGATTTGCAACAACACAGCTGTCTCTCCCCTCGCTATCGCCTCCTGTCTATCTGACTCTGTCTCTGTCTCTCTCTCTCTCTCTCCAGGGGCTGCAGGTGGTCCGCTCGCCCCGCCCCAGCTCGGTGACCCGGCGGGGGGCGGGCCTCCCCATGCTGCTGCTCTGCGTGGCGTCGGCCGAGGAGGCCAACCGCTCGCGGCCCCTCCTATCGCTCAGCATGGGCACCCTGCTGGACACGGCCCGGGACCCCCTGCCGGCCCACTGGGACCAGACCCTCGACCTCCCCCAGGTCAGTAGAACCCCCCCCCCCGACCCCTTTACTCATGCCCTGTCCCATGTTAACCCTCCAGCCTGGCTCACTGAGTGGAGCACAGCTGCGTCACATCAAGGCTTAACTGGCAGGTAGCGAAGCCAGCCAATGAGAGGGGGGGGCAGGCCCACTGACCAGCCAATGAGAGGGGGTGCGGGCCCACTACGGGATTGAAACCTGAAACCTATTGTAAACATCCTCTCACCGTCCTTAATGTTACAACTACTTAAAGGGATACTTCACCCATTTAGAACCGGCGTTCTATCATTATAAAATCGCTATTGTAATATAAATAAATATATAAATAAATATCAGTCTAAACCAGTCTCCCCTTGGCCCATTTTTTCTCATCTAATTTTCTCCTGAAATGACGTCAAATGATGCGTTTGACGTCATTTCGGGAGAAACCTCTTGTCCCGCTAGAAGGGCCGAGGACTACAACACACTTTTGGTGGCACATTTTTCCACCAATAAGGAATGAGAGGGGGCGGGAGCTCGCGTACGGGAGACCGACAGGTGGGCGGGGCAGCGAGCGCAATGCACTGTGGTAGTTGGATGTTTTCTTACTTTGAGCCAGAGAGACCATGAAAACACTCTTTCTGCCTTTTTTCAGGCTAGGATGAACCAATTTAAAAAAGAAAATCACATTTATAATACATTGAATTATTTAATTCATAAAACCTTCATATTCCCACCGGTGAAGTATCTCTTTAATTTTGGATGAAGTAGTTATAACCATCCAAAGCCTGTCTGGCCTCTGACCAGTTCTTGCTCTCTCTTCTCCCCCCCGTGCCCCCCCCAGGTGTGCGCGGTGCACACGCTGCAGGCCCTGGTCCGGGGCTCCCTGCTGGGGGGAGCCATGCTGCAGTATGCGTCCGACGTGGCCGTTCTGTCCCTGACGCTGCTGCGCTCGCCGTGCTGGGCCATGAGGAACGCTGCCCTGCAGCTCTACAGTAAGACTAGGGATGGGGACCATTCATATTTATTGATATCCATACCATTTTCGATACACCTTAACGATCCAAGTCTTTATCGATACCACTATTGATACTTTTCTATTAATTGGAGGAAGTACGACGCGTTTTAAATGATGAGGAAAATATTTAGGAAATAAATAATTGTATTTTATATTAAATATGTAATTCTTAATAAATATTGACATCAGTAGTTTTAATTACCGGTGTATATATACTCAAATGATTAGAGCACTATACAACTGTATTAGTAATACAGAAACATGAGTAATACAGTATTACTCATGTTTCTCACCAAAAACTAAATGTACTTTTCTCTGTTACATTTGAACGCATCATGATAACCTAACAGTCGGTTTACTGAGCCAACCTCAACACATCATCACGCAGCACATCTGAAACTTTATTTACTTTTTAAGATAACTAGCTTGTATTCTGCCGATTACAACACCGATTTCACAATTGGATTACTATTTTTAACTGACGGGACTAGCGACAATGTCTGTGTGTGCGATTACCGCTCGTACTTTGAGTGGATGATTAAAACGGGGCCCGTTTTAATCATCCACTCAAAGAAGGAGAAGGAGGAGACAGGAGGAGTCTTTTCAACTCGGAGAGAGTCGAAGGTACTTTATTTGGCCTTCATTTGATGCACAATGCTAATGTGCTTGGCCATTGAGGTTGTGTTCCCCCCTTTACAATAAATGATTTTCGCCCGTTCAGCCATCCTTGCGAACAAAGTTAACTGCCAGACTTCACTTGTTTTACTTGTGATACCTGTTTGCTTACAATTCCATTCAAAAACATTGGTGGACACGCTGCAGTGATTGGATTGATTTGATTTGAACGCCGTTATGCGACTCGAGAGACACAACATTACGTTACAGGACCTACGGGACAAAAATAATACTAAATGAGCGACGGGACTCAATAGTGGTATCGATAAGTTAATGATTTTTGGCTTTTAAAAAAAGTGGAACCGGGTCCTTGATAGAACGGGGTCTCGCTCCCCATCCCTAAGTAATACCCCGTGGACCCCTCACTGATCGGCGTCCTGATGTCTGCAACAGATGTCAGTCATGGCTCTAGTGTCGCCGCCCAAGGGGCTGCCCCTGTCCGTACTGTTGACTCGGGTCTTGTTTGTTGGCAGTCGAAACAAAGACTTTAAAGCATTGTTTTCTGCTTGTGTCCTGCGAGCTCAATATGCTGGTGGTGTTACGTTGTTGCTGCCCTGCCTACGTCATAACCTTTGACCCCCAGGCTCCCTGTGCTCGCGGGTGCTGGGCCAGCGGCCGGGCGGCGCCCGGGACGGCCCGGTGCAGCACGGCGCCTCGGCCCCGGCCTTCTTCCTGCAGCACGGCGCCCTGCAGCCCTTCCTCCTGGGGGAGCTGCGGGCGGCGGCGGGGGACCTGCGGGGCGCGGGGGCCCGGCTCCGCCTGCAGCCCTCGCTCTACCCCATCCTCACCCTGCTGGCCCAGCTGCAGCCCGGGGGCCCAGCGCCCACACGGTCAGTGGGGGTGGGGCTCTCCTGAATGTCCTGCCTGTGATCCTGGGGCTTTTATATAGATACAAATATATAATATATATATTATACATTCAATATATATAAACACAAGAACATTCGTAGTGCTCTCCAAAGGATAAATCTCTTCTGCAGAGACCTGTCGGGCTTCCTGGAGCCGTTGCTGCAGCTGGCGGCCAGTCCCGTCCACAGCGTGAGGACCATGGCGGCCAAGGCCCTGGTGGCCACAGCGTCGCCCGCGGAGCACGGCGCCCTCCTCCTGCAGCTCAGCGCCCGGCTCCCAGTGCGGCCCGCCCGCTGCTGCCACAACCGGCTGCACGGCCAGCTGCTGCAGACACGCGCTCTGCTCGACGCGGCTCTGAGCTCGGCCAGGTACGCTCTAATGAGAGGGGACCGGGCCGGACGGGGAATCAGACCGGGGGTCGTTGATTGTTTCATTCTTTCAATGAGGTGTCTGTGTTTGTGCGGTTAGAGCCGCTGTAGGTAAGGTCACAGAGTTTTCTCTCCCTACGGTTCTCCGTCATTCTGAATTATTGCATTTCACGCACCTGTGATTGACAGGCAAGATAGATTGCCTTAACCAATCAGGGAAGGGATGCTCTGATTTGACAGAAGTAAGCCGGAAGCAGTCTAAAATCGATAAGATCTCATACAGAGGCAGGCAGAAGCAGATATCCTCACAACCCATTTCACTCATTATTTGCTGGCGGAGGCTTTGCCTTTACTAAGAAACGACACTGAAATGACTATGGCTATTATATCGTACCTACAAAACCATTAATTTATGATAATTTAGTCTAGAAGTTACCACTGCCATAAATAATATTGAAGGATGAATTTGTCTTGTCCTTTAGATGAGGTGGGGGTGAAAGAGTAATGCAGGTTCGTCTCTGGTTCACTTAAGAATTGGAACAATGGATGGACAGACACTTTCAAGAAGTACCAAGTCCCTGTTTTTCGTTACAGGTACGGTTCCTGTGAACTCGGGGAGGTATTAAGCCGGATCGAGGCGTCCTATTGGCTGGCGGGCGCGGCCCAGCGCTGCCCCCTGGTGCGAGCGGCCTACCTGGCAGTGGTCAGCACGCTGAGAGCCCAGTGTTCCCCAGCCTTCCTCCACCAGCTCAGCGGCTCGCTGCTGCAGGAGCTAAGTCAACC
Organism: Gadus chalcogrammus; assembly: GCF_026213295.1. Lineage (NCBI taxonomy): Eukaryota > Metazoa > Chordata > Actinopteri > Gadiformes > Gadidae > Gadus > Gadus chalcogrammus. The sequence continues at coordinate 16,620,179 of NC_079417.1, forward strand.
ACAGCCCCGGCTCCAGGTGCTTAGGACGCTTTCCACCACACAACGTAGAGAACACACTCCGATACACAGTAGAGCATGCACTCCACCACTCACAACGTAGAGCACACACTCCAATACACAGTAGAGCATGCACTCCAGCACTCACAATGTAGAGCACACACTCAACCACACAACGTAGAGCACACACTCCAACACACAACGTAGAGCACACACTCCAACACGTAACGTAGAGCACACACTCCAACACACAACGTAGAGCACACACTCCAACACGTAACGTAGAGCACACACTCCAACACACAACGTAGAGCACACACTCCAACACGTAACGCAGAGCACACACTCCAACACACAACGTAGAGCACACACTCCAACACACAACGTAGAGCACGCACTCCAACACACAACGTAGAGCCCACACTCCAACACACAACGTAGAGCACACACTCCAACACACAACGTAGAGCACGCACTCAACCACACAACGTAGAGCACGCACTCCAACACACAACGTAGAGCACACACTCCAACACACATCGTAGAGCGTCAAGCCTTATTTGATGTTATGTTGTCTTAAAATCTGTGCGTTTGTATCCCCTTGCCTGGCACACTGTTCATGTATTTCAACAACTTCGATACGTTCTTACGTTTTATCAGCTGCTGTCGCCAGTAACAAGCCCTGTAAAAAAAGAAAGGCTTGATTTGTTTTTCTACAGGATTGTTTGAAAAGTACACCAAAGCTAATTAAAACCGGTTAGTCTTGACAGGAGGACTAACCTAACTTGAACACATTCCAATCCCCCTTGTCACCTGCACAGGTGGGATCGTTGTTCTACCACCAAACCGCCGCTCACTTCCTGTGTGTGGACCCAGCGTGGGCGGGCCAGATGTGGCAGGGCTTTCCATCGGCCAGTCCCGACCTGAAGCTCTCATTGGTGACCTGGGTAGCGGAGGGGCGTGGTCTAAGCACAGGCAATTTGCAACTGGTGGTCCTGAGAGTGCTGCAGGCGAGTGCGTTTTCTCAGGTGATCTGGAGAGGGCTGTAGCTGTGTTCTCTCTAGCCGGGGGATCGTACAAACGCCCAGAGACATGAAGCTTATTTATGAAACCTCAAAAGCCACTTTATTTTCAAGTTCGAGTTCCTTATTTAGTCAGATACACAACAAACACACAGTAGCAGTCATTGCTGGCAGTGCAATTCAAGTGTTCCATCTGGCAGTAGGCCGTATTCTACCACTCAGAGTACATACGGTGTCGAGGTATTAGAGATCTATAATCAGTGACAAGTGAAAGTATATGCGCAACGTTTAAAGAACAAAATGACAAGGGTAATACGCAAATCCCATTGGTGCTTGAATGGCGCCCCCGTCTCCTCCAACTCTATGAAGAAGTGTGACCGCTGAACACGCAGTCATATGAGGGGATCAGATTGGATATGGTTCTGTGTGCAGGCCAACCTGAAGGAGGCGCTGCTGAGCGACTACGTGGAGTACCGGAGGAGCTACCTAGCAGCGCTGGTGGCCGGGATGACCCCGGGGGCCTGGCCCTCTCCGGCCCCTCAGGCTGACCTGGTGCAGGAGGCGGAGCTTCAGCAGAGTCTGGAGCTGTTGCTAGGAGACCTGGAGGCGCAGAGAGGGGGCCCCGAGCTGCTGTCCCAGGCCCTGTGTGCTGCCAGTGTGCTGCTGGCCCGCAGGTCCTGACCCTTCCCCTCACCCTCCAGCAGAGAACCCCCCCCCCCCCACCCCCCCCCACTAGAACAATAAGGGGAACTTCATGTTCAAACTAAAGCTTGGTGGATTCATGACTATGTAGACTGATAATCTGCCTTTGTTGAATCATGTATTTGGTTTTTAACCCTTGTTTGGATTATAGTTGAGTTTAGTATATTCTTTATATTCAACTCCTCATAATCAAGGGAGCCTCGCAACCCCATATTCGGTCACTCGCATGTCTTGTAGAACATGAATCAAAGTTCAATAACAACATTCTGGCCTGGTTGCCTCTGCAAGGAAATGCGAACAACACTTTTTTATGTTTGCATATGTAAATAACAAAATACATATATACATATATTAAATTTTCTCTTTCTTTCTTGTCTCTTTCTCTCTCTGCCCCCTCCCTTCCTCCCTCTCCCCCAGACCTCAGGATCCCACCTCCCGTCGTTGGTGCAGCCTCTTGGAGGGCTACTGTTCTCCAGGGGCCCCTGAGGTCCTGCGGCTCGCCTGCGCTAAAGCCCTGTGTCTGGCTGGGAACCCCCTGCTGAGCCCGGCCGGGACAGTGGACCCCGACATCAGCCCCAGGTACCAGGCTGGGACAGTAGACCCTTACATCAGCCCCAGGTACCAGGCTGGGACAGTAGACCCCGACATCAGTCCTAGGTACCAGGCTGGTGATGACGGTGAAAGACCAGTACAAAGCTCTAAAGGGGAGGATTCTGAGAGAAGGACCGAGGGAGTTTACACATGTTACCCTCATCACCAAACGTTTAGGATATTTCCATCATGTGCGGTTCTGTCCCCCTGCAGGCTGATCAACACGGGCCTCTATCTGCTGCAGGACCAGAACCAGCAGGTCCGTGTCACGGCGGCCCGCTTCGCCTCCACACTGCGCCACCTCAGCACTGGAGGAGCAGGAGGAGCAGGAGGAGAAGGAGCAGGAGGAGGTGGAGGAGCAGGAGGAGGAGCAGCAGGGCAGAGCAGCCTCCATCTCATGCAGGTCAACCAGGAGGTACCTTTCGTCCTGGACTTCCTGTTGGAGAGCTGCTGGGAGCGTCCGGCCACGCTAGGGGTGCTGTTGGGGCACCTGCCCGAGCCGGACCTCCCGTCAGTGCTGAGGGAGGCGCAGGAGAACCGGTGGGTTCCTCAGGAAGGTGTCTGATCTGTACACCGTCAGCTAACCTCATAATGAATTAATGAGTTAATCATGTAGTCATATAATGACGGTTGTTGCTCATCATTGCCCTAAAGTCGACTCCAGCGTCCTGCTGTGCTGTAATTGGCTCATCACTGCTAATGGGATGATAATGACTGCAGGTGCTCCAGTCTGTACGAGCAGGACGAGGCCAACGTGTTCGCCGAGCCCTCCGTCATGGCGGCCTTCCTGCTGCCCCCGCTGCTACACATGGCAGAGAAATACCCAGCATGCCCGGCGCTGGCAGAGCGCCTGCGGGCGTGGGCCAGCAGGACCGCGCCCCGGGTCCTGGAAGACCTGGCGGCATGCAGAGCCCTCCGGCCAGGTGGGTGTGGACCACGAGGCAGGGCCGAGGTTCACCTCCTGAAGAACGTAGAAATGGGCTTTAGCATTTAACCCCCTGGAGCTGGTAGGCTGCTAGCATGCCAAGCAGGCTTTGAAAGACCGTTGTTTTGACTATGAAATCAGGGCCGATTTCATGGTCAAGGGCCGAAGACACTGAGTGTACGTTACAATCATGACTTATTGTTGGAATGTTGAATGAGTCATTTGAGGCTACGAAGGTCGACACCCTGTGACCTTCTGTTAACGATTGTCATGATTTGTGGTCCGCCCCAGGCCACGCCCTGGACGCCGCCTGGCTGGCTGTTCTGACGCACTCCCGTTTCCACGGCGCCCTGTGCGGCCTGTTGGGCAGGGCCGCCCTGCTGCTGCGGCTGCTCCAGACGACCTCTGACCTCCGACCCCTGGCTGACCCTTTGACCCTGCAGCGCGACGTCCAGGACTTGTTGTGTCTGATGGGTCAGAACGGCCTCCACTTCCCTTCCGCCTTCAGGGAGGCCGTGGCCTGAGGCCAACCTTCCTGAGGCCACCGGGTCTGGGCCCACAGCCTCTCAGGGTCCAAGCCACTATGTGGCTTTGGAACCGAGTACTGCCGTTTATTAAAGACAACGTGCTACACCCGACCTACCAGAGCAGCCAAACCTGCAGGAGTCATTCACTCTGGTGGGGGTGAATCAACATGAACATGAACATGGACATGAACATGATGCAAAAGTCCTGTTTCTCCAGAACATTGAGATAGCTAGCCTGTTGTCTGCGTGTCATACTAGCTGCTGTTTTAACACAAGACTTTGACCGGTTAGTTTAAACAACACTCCCATTGCACACCTGACGGCCATCAGCAGCCACTATGGAGGGGGAGCGGTGGTCTCACTGAAGTCGTGCTCAGCCATCCTATAGCTGCTTTGGAAAGGTCCGAAGGCTTCATAGGTTTGAGCTCGTACCCTCTGCACGTTCCCTGTTGCAGAAGACCTCTGCTCTTCCTCTGATTAGATTCCATCTCCATGGTGAAGCGTAGCTGAGTTGGGAACAAATGATGTAATGCGGCTGGGAGGCCAGCGATTGGCAGAGTGGTCCCATGCGGGGCCAGACGTTAATGGTCCATTAGAGGCCTTCTGACCACATAATGGGCCATCCCCATGAGGGACACACACACACACAGCTCACTTCAACAGTGGATCCCACAGAGCTCTTGTGTCCAGCTGGATAACTACATTCATACAATCATCACTTTCTGCTCTAGGCCTGTGTTGATGCATTCATCTCGATAGCAGCCGGCGCAACAAGCTAATGCCGACGTGAATAAATGGTGCTAATGATGACATTAAGGTGGGCAGTTGTATCACAACAGTTTCATTTTGATACCAACTTCTCCCAAAGAGTGAGAGCCTACTTTTAGTGATTGAACAGGGTTAGTCTTGTTGTGATTTATTTTCTCTGATTCCGTCTTGTCAGGGATGCGACTCCTAAAGCCCAGAGCCTTGTGTAGGTGTCCAGTAGAAACACCTTGGATGTCCGCCCTCATCACTGCAGCAGATCCGTTCACCTCCAGACGTCTTTGTAAAACATACCAAAGACATTTCCTGCAAACATGCTGTTTCCACATCGTTCTACTATAGCTTTATGAGATGCGTCATCTTACCAATTTCCCTGAACAAGCAACATTTTTAATAAACTGTTTTAGGTTGAATTAACCAAGGGTTAGTGTGTGTATGTGTGTGTGCACGTTATTGGCAAGTGACCATCTGGGCATTTGCTTTCCGAGCGGCTGAGCCTCCGTGCGTCTGATCAAATGATGAACCCTGCAGCGCTGCGGGCCGCTAACACGCACACCGCATCGGTATATCTTTATATTAGATAGATAAGGAGGTTTGTTTTTTCAAACATGTTGCACGAGGCTCCTGCGTATCAGTAAGATGTATCCAGACAAGGAACGAGACATGGAGAGCGACGGGAAGAATACGGGATGTACTTTTGTGAGCTGAATTTAATCAGTTTCAACCAGGAAATCAACTAAATCCCAATGGCTCAGTGTGTGTTTGGGTGGGGTGTACTTCGCCAGGGTCAGCGTATGTTGCATAGACTGAGCATTCTGCAGCTTACTGACCCCTGCCTCTCCTTCCTGTTCTCAGCCTCCTGCACCGGTCAGGTTGGTTTTAACGGGCATATTATCACTGATCCCGACTAAATGGAAAGCAGAAGGGATTCCTTGCTCTGCGACTCCAACTCAATAACGGGGAAAGATTTGTGCTGAAATTAATAAAATAAAATACAATTTAAAAAAACACATCTCCAATAGGTGTGTCCGAAACAAAATTATGGAACAATAAAAATGTTAATTTTATAACTTCATAAATATCTGTAGTGTCAAATGGTATCGACATAGAAGATTATTCTTCTCAGGCGAGGATCATCTATTGAAATGTTATTTTGTTTGATTTAGGTTAAGTGAGGATATAGTGGGCAGCCATTATCTAACCTTGAACGTTCATCAGTGTAAAATGAAACAATCCCATTTCTACCCCTCACCCCTTCCCCTTACCCCTCCCCCTTGTTTTGAAGGGGAAGGGGTAAGGGGAAGGGGGAGGGGGAAGGCGTAATGGGTAGATATGGGATTGGGCCTTACCCCTTCAAAACAAGGGGTAAGGGAAAGGGGTATGGGGTAGAAATAGGATTGGGCCTAAATGACTATGTAACTTACTTGCTCCTTTTAAGTATAACATTGCTTGGGGAGTCCAATTCCTCCACTGAAAAGGGTGGAAAGTGCTTACAACTCTCTGCTAGTTAGCGGTCTATCTCTTCTGTACATGTAGTTGTGGTGCGCGAATGCTGCTGAGGGAGGTAGCCTATCTTAGCAGAAAGTTTAAAAATGTTGCGTTTACTTCACACAAGAGCAGCCATTTCCCACAGTTCCCGCAATTTTTGCAAGTTCCCGCATGTTTCATCGCATTTTTTAAGAAAACGTGCCGCATAATCAAGGATTTTTGGCCGCAACAATAAAAAAAAAAACGCTGCATTGTTCTGGAGGGACTGAATGATAATGTTTATTAATAGTTGGCAGATATATTCAAGTGAATATTTTACGGAGGGGCGGCGGCCTAGCGCCCCCTATTGACCCACCGCCACTGCTTTCTGCTATGGGCTTTAGGACCTCGAAGATCCGCTGAAGACGGGGAGTGACCCGGGACTTGTTTACCAGAAACCTGAAACGTCTGGCTGCTCTCACACGACGCGGACTGCAGGATCGAGAAGACACGAGCAGTTTGTCTGAGCTCCGTGCTCAGCATAGGCTCATAAACACATTTTCACTCCATTTCGTATAATCATGGACTATTGAACCGCTGCGGCACCAGTTCCTATTTCTCCACTTCGGTTTTGCAGAAATGTCTGTTTCTTTGCAATTGTTTTTTCTCGGCGTGTGTTTGGTGGGCAGCAGCACCCCGTCCAGCCTCGAAGGTACCGAGAAACTTGTCCTCTGTTAAGCTAATTTACTGAACACTGATGTCTCATTTCATATAAATATGAAATGCGTCTAAAATTATATATTTGTGCTTTATTCTTTTTAAGATTGCTGGCAATTTAGGTTTAAAAAACAACAAATCGTAGGATAATGAATTATTTATGTAATAATTATAATTAATTATAGTTTTTATTATTTGCCAGATTGTTTGACGTCCAGTGGAGCTGGTTACAGAGGGGACCGGAAGGTCTCGTCCAGGGGTCTCTCCTGCCTGGTCTGGACCAACACCTCCAGAGACTATGATGTCAGGATCCACCCCGACTCTGAAGCAGGTAAACTCTGCTCAGGCTGTTGTTGTCCTGCTGGAAACTAGGTCCCCATATGTCACGTGTTTCTCATAATTTATCCGTTCTGTTATTAGAGAGAATTAACAATACTATAACTGCCTTGTTTTGAATATCATCAACTCATATGTTAAATGTAATGTATATCGTCCTTTGAGCATCAAGCTCTCGTTGTGGTGTGAGGATATGAGTGCAGTTGATTAATAATTAATCACGATGTTTTAACAGAGAAACCAAATCTATTTCTCATCCATCATAATCCTGTGTGGCCTCACCCTTGTTTGCCTAGGTGTTGGCGAGCACAACTCCTGCAGGAACCCGGACGCCTCCGCCGGCCCGTGGTGCTACGTCTGGGGCCCGGACGTGACGGCCCAGAGACAGGCCTGCTCCGTGGACCCCTGCACAGGTAGACGTCTCGCACGGCAGAGCTTCACTGGAGGTTCAGTCCAAAGATAAACTCAAAGTTTATTAATGAACCACGTTCTGGGTGGTTCCTTGAAGGTGAATGTTTGGAATGGTTAACGTCTATAGGATGAGCCTATGTGTGGACATGTGTGGGCGCTTTACCCACACATGTCAGAAAGACGCACGGCGTCGGTTTCATGTCGGCCTTATCCTTCACAAATGGTCTTCTTGCATTTCCTGAACTTTTTACTTCTAAGAATCACCCTTGTGTGTTTCTAGTAGATTGAGGCAGACATCCCATTAGATCCAAACAAACTCTTTGACAAAGAGTTTTTACTTTGTATTTCCTTCTCTGTATCAGTTCTTAAGTAAGTCTAAAAAAACAAAACTATTCTAGAACTGTTGATTTCATTATTTGAACTTGTTGTCCAGAATGGGACTTTCCTTGGATAAGAGTGTTATGTCTATGCCTGTGTTAGTGTTTCATTAGGTCGTGTTCGAGGCAGCCCAAGTCAAACGATAACAACGCAAAAAGTGTTTTCAACGGTCTGCTAACCGTCTTTTCTTTGTTGGCTTTAAATGTTAAAGGGGCAGCTTCCTGCCTAGGCCACACCCAGCACCTTAAACTCATTGGTAGAGTTCTCCCTTGGAGACAGCAGGTAATTGGCTGCTGCCGCTCTATGACACAGAGCCTTTAACTCCGGAAGACTGTGCAAACAACTTTTTTTTCATGTGAGTTTAAGGCAAGCTCTATTTTGTTTGGTTGATGCTGGACTCTGCCCTACAGTCATGAAGTGGCCAAATTAAAACAAAGGTGGGAAAAAGGTAAAAGGAAAAAATACTTCACCCTAAAGCCACCTCCTCCTGCTCCACCACCTCCTCCTCCCTCTCTGCCCCCCCCCCCCCCCACACACACACACACCTCCTCCTCCTACCTCAGTGAACCTCCTTCCTGTTGTTCAGTTTGCTTTTGGTTTCGTCCTCAGAGGTTGCCGGCGCAGCAGCCAGAGGGAGCCCAGCGGCCCCGCCCCTGGGGACAGACCCCCCCTCCCAGGCGGGGGGGCTGGAGCCAGCCACGACGGGCCCTCCGGGAGAGGTGGTCCCCCTCCAGCCCGTCGGGGGCCAGAGCCAGCGGGTTCGCAGTACACCAAAGACGAAGAAGAAGGACCTGGGGACTCTGGGTAGATAACTGATCATAATGTATCTATTAAGAATGATCATAGTGTATGTTTTCAGACTGGTCATTATGTATGTATATATTAAGAATGATCATAATGTATATATTAAGAATGATCATAAATGTATATATTCAGAATGATCATAAGTATATATTTAGAATGATCAAAATGTATCCAATAATTGGAAACATGCTTTCAAATGAATGGTAACATATCTGTGTCATTCATTTGTCAGCAGGTTAAAAAATAACATCATGAACAACATCATGAAAAATTGACCCAGTTAACTCAACCCTAAAAAACAGAAGGACCACCTCTGTAGAAACAGGTTTATTATATCTACCTGTTCCTGAATGGCTGAAACTTCTCTCTGGTGTGCTGGATTTAGGCTAGTGTAAGAGAAACGTTGTTGGATTAGGGCTGTATGGACAAAAATGTATATCACGGTATGATTTGAGGCATGGACGGTAATGGTAGAGTACCACGGTATGTTCGTTTTATCTTCTTATTTTGATATAAATGCTTCTGAAGGGGTAAACTACTAGGGGTAAACACTAATGTTTAATAATATGTATTTCTTTCTCCACTTGCTCGTGGACCTTGCCGTATAGTTTTGGCATCTCAATTTGGCTGCATTCACACGGTGTACTTTCTGCCGTTCATACCGCACACCCCTATGTTGGATCTTTCCTGTTGAATACTGTGTTTCCTTTTTTTATCAGAATTTAGAATAAATCTTTCTTCCCCATCAGGTTACGTCTTTGCGGTCCTGATGATGGTTGTGATCATCGCCCTGGGAGCTGGGATCGCGCTGGGCTACTTCTACAAGAGGTAAGACTGATCAATACTTCTACAAGAGATAAGACTGATCAGTACGTCCTCAAGAGGTAAGACTGATCAAAACGTCCTCAAGAGGTAGGACTGATCAATATGTCCTCAAGAGGTTAGACTGATCAGTACTTCTATAGGAAGTAGGACTCTTAACAACACTTGTACAAGAGGTAGGACCGATCAATATTTCTATAAGATGTAGGGCTCTGATCATTAAGTCTACAAGAGTGAGGGCTCTGATCTATACTTCTATGAGGTAGGACTCTGATCAATACTTCTATTAGAGATAAGGCTCTGATAAATACGTATGGATCAATATTATAGGCAAAACAAAAATGATTCAAGAAATAAACTCTAATAGACAATGACCTATAATCATTTTGATCATAGCTATCTTTAGCGGTTTGGAAATGTACAAATGGCAAAGATTTAAAGCATTTAAAAAATGTGTAAAAGTAGACTGGAAACCAAGGAATCTGCTCGTAATGTTGGCTCATCTTTCAGACCAATCACAGCCCTGTATCTAATGCAGGGTGGGTTTAATACCAGAACCGAGGTGAGCTGTTGAGGTTATTTCATAAACGATCCGCTGATGAGCTCCCGTGGTCTGATTGGTTGAAGGTCTATCCAATTGTTTCCAGAGGCATTCTGGTCTGCGGCCCTCGGAAATAAAAATGAACCTAGAGACGCTGTCTGGCCATAAATACATACGATAACTTAGCGAACCTTGCGTTGTGAATGGACGAACATTCTCCCCCTATCATGAATGATGGGATATCTCCCCTATTACACTTAGCGTTGGGGAGCCGGATTGCATGTCCTCCTTTGCCGGCCTCAGGCCCCTGCTGCTTCTCAGTCTGCTGGCCTCCCGGGTGAATCACGCTATTATTATATTATATAATAAATTCAGAGCACCAAGCACAGAACCAGGGAACGCCTGCATCTCCTCCCCTAGAACAAACTGACCAATCAACACGCTCCACAGCTCTGAAGGACAACAGAGGCTTCTAGCAGTAGTAGTTCAATCAACTTCATTTTGATTTTGTCACAATTTGTGAGTGAGAGGATAAATTTGCAGTAAATGATGCGTACAGCGGAGGGATTACATAAGGCCTCCAGCCGGCAGAGAGCAGACAAACAGGAAGAGCAATTTTCCGGTACTGTGGCACCATCTGCTGCTCGAAATAACACACACACACACACACACACACACACACACACACACACACACACACACACACACACACACACACACACACACACACACACACACACACACACACACACACACACACACACACACACACACACACACACACACACACACACACACACACACACACACACTTTCCGTTACCTTGAAAGTTGTCAATAAATGCAATGAATTATTATTTTATTGTTGAAATATTCTTAATAATGGTAGAAAAAGGCTGGCAAGAAAGGAGATGCATGAAGAGGATGTAATGGAGTTGCATGCACAGCTCCCTGCGCACATCTGTAGGCCCCTCTTGAGCGTGTTTGTGTCTGTGTTCAGGGGCCAGGACATAAAGAAGAAACACGAGCAGCGAGTGTACGAGCGGGAGATGCAGAGGATCACGCTGCCGCTGTCCGCCTTCTCCAACCCCACCTGCGAGCTGATGGACGAGACCAGCATCGTGGTCACGGTGGAGCCGGACGCAAGGGACGGGGGAGAGCCTCTGATTGGCCAGCAGGCCGGGACCCCAGGGGCCTAAGCCTGAGGACTCTCCATATAAGAAAAGAAAAAAGAAAAAAAAGACGTTTAAGCATGGACTAATTAATGTGTGCATGTGTACAAGTCGGGGACCACGGGTCAATCCAAGGTTTAAAAAAAATGTCAATGAACACCGAAAACAATCCGGAAGAATCTCCAAACCCCTACAAGATGGCCTTCTGAATGTATGGTTGCATCAGTCCATTGATCACTTCATTCTCACCTCAAACTTCTCCTACTACTGCGTCACACAGCGTCACTGCAGTCGATAAGACAACAGAACTGCCCTCTATATCCTCAGGTTAAGGAGTACCAGGAAGTAAGTGTGTGTGTGTGTGTGTTTGTGTGTCAGCCCCATTGGGGGACTTGGGCCTCCGGTCTTTGTTGTCCGTGTCAAATGACTAAGAGGATTGCGTGAACACCTTGACCTACATGTCAATTCTGTGACCATTCCATGTACCATGTATTCAAAAACAAAGAAAGAACAAACGTCAATGTCCCCTTAGCAACTGGGATTTATTTCATTGCGTACAGCAGAGATGTGCTGCATGTTGTTATTTACAGCTTTAGTGTTTCCGGCTTGTCAATCACATAACACGTCAATCTAGCTGTGTTGCTGTTATTATATTGTCTGTTGTCAGAATTACTGATGCTGAACTGAAGTTGAACATTTTATTACTTGTATGATTGCAGTTGCAACTCCAATAAAAAGTTTTTGTAAATATCTTTCTATTTATCCTAATTATTTTGATTTGTTAGTATTAACTTAGGTCTAGTTCCTGCTAACTGAAGATAGGGAAAAGGATGCCGATCTCCTGTTATCCCGTAATGTGCTTCACATGTAGTCCTGTAGCTTACTTGGAATTCTGCCTTGACTCTGTCTCCCTCTAGAGCTAATTTCAGAGAATCTCCCCCGAGTTACACTTCATGTGAGATTAGCCTTAGCTACTAGTTTTATCTAATACCGCTGCACAGAACTTAACCATATCAAATTGTTAGTGTACGTTTTTCTCTTTATTAAAGGTCCCATAGCATGAAATTGACACTTTACAAGGTTTTCTTACATTAATTTGAGTTCCCCTAGCCTGCCTATGGTCCCCCAGTGGCTAATATTGACGTTAGGAGTAAAAATGGCACTATCCTGCACCGCCTTGGAAAAATGAAATCTCAGATGCTCCGATTTCGAATTTGGCCCCATATGTCGTCATAAGGGGCCAAGTTAACTCCCCTTTCTCTGCCTTGCTCGCCCAGAGAATTTGGCCCGCCAATGAGCTACGACCTTCCAAGAGCCACGCCCACGTGTGTGTGTGTGTGAGTGTGTGTGAATACACACACAACACGAGTGTGTAAAACGTCGGGTTCTCTGACGTCTCCGGTATTTCCACAACGAGACTCGTAGTGGGGGTTACCTCAGCCATGGTTGACAAGGAATTGGGGGAAAGGAACTTTGGCTTTGACTCCCTGAAGTACATGAACCACGACATGGAGGAGAAAGAGATTGTTGCCCACGATTGTCTCCCGCTGGAGCCCCGCTGCCAGCTGCCCACTGCCAAGGGACCATCGCCGCGAGGCACCACCGCTGCGGTACGGTGGTGTCCCGGCGTTGCCTGCTGCCCGCTTCCGAGGCGGTGGTGCCTCAGCAGGGGGGCTCCGGCGGGAGACCATCGCAGTCAACATCGCAGGCAACATTCCCTTTCTCCTCCATGTCGTGGTTCAGTCTACTTCAGATTGATGAGGAAGTGGAAGAACCAGAGATGTCGGAGAACCCAACACAGTGGTTTGAGATTCATAATATCGTCTGGAGGCGCACACATCTTTTCGCCGTGATAATATATATTATCTGATATAGATATCTATGTATAATATGATATCATTTAGATATAGAGCAGCAGGACTCCCGCCGGAGCACCCGGAGTGTTCTAGAATACTACAGAACACGGCCAAAAGTTGTGTGCGCCTCGCCATTGCGATACATCCACTGTAAACACAAGCGCATGGTACCGTGGCCGCAAGCTGCTCAGGGCCACACCCCCACCCTCATTTTTTTTAGACGACTGTGGCTGTGGTGTTAAGTGGCCACTGGGCCCCCTTTTTTCTTGGCTCATGATAGGCCTATGATCTTTGTTTGCCCCAAACAAAAAATCACATTGTCTTGGGCCTACGCCGCTCGGGGGGCCTATCATGAGCCAGTATCTAAAATAATAATAAATTAAAAAATTAAAAAAATGCAATAAAATACTGCAGCTCATGACAGGCTCCCTGATTGACGTAGGCCCAGGTGAGCCTGTGCATTAAGGCGGCCTTGGTATTGGCTGTAATTGTGCACCAAGGCTGAATTTCTTAAACGTCTTCAAGTATTGTATTAGCGGCTCACTTACAGCTATATAAAAGCATTCATATATTAGCATGCCATGGGATCTTTAAGTTTTTCAGTGGTGAAATGCAGAGTCCTATTTCCCACAGACGAAGATCACCTACACGGCCTACCGCAACTAAACGAGTCCTAAGACCAACCCCCCTGTTTTGGTTTTTCTAACAACAAAAATAACTAGAATGACATAAATCGTCGCTGGCTTTACACCGGCTCTAGTAACAGTCAATATCAAACAAAAGGAGTTACTGGTTGAAGGCCGAGGTGTGGAAGCAGTCCATGGGCTGCCTCATTTCAAATATTAGGTGCAGCGATTATTCTCATGCATTCCACAGGATCTCTAGTCTAGAAGCCCTTTTGTGAACAGCCACTTTCACCAGGATTCCTCTAATGCAGAGGCGACGTTCCCAGCAGGAGCCCAACAGTGTTCAATATTTGATCGCTTTGATATCCTCTTCACTGCTTTCATGTATGTGAAAGGCTGGGTTCTTGTATTATTTATTTGAACACATCCAGGGCTACAGCACTCAGAGAAGGGGCTTTTTGTTTCATGGCTCTCTCATGCACTACCGTGACACTATATCCTGAAGTGCCATAGTCGTTGAGCTGCATGGATGGAACAGGATGTAAACATGTTCAGCCCCTTTCACCTTTTTGAAGTGAAAATGTTTGTTATTTTGTTGTCTTTCTGAGGAAGAAGAAGAGCATCGAGGCAGTGTTGTTTATATCGTTATTTAATTTCTTGTTCATTCAAAGCCCAGATTCAGCATTGCTCAAGTCACATTAAATAACAAGTCCTATATTATATATATTATATTTTCTCAAACATAATTACCTTTTTCAAGCAAGCATTTTAATTTGGCAAGGCAAACTATCACTTCCCCTTAGTGATGGTAAGCAACTCGCAGAACAACCGGGGAATACATGAATGGTACTGCCGTCGTCTTCTGTCTGCTGTCATGATCAGACTCCTACTTAACTCTCTGTACACCGTGCTGCTGTCGTCATAGAAATCCTTTGGACTGTCATGCATGCTTTCATGAAAGAGAGAGAGAGAAAGAGAGAGGGAGAGAGGGAGAGAGGGAGAGAGAGAGAGAGAGAGAGAGAGAGAGAGAGAGAGAGAGAGAGAGAGAGAGAGAGAGAGAGAGAGAGAGGGAGAGAGGGAGAGAGAGAGAGAGAGAGAGAGAGAGAGAGAGAGAGAGAGAGAGAGAGAGAGTGAGTGGAGATGGAGATGATGGTGAAGACTGGTTCTAGTCATAGACCTCAGCGCTTCTATTCCAGTGAGAGACTTTTTGTGCCACGGAATCCAACCGTTGAGCTGTTCCTATGGTGAGTGATTTCTTCATTTGTATTATTTGATTGAACCAGTAATTCACCATATGATCAAATGTGGATTAGATCCATTGGGAAGTATCTGGTGATAACTTGTACTATTTAAAACATTAAGTTATCAAACCGGGGGGAAAAATCTGTTCATTTAAACATTGTTCAATGGGAACAATGGTTTTGGGATGGACATTATGACACTTACCTTTTAAATATAGATATCACTCATTTTCATATACTTAAGTCATTCAATCAAACAAAAACGAATTAAAAGAGGATGATGCTTTTCATAGTTTGCAGATGATCAAGAAGGTCAGGTTTTAATATGCCGTTTTTATCCATTGTTCCCAAAGCGCCTGGAACCTCCATATTACTCATTCATAGAGTCCTGATTCTGTCAGGCTAAGGAGTCATTCATGTGGAGGAGAGACACTTTGTCAAGTCTACTGTATGGAAGGTTCTAGATTAGAGTTTGGTCTGTGTCTATGATTCGGTCTGAAACACGCACGCACACACACACACACACACACACACACACACACACACACACACACACACACACACACACACACACACACACACACACACACACACACACACACACACACACACACAGGTGTGTTGGAGGGTATGCACACATGCTGGCACTGTAAGTGTGTCAGGTGTTTGGGTGTGTGTGTGTGTGTGTGTGTGTGCGGGGGGGGGGGGTGGGAGCATAAGTGCTGGCACTGTGAATGTGTGTGTGTGTGTGTGTGACTTTGTGTATTTGTTAAAATGGTGATGAAAGACAAAGCTTAGCTTAGCCTAGAGGAGTTCAGTCGCTCTGTTCTGGCTGAGAGCCCCAGGGAACCCTTAGTTATTCTCTAGCTTGCCCTCAAAGTCCTCACTTTATTTATTCATTCTGCAGGCCAGTGTTAAATGGCAGCATGTGCTCTCCTTGTACGAGATTGTTTTGATGGAAAGAATGGCTGCAGACAGTCTGAATTGCCTGCCAGACGGACAGTGGACGTGAATCAACTGAAATGATTTCAAATACTGTAACATGAATCGTTGAATAGCTAAGAAACAAAAAGACTTACGGTTACATTTTTTGTTTTTGTTCATGTCGGAATCACATGTGTAATTTAAAGGTGAATTGATTCTTTCAAACACAAATCCGGTATCTTCAATGAATGCATCCTGCTTACGGTCGCGTCACAGGTTCGAACGCCATGAGGGATGGCCCGTGCCAGGTCAACAGCTGCGGCTACGGCAGGGGCAAAGTGACCTTGTCCCTGGATGCCGGCAGACATCAGCAGCAGAACCCCCAGCCGGACGGGCCCCCAGACCCTCTGAGGGGCTCCCCCTGGAGGATGGACTCCAGCAGCCAGGCCTGCTCCGGCCCAGAGGACAACTCCACAGACCAGCAGGAGACCTGTGCCGAGACCTCCACTCTGACCTACATCGATGCCCACAACATGGACGAATCAGGAGAGAACAACAGCCTCCGGGGCTCGGGGCCGGCGGAGGTGGTCTGCTTCAAGGTGTTTGTCCTCATCGATGACGATGACGACGGAGACATGTCGCTGAGAGAGAAGATGGTGACGGACATGTCCGTGATGGACGGCAACGCCGCCGACCTAGTGGGCGGGAGGCTACTGTCCACCTCCAGCGACTTCTTATCCCACGGCAAGGCGGAGCCTCCAGGCCCTGAGGCCCCGCCTCTCCAGGAAGCCCAGGCCACGCCCACAAAGCCGAGCTGCTGTTTCTGTACCATCCAATGACCGGCTGGGGAGCACTGCCGGTGATCTGATGGCTTTAGAGACTTGCCCAACAGAACAGACCCTTCTCACAGAGGTGCCATCGTACGACAAACACAGGTGTCACTCGTAATACCAATTGTGGGTCTTTTACTTCCATGAGCAAGGACAAAGGTCATATGCTAAAGCGAAGATATCCTATGGACCATGGAGCCTGCTACATGAAAAAAGCAGACCCATAATTAGGGTGGTGAACGACCCCTTTTTTTTATCCTACATTGACACCTCTGTGAAAAAGTCTATGGAAGGTTTACATTTAGTCATTTGGCAGACATTTTGAATCCAAAGGGACCCAGAGCCATCTTGGATCCATGTCTTTTAGGACCAGGTTGGGGGTTAGGGCCTCTTGCTCAAGGACGCCAGCTGGTCGGTGGCAGACATTGGGGTTTGACCCTAGTCTTTTGGCCGGAAGTCAAACAAACTGAACTCCAGGCTATACCGTATTGCCCCCTACTTAATGTGGCCTCTGGATGTTAGCTCGTACAGGCCTTCGATTGTACCCTCTATGTTTGTGTGTGACGGTACCAAGAGTATCAATAACAACACTACATTAGCTAGTTTCCAAACTCTACGTAAACAACAACACATGGGCAGCATCAAAGACTTGTTCATGCATTTATCAGTCATTTGCAGACGTTATAGGCATTAAGGTCACCTTCCATATAATGTACATGTAATGTACTTACAATCGCCATTGATTCACCTGATGGTACTGTATATTCATTTTGATCTCAAGGTTTGATAGTCTTTATAGTTAATTGCAGATCAACTATGGTATTAATAGTGTTGGATTAATTCTAATCAATTTGTACAGTTTGAAGCCATTTTGTTAGATACATAATTAAAGCAGTTAATTCATATTTCAAGAACAGCAATAGGCCGAATGTTGTTCCCTGCAACAAAATTGCATCCAATCTTTAATTAATGAATGCAGATTCATCGATATATAAAATAAATACATAAACATTGAATCCTGCAAGGGAATTCAAGAAAGACCTCACATTCCTCTGGTTGGTTGTTTATCATGGAAAGAATTAACTTAATTAAAACACACATTTTCACCTTTTCAAGTCAAAGATATTCATGTTACGCCACCAACCCAATATAGCGTGTGAGTGTCAGAACCCAGGACTTTAGAATTGACCATACACCATGAGGATTTGAGGTAACTCATAATGTTGATAGCTGTATGATTGATGAGTGTACTGCAGTTCTATAATGAAACGACCTGGTCACGGGACATTTACATAGTTTTGCATAAGAATAAATAAAAAAAACAATTAAATCCTCCCAATAGTTTATATACACATAAATGTATCTATGGCACTTTGAACCACACTTACCGTGTAGCTATTTTTTTTGCCAATCTGTGCTTAATGGGGTCCCCCTCCCTATTATTTGAGGATGGCGTTGTCAGGTTTGCCACGTATATAGGACCATTCTTATTTCCTGCATAGGATTGCTGAAGCACATGTTTACATGATCCCTTTTACCATCGGAAATAATGAAGATTAAAAACCGGTTTACAATAAAATAACCAAATAATGCTTTATTTTTGTGCTGAGTGCAATCACTTATTTGGCTCTTATTTGGTCCACAGCTCATTTATACTTTGATTAAAGATACTGCGAACAATTCTAATCTGAAGTGGCTCTGGTGAAAGAAAATACCAAGGAGTAACATGTGCACTCGAAGGAAAAAACACTATAGCATACATTATAAACCCATTTGTTTATAGCAATAAAAGCTATGTAATTGATGTTCCATTCTGATCATCAAAGCCGTGTCGTCCTCCAAAGAGCGTCGTAGTGTTTCTCTGGCGATGCTCAAGAAGTGTTTGATTGCCCATTGATGTGGAGAATGATGTGGAGAAGAATAACTTCCGAGGCAAGGTTGCCGTGAAAAGCCTGGTGACGAAGGGAGTTCTTGTCAAGACCAAGGACACCGGGGCCTCCGGGTCTTTCAAGGTGAACAGGGAAGCTAGGCTGTTGCACCTAAAGTCAAGAACACCGCCGTGAAGAAACCAGCCGCTGTCAAGAAGGCTTCACCAAAGAAGGCAAAGAAGCCTGCGGCCAAAAAGCCTGCCGCCGCGAAGAAGACTACCCCGAAGTAGGTCAAGAAGGTTGCCACGCCCAAGAAGGCAATAGCCAAGAGCCCCAAGAAAGTCCCCAAGAGTCCCAAAAGAGCAGCCAAGCCCGCTGCTAAGAAGACTCCCGCAAAGAAGGTGACCAAGCTCAAAGCGGCCAAGAAGGCAACCCCTAAGAAGAAGTAGATGATCTCACTATTATGTTTAAAAACCCAAAAGGCTAACGGTTTATTCTATCAGAGACAGAATGGTAAATGAGCCACGCCTGTTCTAATTTACCCAGGTAAACCTTCTGTCTGTTTAGGCTGAAATGGCAAAGTGGCCATGTTTGTAGTCTTTAACTTATATACAACATAATTAAAACCTTATATGTTGCTGTTCATTATGTGGTGAAGAAATCATCCATAACTGTTGTTAGCTTGAAACATGTCATCAGAAATAGCATAGACTAAAATAATTAAATAATCAGTTAGCAGTTCCGTTTTTACAGGACTTTTGATCGAGTCCTCGAATCATTGTTGCAAACTGACAATGTATTTGGTATGGGGTTGCCACACTGATATATTTATAGAACGGTATTTGAATTAGAAGACCATTGAGCTAACATACAGATATTTATCCGATGCGCCTATATTCTTCACAAAGGCAAAGTGACATACACAATCGTTAACAAGTTATTCTTGCCCCTTAAACTCCTGTCATATATAGTACTAATTTATACCCTTTTTACTGTATGCATTGTGTTGAATTATATTTTGAGGCTAGCTGATTTGATTCTGGTGTCAAAGGTCAAATAAACGAAATGGTGAGAGAAGATAGGGGCGCGCATAGAGGCGCGCGCTCCAACATTAGGGCGGGGCTTGAGCGCTCTCTTTGCTGTATGTTCTCGCGCGTCCTTCCAGGGACCAATCAGCGTGTTGCGGTTCTCCGGGGCTTGCCATATAAACTCTGCTGCACTCATCGGTTTGACACTGAAGACAAGCAACTGAAATGGCAAGAACAAAGCAGACCGCTCGTAAGTCCACCGGTGGCAAAGCTCCCAGGAAGCAGCTTGCCACCAAGGCTGCCCGTAAGAGTGCCCCGGCCACCGGAGGAGTGAAGAAGCCCCATCGTTACAGGCCCGGCACCGTGGCTCTCAGAGAGATCCGTCGTTATCAGAAATCGACCGAACTGCTGATCCGCAAGCTGCCCTTCCAGCGCCTGGTGAGGGAGATCGCTCAGGACTTCAAGACCGACCTCCGCTTCCAGAGCTCCGCTGTGATGGCTCTTCAGGAGGCCAGCGAGGCTTACCTGGTCGGTCTTTTCGAGGACACCAACCTGTGCGCCATCCACGCCAAGAGGGTCACCATCATGCCCAAAGACATCCAGCTGGCCCGCCGAATCCGCGGAGAGCGCGCCTAAATTGAACCACTGTTGAACCCTAAAGGCTCTTTTAAGAGCCACCTACATCCCTTACAAGAACGTTCCTTGTTTAGTTTTTGTCGAGTTGTGCTGACAGTTGCTCACGGGACGATAAACATGAGATTTGATTTTGTAAAAGATACATATATATATTTTTTTTTATATGAATTTACGTTAATCGCGCGATAAAAAAAATATGCATACATATATATATAGGCCTATATATATGTATACACACGCATATATTATATGATATATATATGTATATTTTTTTATCGCGCGATTAACGCAAATTCATATAAAAATAAATATATTTTTTTTTTTTCTTTGGCTCAAAACAAAGAAGCAGTAGCCTGACTGCTATGTTCAAGGCAGTAAGTTTGTATGTTCATCGTTTAATTGCACTATAGGCTTTTTCTTGTTTCTTCCCGTTTTGATCCGTAAATGCCAATGTTATCAATAAAAAAACATTTGCACAAGGCAAGCCGATGCACTTCTCCATGTTGATAAGAGCATTACAATTAGAACAATTAAAGGGACAAAGAAATCAAGGGATATTTAGCATAGAAAAAAGATTTGCGATTAATCGTGAGTTAACTATGACAATAATGCGATTAATCACGATTAAATATTTTAATCGCTTGACAGCCCTAATATATATACATATATATATATGTATATTTATATGTATATATATATGAATATGTATATATATGTATATATTAGAGCTGTCAGTTAAACGCGTTATTAACGGCGTTAACGCAAAACAAATTTAACGGCGTTAAAAAAAATATTGCGCGATTAACGCAATTATTTTATTAACGAAAAAAAAAAAACTTTTTTTTTTTTCTTTGGCTCAAAACAAAGAAGCAGTAGCCTGACTGCTATGTTCAAATTACATTTGTTCAAAGCAATCGTTTAATTGCACTATAGGCTCTTTTTTTGTATCGTCCTGTTTTGATCAGTATATGCCAATGTTGTTATCAATAAAAAATAATTTGTACAAGGCAAGCCGATGCACTTCACCATGTTGATAAGAGAATTAAAATGAGAAGAATTCTGGGACAAAAAAATCAAGGGATATTTAGCATAGAAAAATAATTTGCGATTAATCGCGATTAATCGCGAGTTAACTATGACATTAATGCGATTAATCACGATTAAATATTTTAATCGCTTGACAGCTCTAGTATATATATATGTTTATATGTATATATATATATATATATATATATATATATATATATATATTTATATATGTATACATATATGTATATATATATATATATATATAGTTGTCGAAAATTGGATGCATGTTGAATTAAAAGTCAATGTGTTGCTGATGAATGAAAACAAACTAACGGGAATCCTTTGAGTGAGAATTAAATTAAAATCAAGTCAGTAGTTGTGTATGTATACATATACATATATGCACATATATATGCACATATATATATATAATAGTACGTATTTTACTCGCTATCACTTTTCAATGGGGACCATTAAACTGCACAATACTGCCACCTGATGGGTGTGACAGTTAGGTTGACTGTGATTGGTCCTTTAGTTTACCGTTTGAGCTGGCCAATGAGCAAAGACATGGGTGGGTATATATAGCAGTGTGTCGGGGTCCATCGTCAGTTAAAATTCTCAAACCAAGAATCGTTAAACATGTCAGGAAGAGGCAAGACCGGTGGAAAAGCTAGGGCAAAGGCCAAGACCCGCTCATCCCGTGCCGGGCTCCAGTTTCCTGTCGGCAGAGTGCACCGACTTCTACGTAAAGGCAACTACGCTCATCGCGTCGGCGCTGGAGCTCCCGTCTACCTGGCCGCGGTGCTCGAGTATTTGACCGCTGAGATCCTGGAGTTGGCTGGAAACGCTGCCCGCGACAACAAGAAGACCCGAATCATCCCCCGCCATCTACAGCTGGCCGTCCGCAACGACGAGGAGCTCAACAAACTTCTGGGCGGAGTGACCATCGCTCAGGGCGGTGTGCTGCCCAACATCCAGGCAGTTCTTCTGCCCAAGAAGACTGAAAAGCCCGCCAAGAAGTAAATCCGGAAACTGATTAAAAACAAAGGCTCTTTTAAGAGCCATCCACATCCTTTAAAGGGACTCCTTCAACACATTCTGTTATACTATAATTGCTGTAGCCTACTAGAGTTCAAATAACTATTTCCGTGACTTCATGGTCCATCCGTTTTAATAGTTAATAAAAAAAATCATCGCCGTCCCAATAAAGGCATAAATTAAAAAAACTACACAGGAAACGCATGCAGCTGTAACTGTTTATATATGGATTGTAGCCTAATATGTAGGCCTACCTCTCCTGGAGCCGTCACCTTATCGTGTTGGGAGAGATTTGCGTGAACCTGAGGGCTGTGTTGTCTATAGCGTTGTGCTCCTGGTAGGGTCTCCCAGTGGTCTCAGGTGAGGGGCAAGACTAAGAATGGTTCACCAAGACCCAAATTGACATTCAATAAAGAGGAGTAGAGTCCCTCCCCGCAGGGAGCCCGGGGACTCTGACTGCAGCCAGGCCAAGACGGAGGGCTCATCGGTGAGTGCTTGGTGGCCGGGTTTCCCACGGAGCTTGGCTCCCTAATTTTAATTCAACCATCGTAGTTAAAATGTCCTTATTGATCAGTGACAGAAGACATACTGTACATGAATCATGCTGAGACAAGCGGGTGTCTGAGAATTTCTGCAGTCGTTTTCGATTGTTTGCATGAAGCACTGTAGGCACTTCGGTGAGGCTGTGATGAAGTCATCGTGTTTGTAGACTACACTCACACCTGGTGATATAATATGTCACCTTTACACATAAGTCTCCTGTCACCCGAAATGTGTTTTCAACTTAAAGGTGGGGTAAGCGATTCTGGAGAATGTTTATTGAAAAAATCACTTCTTGTCAAAATCAGTGAATATCTCCTCACAATCTGCTACCTGTCTGTAGGCTACTGTGTGTGCTGAAAAAGAATCTGGTGTTGATACACAGCCTCTGTAAACGGTTATGTTGCTTGCTACGATGGGCCCCCTTTTCTTTACATTTTCTGTGTTTACATAACGGTTTACAAAGCCTAGGCTGTGTATTAACACTTTATACTTTTTCAGCACACACACAGTGTAGACAGGTAGTGGATCATGAGGAAATATCCAGTGGTTTGACAAACAGTGATTTTGTCAACAAACATTCTCCTTAATCACTGACCCCTCATCAGCCCGATTTTCAAATTTCCACGGGGAGAAACCACCGAACCCCCCTTTTAAAAGGACTTACTTCTGGGCTTTAGCCCCGAATGTTTTCAAGCGATGCTCATTCCCCACCTTAAAGTATTGTTTTCATTCAAAACTGATTTATGAACAGCTCATTGGGCCTGATGCTTTCAGTTTTGAGTTAAAGCTCTGATGTTGAGTTCTGAAGTTAATTTTTTTCTGTTTTAACTACTGTAATTTGCACTGCTTGTTCAGCATTTTAAGACTGGTTGAAAGTAAAAAAAACAAAAAAAAAAAAAAACATTGGTTGAAAGGCACAATGAATTGAGAATGTAAAATAAATATGCATTCTGAAAAATTGTAATTGGTTTCGTCTTTCAATTTATGGGTATACTTTTGCCTCCTTAAGGTAAATAATGTCATGTCCCCCCAGCTGTACCTCATTAAGGACCATTTCTGGACCATTTCTGTACCTTTCCAATGGGTACATTTGTGTCAGCACATTTGTCACTAGGGGTACAGAAATGTTCTTTTAGAGGTACAGACAAGGTACAAATATGTACCAATGCTTAAGATAGTGTTGTACCATGCTAAGGTACCAGTGGGGGCACAAAGCATTTGTACTCCTTTAGGAGCATTCCTGTACGTTGATTTCTTAGTGTGTACAGTATTAACCAACAGTGGCAAAGCCGGGCACCTCTGAAGTCGTGCCTTGGCATGAGCAGTTCCAATATTCAGGCCTAAATTATAGTACAGGGCTGATAGGAAGTGAAGATACCTGTGCCTGAAATGATCATACATTCGAAGACACCATAGAGAATTGCATTTCTTGAAAATAAAACGAGCTGAACTTGCACACCATGTAGCCGATGCAACAATACGTTTTTATTGCATGAAAGTGTTACCCAAAGTGCGTGCAAAACGTTTTCAGTCCCATTCAGAACATCCTCAGTGCAAACATACATAGGTAAAGACTTCCTTGAACAGACTACGCCTATATGGTGGCAGACATGTCAGTCAGGTAGGTTGACAGGACATTTTTAAAAAGGCACTGCTCACCTATTTATTTTAACATATTTGCCGAGCTCAAGCCTTAATTCAGGCACCATGCCTGAAATCTATCAGGCCTGTATAGTAAATGGTACGATCGAGAAATTTGAGGAGTAGGTCTTATTGTAGTTTGGGTGGTCCTTAAAAGGACCGATGGTTTCGATAAACTCTTGTAGTTTACTTGGAGCTGGTGTACTTGGTCACGGCCTTGGTGCCCTCAGACACAGCGTGCTTGGCCAGCTCACCGGGCAGCAGCAGGCGGACGGCGGTCTGGATCTCCCTGGAGGTGATGGTGGAGCGTTTGTTGTAGTGAGCAAGGCGAGAGGCCTCACCGGCGATGCGCTCAAAGATGTCGTTGACAAAGGAGTTCATGATTCCCATCGCCTTGGAGGAGATACCGGTGTCGGGGTGGACCTGCTTCAGTACCTTGTACACGTAGATGGCGTAGCTCTCCTTCCTGGTCTTACGGCGCTTCTTGCCGCCCTTCACCGCCGTCTTAGAGACGGCCTTCTTGGAGCCCTTCTTGGGTGCGATTTTGGGTGCTGGATCAGGCATGATTAGAAACGATTCGAATGGAGAGCGAGCCGTGTGACCGCTGAATATATAGGAGGCGCATGCAAATCAACATGGGCTGTCCCTTTGTGTGATTGGCTGGGATATTCAAAACGCCTGAACACGTAATACTACTTGATACCACATCACTGTCCTCTAGCCCTAATTATCCATTATGCTATACTATGTTACAACGATTCATCAAAACATTTTAAATCAAACTCAACATATCTGACACATCGCATACACAACTTTTGCAGCCAGATACATTGATTTAGAATCTGTGCCGATCCATTGTGACTGGTCTCAATTCTACCAACGCTGACCGAGCGAGTAATACCACGCGGTGGATATTTATGGATCGTTCTGGTTACGCCTACCATCTATTGAGACGGTCTTTAACATTGCAAATTCATGAATCCTCAACGGAAAATATAAACATGTCATAACCTTATTGTAAACAGCACCTCCGTAACCATTCATGCATACATTGTGTGGAATTGTGCAAGCTGTGTACTGTACATTGACTCCAAGTTTAGCACCTTTGTTAAATATTTGGGCGGCTCTTAAAAGAGCCTTTAGTTTGAGGGTGGAAGATAATTTAACCGCCGAAACCGTACAGGGTACGTCCCTGCCTCTTCAGAGCGTAGACCACATCCATGGCAGTGACGGTCTTCCTCTTAGCGTGCTCGGTGTAGGTTACAGCATCACGGATCACGTTCTCCAGGAACACCTTGAGGACACCGCGAGTCTCCTCGTAGATCAGACCGGAGATACGCTTCACACCGCCGCGGCGAGCCAGGCGACGGATAGCGGGCTTGGTGATGCCCTGGATATTATCACGAAGAACCTTTCGGTGACGCTTGGCGCCTCCTTTCCCGAGTCCCTTTCCTCCTTTGCCTCGTCCAGACATGTTGCTACTTTTAAGAATAGATTGTCGCCTGTCCGCCGCGCTCCGATTTATAAAGGCTCGCTGAGGACCTGAGAGAGACGAAAGGCGGGAGCTCCGGTACTAGGCTCCTCCCAATGCTACATTTAATTTAAAACTTTTTATATAATTCTGATTTGATCATTTGAAACGAGAAATTGTATTTCGCTCAACCTATGACATTAAAAGTTACCTTTCCCAAAGATACAAACAAAGCATATTTACGATCAAATAAACATAATAAAGCGAACACAGCACCGATGACTTTTGAACTATGTCCAGTATGCTTTAATATATATATATATATATATATATATATATATATATATATATATACAATTGCAATATAAATATTGCAATACAAACAATTTCAACCGATCGTAGCTCAACATTACCTCATCATATTTTCATGGAGCTGACCCTTTGTCAGATCAATAATTGTCCATCCAACATGAAGCCAATTCCTCAAATAAGCATTAACAAAGCTACAATAACGAAACAAAAGAAAGATGACATTTTTTGTTTTTTTAGTTGTTGTTACTTATTTTATGAGTTTAGGGTTTCAGCTCTCCTAATTCCAATAGGGAAATATCTAGACACATTAGTGATCCATGCTGAGCTATATTTATTATAAATAATAAATAAATGATGAAGATAAAGACTGTAAAAGCCAACAGGGGTAAAAGTTAGGATCACAGTCCAGATAGTGTAGGGATGCTATTATATGTTAACTAGCTAGTCTTTGCAGCAAGATAGTTAGTCAGGTCAGCCTTCGTCTTGTCATGTAAAAGAAACCTGCTCATTGGGATGTGTTTTATGTTTGTGTCAACTCGGACCTGATACTGGATTGGTGCTCTTCCTTGCCTTCTTTTATCCCTGGTAGCACTCTTCAGAGAATCATCCCTGTAGGCTATGTATCAAACACAAGGATGATTTCATCATAATCTCGTGTGAGGGACATCAGCCTGTCGTTGAAGCATTCACTGAGATGTTTAACTGTCACTATGGTAGCTGGTTTCTTGGCCATTTTCTGCAGAAGAACCATTGCATCTACCAGGGCTATCTTGCGACTTGGAGCATCTGGTGTGGTCTCCAGGCCCGGCGCTCGGCATAGGCGACCTAGGCGGGAAATGCATTGGGAGCGCCTTCTGGTGGCGGCCTTAATTAGTCAATTAAAATATCCGAAACAAACGGAGAAGGGAGGGGGCGCGGGAGCAATCGCCAGGGTGCCCCGAAACTGTCACCGCGGTTTCGGGGTGTCCATCCAATTTTCTGGCTGCTGATCTTCCTGTGGAGTTTCTGCTGTAGCGAACTTGTTAAGGAGGTGGATCAACTTTGATTTGTCCAGGCATGGCTGGATTGTACCATCTGGAGCAAAAAGGGCTCTTGGTGTCAAAGAGAATTCGTAGTCCCCAATGGCCTCTTTCTGGTTGATGTCTCTGCTGGACCTGGCCAGTACCATCAGTCTGCCATACAAGTCCTTTGTCTCCTTTAGATCCACATTCTTGTCTCTGAGTTTTACTGTGATTTTCTTGTTTGCAGACATGAACATCTTGTTGTTCTGGTGCCCATAAGCTGACATCTCAATTAACTCGCTCTGAAACGAAGTCTTCATATAACTTTGGACCAGTCACATCTGCATTCAAGATCTTTCCATGTTTCAGTATGGCTGCCTTGATCTTGTCAATAACATCATGCACCTTCTTGACAGCACTTGGCCCAAGGTCATGATGCTCTCTGGTTTGGTCAGGCTGCAAGTCTACATGAAGGCAGATAAAGATGTAATCAGTTCTCTGCAGATGCTCTCAACAGAGGAAGAAGTGACCGAAACTATGTTGGCCACTCTGGCTAGCTTTGTCTGTGCAGTCTACTCACCCAAAGGCATCTACATCAAGACCATCTCCGAACTACGTTGGCATCTCTTCTGCAAGCATATCGCAGAAAGTGATCAGCTACCTCCTACCCTTCGAGCTCTGAGAAAACATTGTGAGCGTGGGGACAGGCCAGCATTGCTCTGCAAGATTCTCATATGGATCCCCTGCAGAATGGCTACCACAAGGAGTACGATAGCCAGCTGAAACCAAACATGACAGATGCCCTTCCAGCTCCGAAGGCCATCATTGAGATGGTTAGCTGTCAATGCAAAAGAGACTGTTCTTCTGCCAAAAATAATTTATCCTGCACCAATCTTTGTTAGTGCGGCAGTGCGTGACAGAAGGATGAGGACACACAGAACAAGTGTGAAACTGATGATGACGATGATATGTAAAGACTCCTTGATTGCCTTAAACATTAAACACATTTTTGTCATGAGGACCATGTTGGCTCTTACAGTTTTTGCCAATTGCTTGAACACTATAGACACATGCTTAGACCAAAGTAGCACAACTTGAAGTTGTTGTTACTATACCTTAAACATGTAGGAGATCGCAATGAAATGGAGACGGAGACGTGATTGCCGGTGAAAAACACGAGAAGGATTTATTTCCCAAAACACAGAACCCGCACAGCCAGAGGTGCGTTCCTTAAGACCTGCGTTGTAACACCAGGTGGGTGCCACGCCCCCTTCCCTTAAAGGGGGCACGCACCATACAACATACACAGTGAATACGATACCGCTACAGACGCCCCCCCAGAATTCACACTCCCGAACAGTCAAGGCCAACGGGAAGGAGCCCTGAGCACCCGCCCGAAACGACTCAGCGGAACCGGTGCGGGGGCCGAGGGGGCCACAGCAGGCAGTGCAGGAGTCATGAGACGGTGTGGCTTGGAAACCGGAGGACGACCCCGCCGCGGGGGCTGAGCCAACCCCACGGGCTGGTCCAGATCCAGGTGGGCTGGCTTGAGGCGATCGACCGAAATGTAGTCAGGCCTGCCCCCGATGTCTACCAAGAAGGCCTTGTCCCCGGCCTCCAGGACGCGAAACGGACCGTCGTAGGGAGGATGGAAAGGGCCCCGATGGGCATCATGGCGGATGAACACATACCCCGCCGTCCGCAGGCTGGGCGGCACACAAGCCTTCGGGAGACCGTGCTGCGAGGTGGGCACCGGCGTGAAACCCCGGACCCTGTCCTGGAGCGAGGTCCGCTCCTGGGCTGCCGACCAGGGAGCTGTGGCGGTGGGGATGAAATCCCCAGGAACCCGTAGTGGCTGTCCGTAAACCAGCTCGGCCGACGAAGCCCGCAGGTCCTCCTTAGGGGCAGTCCGGAGGCCCAACATGACCCAGGGGAGCCTATCGACCCAACCGTCATCCGTAAGGCTGGCCCGGAGTGCAGCTTTCAAGGAGCGATGAAACCGCTCACACAACCCATTAGCCTGTGGGTGATAAGCGGTTGTTCGATGGAGCCGCACACCCAGGCCCCCGGCGACCGCATTCCACAGCTCGGAAGTGAACTGAGGTCCCCTGTCAGAGGAGACATCAGAAGGGGGGCCAAATCGGGCGACCCAGGTGCCTATGAACGCCCGGGCCACGTCAGAGGTCGTAGTGGATGCCAGCGGGACAGCCTCCGGCCAGCGGGTGGTCCTGTCCACCATCGTTAGGAGGTAGCTGAACCCTTGAGAGGGCGGCAGGGGCCCCACCAGGTCCACATGCACGTGGTCGAACCGCCGCTCCGGCACTGAAAAATGCGCCAGCGGAGCAGTCACATGCCGATGCACCTTGGCTCGCTGGCAAACCACGCAGGCCCGAGCCCAGTCCCGAATGTCCTTCTTAAGGCCATGCCAGACAAACTTCCCGGCCACCAGCTGCTGTGATGTCCTCCGCCCAGGATGGGCAAGGCCGTGCACGGCATCGAAAACCTGACGCCTCCAACTGCCGGGCACGACCGGCCTTGGCTGTCCAGTGGAGACGTCACACAGGAGCGTGGCACCGACGTTGTCGTACTTGATGTCCTCCAACCTGAGTCCCGTGACAGCTGTCCTCAGAGCCTGGACCTCCGGGTCGGAGGCCTGATCACCTGCCATGCTGGTGTAGTCGATTCCCAGGTGGACAGCTCCTGTGATGGCCCGGGAGAGGCAATCAGCCACGTGATTGTCCTTACCCGCCACATGGCGGATGTCCGTGGTAAACTCGGAGATGTAGGCCAGCTGGCGCTGCTGACGGGCAGACCACGGCTCCGAAACCTTCGCCATCGCGAACGTCAATGGCTTGTGGTCCACGAAAACGGAGAATGGCCGAGCCTCCAACAGGAAACGGAAATGCCTAATGGCGAGGTAAAGGCCGAGGAGCTCTCTATCGAAGGTGCTATATTTCCGTTCACAGGGGCGGAGCTGCCGGCTGAAGAATGCCAGCGGCTGCCAGACGCCGTTCACCAACTGTTCATGCACAGCACCAACTGCATAGTCCGAAGCGTCGGTGGTCAGGGCAATCAGCGCCGCAGGCAAAGGATGCGCCAGCATAGTCGCCTCGGCCAATGCCCGTTTAGTGTCCCCAAAGGCCGCCTCTCTCTCAGCGGTCCAGTCAATAATATGCTTCGTTGTCTTACCCTTGAGTGCCTCATACAGGGGCCGCATGAGCCGGGCCGCACGGGGAACAAAACGGTGGTAAAAGTTCACCATCCCCAAAAACTCCTGCAGGGCCCGAACTGTAAGAGGGCGCTGGAAGTCCGCAACTGCAGCCACCTTCGAGGGCAGGGGAACAGCTCCCTCCTTGGTGATGCGGTGGCCCAGGAAGTCAATGGCGATCCGGCCGAATTGGCACTTGGCTGGATTGACAATCAGGCCATGCTGGCTGAGCCGCTCGAAGAGTGTTCGCAGATGCTTCATGTGCTCGGCCGTGGAGGCGCTGGCGATCAGAATGTCATCCAGGTAAACGAACAGGAATGGCAGGTCCCGCAGCACGGTGTCCATCAGGCGCTGAAAGGCCTGGGCTGCGTTCTTCAGGCCGAACGGCATCCGTAAAAACTCAAATAGTCCAAACGGAGTGATCACCGCCGTTTTCGGGACGTCCTGCGGCTGGACGGGCACCTGGTGATAGCCCCGAACGAGGTCCACCTTGGAGAACACTACCGCACCGGCCAGGCGGGCAGAAAAGTCCTGGATGTGGGGAATGGGATAGCGGTCGGGCACCGTAATGTCATTGAGCCGGCGGTAATCCCCACATGGACGCCACCCACCGCCAGGCTTCGAGACGATGTGGAGCGGGGAAGCCCAGGGGCTGTCCGATCGCCGGACAATTCCAAGACGCTCCAGGGTGTCAAACTCAGACCTAGCAACGGCGAGTTTAGCAGAGTCGAGGCGCCGGGCCCTGGCGTAGACCGGCGGGCCAGTGGTCGCGATATGATGCTCCACTCCGTGCTTGGTGGCGGCAGCTGAGAACGTGGGCTCCGTAAGCTCCGGGAATTCCGCGAGGAGGGGGGAAAACACATCGGAGGGTGAGAGTGCGCCCGACAGCTTCGTCGTGCCCGAGCCACTGAGCTCACATGCCAGGGAGCTAAAAGTCTCAGCACTTATCAAGCGCCGGTTCATCACATCCACCAAAAGGCCATTGGCGCAGAGGAAATCGGCGCCGAGGAGGGGTGTGGACACCTCCGCGGTGACAAAATCCCAGCCGAAACGCTGACCCCCGAAACATAAATTAACAGTCCTAGTCCCAAAGGTGCGGATGGGGCTGCCGTTGGCGGCCTCCAGGGCGGGGCCGTGGCCGCCCCCTATTCTGTCAATGCGTGACGCGGGCAGAACGCTCACCTGGGCCCCCGTGTCACACAGGAACCGTCGCCCAGAGCCTGTATCTGTGATGAATAACAGACCCCCAGAACGGCCGACACACACGGCAGCTAGCGAGTGCCGGCCCGTGCATTTCCCGATGCCACGAAACTGCACGGGGGGCGGCACCTCCTAGCTTTGGGTCCATACAGGGCGTGGAAATAGCACAGGCCTGCAGACTGCTGTGGCTGTCGTCGTGTCGCCGCGGCCACAGCGATGGTGTCCGTCATCTCCAGGTCGCCAGTGGTGTGAGCCAATACGGCCGTGCAGCGCTCGCGCCCGGCGGCGAAAAAACGATCCGCCTCCCTAGCCAGAGCCCGAAAGTCTGTGGTGTCGCTGTTGGCTAGAGCTGCCCTAACACGCACTGGCAGCTGCTGCATAAATAAAGCCCGAAACAAAAAACAAGGCCTATTACTCCCCAGGAGATTGAGCATGTGATCCATGAGTTCCGATGGTTTGGAGTCCCCGAGGCCATTCAATGCCAGAAGCTGCTCGCCCCGTTCAGCCTCCGACAAACAGAACGTCTCCATCAGGAACCCCTTTAGCAATGCATACTTCCCACGGGCCGGGGGGTCCTCGAGAATATACATCGCTCTGGCCGCCGTCGAGCCACCAAGCGCGGAGACTACATAATAAAACTTGGTTTCATCCGCAGTAATCCCCTTCAGCGCGAATTGCGCCTCCGCTTGCGCGAACCAGACCCGCGGCTGCCGTTCCCAAAACTCCGGGAGCTTCAGGGAGACTGCCATCACCGGAGCAGCAGCCACGGAACCTTCCGCCGAATCCAACTCCATAGCCCAATCTCCGATCTGCGCGTCCTCGCTCTTACAGCGCATAGAACAGTAATCCGGTAAAACGTCCGGAAACCGTCAGGGTCACCAATGTAGGAGATCGCAATGAAATGGAGACGGAGACGTGATTGCCGGTGAAAAACACGAGAAGGATTTATTTCCCAAAACACAGAACCCGCACAGCCAGAGGTGCGTTCCTTAAGACCTGCGTTGTAACACCAGGTGGGTGCCACGCCCCCTTCCCTTAAAGGGGGCACGCACCATACAACATACACAGTGAATACGATACCGCTACAAACACATGTAACCATAGCTTAAACAAAAGCGCTGCTTTGTACTTTAGTTGCAATTGTGCAACAAACTTGCTCCTTTCTGCAACACAATTGCTCCTGCACACCACACACTATTTCATACATAAGACACTTAATTAAAACATTTAAATATCATTTCAACATTTGGAAAACACATCAATTCAAAATACAAAACACATTGGTTAATTGAAAATACTTAAACACACAACTGAAAACACTTCCTCACAAAACTGAACACCTATCAGCGAGCTTCAAAAAGGCCAAAGGGCAATTGTGCACGTCCCGGGGCGAGCGGGAGAAATATTACATTTTTGCCTCCATAAGCCTTTGCGGATAACTGCACCATCATGCAAAAATAGGTCCCTATAATACCCAACATATCATCACATTTCTAGATGCACTTCATGATGCAACTTAACAGGACAGATCAGAGCAGCCCGGGTTTGCTGTTGTCTGGGATAATGCTTCTTTCCATCGGGCTGTTTTGGTCCCGAACTGGTACACCAACCATGAACTATTTGAAGTCGTATATACTCGCCATTTCTAAACACTATAGAATTTCTTTTTTTGTCTAGAAGAAGGCTTGTATATGACCGCCAACCACATCCCTGCATGCCTCTTCTGCAGGCAATGGAACAGGCCAGCGGAGACATTGAGGTATGGTCAATCCATGGATGGATTCGGCACACAAGGCGAGGAACCATAAGCCAACCCACGCACAATTGCCGTGTTTTTCTGTGTTTACAGTACAGTTGTGTATTTTTGGTTTATTTTTGATTCAACAGAATTTACTGCACTGTAAAGTACCGTACTGCAATGTACAGTATTGAGTATTTGATTTTTTTGGTTGTTGTGAAAACGTGCCTTCTGTGGAACTGAAACAGTGAATATGGAAGACTGCAGTGTTTTATATAAAGTAGACTAGTGGGTTGCTGCTGATCTGAAAGTGTATTCATATGATACATGTACGTGTGTATCCTTTTTGGCATCAGAGTGACATTTTCACAAGGGATTGTTAGGTTTCGTTAGAAGAGTTTCAATTTGACATTGATGTGAATGGTATATTTCTCAGTGTTGCGTCTTATTTGCTTGTGCGTTGAGTTTTGACACAATGAGCCAATATTTGCAAAATGTGTTCAAGCAATTGAAAAAAACTGTAATGGACATTACTGTAACTTAGTGGAACGTTCATGATTGATTACTTGTAAAACATTCAATTAAAACTAGAAATTTCAGTAAATTAAGTTTTAGGTTGATTCTAGCTTATTTATTTTGTTACCATTGGATTCATTGGCCCTGAAAATGGTAGTTTAGCTGTCAAAATAAAAGCTCTAGGTGTTGGAGCCATAACGGAAGTATGGCAATAATGAAATGGAAACAATAATAATTTATAATCTATGGTTAATTTGAGTTTGTATTCTGTCTGGCTCCCCCAGTAGGGCAGTTCTATTATTGCAGTTATTCAGCTAATTAAAAGGAATTAATTCACCTGCAGGACGGTAACACAAACGAGAGTAAGACGGGGAAGCGGGACAGTTTTTTGACGGCAAAAAATCGCAAATATTCGCAAATGTTGGCAAATAAGTATAGTTAGCAAGAATAATCATTTTGTTTGAAGCTTTATCTAATAAAGCATTTTTGATTGAACTTCGGATCGGATTGCCTACTTTGTTCTTTGGATTGCGCGTCGTCTACCCCGCTCCTATAGTGGCCTTTTGATCTTGGCAAAAAGCCACTACATTAAGTCAAAAAAACTCCGCTAGGACGAAGAGGATAAACACCGTATCGGAATGAAAAACACACCGGAGCCGACGTCTCGGACCGGCCATGAACACACCGGAGCGGACGTCTTGGAGCGGACGTCTTGGACCGGTCGTGAGTACATGGAAAAGTTCATGAATGAACCCGTACACAACGCTGACCACGTGATGTCGTGATGTATAAAGAAGATGATGACGGTTGTTTAAAATGGAAAGTTGATTTGAATACCGGCGATTTGTGGATGCAAGCAGTGTAATAGGATACGGTGTTGCTGTATAAATGTCATTAAAGGAACATCGCACACTTCGTCCGTGACACACGCCATAAAAATAAATAAAACAACAACTTCATAATAAAGTGTGAATATGTCGGACATAGGGGTACGTATCGTGAACCTACGGACTTCAGTGGGGGTTTCATTCCGCCTGCGCACGGCCCCTTCTCAACGAGCAGGTGTGCGCCTGCAGCCAGTGGGGGCGCCAAAATACCTATTCCCAACACAATGTTATGTAGTACTTCATTGATAACCGCTTCGCAGCGCGATTTATTTTTTACTGCTCGTGGCGCCCCCCATGTGACTTGGCGCCCCCCGCAAATATGCCGCCCCGGGCGGCTGCCTGGTTCGCCCGTGCCTAAAACCGCCACTCCCTACTTGAGACTGCTGCTGACGCAG
The DNA here is from genome assembly GCF_026213295.1 of Gadus chalcogrammus. NCBI lineage: Eukaryota > Metazoa > Chordata > Actinopteri > Gadiformes > Gadidae > Gadus > Gadus chalcogrammus. The sequence continues at coordinate 16,655,346 of NC_079417.1, forward strand.
ATTCATCGTTAAAATCCCTCAAAGCCACACTTAGAGGGAAACTGGGATCATGCACAAGAAAGATGAATGAAATAAAAGCGTTTGTAGTGCTGGAGGAAAAGGAGGACGTAGGCAACTTAATTATAACTGTTTAATCCAATAAAACAGATCAGAACAATCAGTCACAGTGCATGGCTAGATCTCGTGTGCAACACTCTAACGCGTCCCCCCAAGCCCCCGTGACTCCTAACCAGTTCCCTCCCACTCGATCAGTAAGAGGGGAACACAAACCCATAATGTAGTCACTACACCAGCCCCCCCAGTGTTCACCTCAATACTCAAAATCCCAGAGGCGAGGAGGGCGTATGGCCCGGCCCCCACGACTGTAGGCAAAGTCAGGAGGTGCGGGAGGAGGCGTGACATCATCCATCACGTCTCCATGTTGGGCGGGGCTGGGGGCCGCGACGACCGGAGGGCCGCAAGCTGTGGGGGCTTGTAGGGGTTGGAGGGGGGAATGGCCACGGCGTGGCAGGGGGGGCAGGACAGGAGGGCGGCCCCTGCGCGGTGGCAGAGCCAAATCCGGGGGCAGTTCAAGGTCCAAGTGAGCCGGTTTGAGGCGATCAACCGACACACACTCAGGCTTACCCCCCATGTCAACCATGAAGCTCTTGGCTCCTGCCTCGATGACACGGAAGGGTCCGTCATAGGGAGGTCGTAGCGGAGCTCTGTGGCCGTCGTGGTGAATGAAAACATAACCCGCAGACTGCAGCTCCGGGGGCACCCGCGAAGCAGGGACGCCATGCTGCGTGGTTGGGACCGGGGCGAAGGTCCTGGCGCCGTCCAGAAGGGAGGCGCGATGAGCGGCGGCGGACCAGGGCTCCGTCGACTTGAGGATGAAGTCACCAGGGACCCGCAGCGGCTGTCCGAACACCAGCTCGGCAGACGACGACCAGAGGTCCTCCTTGGGCGTTGTCCTGAGCCCCAGCATGACCCACGGCAGTTTGTCGAGCCAGTTGCTGTCCGTGAGGCTGGCTCGAAGGGCGGCCTTCATGGAGCGATGAAAGCGCTCAACAAGTCCGTTAGCCTGCGGGTGGTAGGCGGTAGTGCGGTGGAGCTTGACCCCCAGATTCTCCGCCACTGCCGCCCACAGCCCCGAAGTAAACTGCGGGCCACGGTCAGAGGAGAGGTCAGCAGGAGTGCCGTAGCGGGAGACCCACACCGCGATGAACGCCCGGGCCAGGTCGGGGGCCGTCGTTGAGGAGAGCGGGACTGCCTCCGGCCAGCGCTTCGTCCTGTCCACCATGGTGAAGAGGTAAGTGAAGCCATGCGAGGGGGGTAGGGGTCCCACCAGGTCCACGTTGACATGGTCGAACCTCCGCTCTGGCACCGAGAAGTGTTCCAGGGGGGCCTTGACATGGCGATGCACCTTGGCGCGTTGACAGGCAGTGCAAGTGTCGACCCAGGCCCTCACATCTCTCTTGAGTCCGTGCCAGAAGAACTTCTCTGACACCAGCCGCGAGGACGGTTTCCGACCTGGGTGAGACAAGCTGTGTACCGCCTCGAAGACGGGGCGTCTCCAGTTGGCGGGGACTACAGGCCTTGGCTGACCCGTGGAAACATCGCACAGGAGCTTGGCCCCTGCATCACTGAAGAGCACCTCCTCCAGACGCAGCTCCGTGTCCGACGACCTCAGAGCTTGGACGGAGGGGTCGGAGGCCTGATCCACAGCCATGCGGGAGTAGTCCAGGTTCAGCTGGACTGCACCGACCACCGCCCTGGAGAGACAATCCGCGACCACGTTGGACTTCCCAGCCACGTGCTGGATGTCTGTGGTGAACTCGGAGATGTAGGAGAGTTGGCACTGCTGGCAGTCGGACCACGGCTCCGCTGTCTTGGACATGGCGTGTGTGAGCGGCTTGTGGTCCACGTAGGCAGTAAACTCATGACCCAATAAAAAAGGGGAAGTGTCTGACCGCGAGCCACAGCCCGAGGAGCTCCCTGTCGAAGGTGCTGTACTTGCGCTCTTTGGGAGACAGCTGGCGGCTGAAGAATGCGAGTGGCTGCCAGGCATCCCCAACCCACTGCTCATACACTGCGCCCACGGCAAAGTCAGACGCGTCCGTGGTGAGAGCAGTGGGCGCGGAGGGTGAGGGGTGGGCCAACATGGCCGCGCGGGCCAGGGCCGCCATGGTGTCCTGGAAGGCCTTGACACGTTCCGCCATCCAGTCAACCTGTTGCTTCAGAGCCTTGCCCTTCTGGGCCTCGTACAGCGGCTGCATGATGTGAGCTATGTGGTGGAGGAAACGGTAGTAGAAGGTCACCATCCCGATGAACCCCTTGAGCTCGCTGACCGTGCAGGGGCGGGGGAAGGCTGCAACAGCTTCCACCTTCGAGGGGAGGGGGATCACAACCTCCGCGGAGACCTGATGCCCGAGAAAGTTAAGGGTGTCCCGTCCGAACTCACACATTGCCGGATTGACCATCAGCCCATGTTGGCTGAGCCGCGTGAAGAGGGTCTGGAGGTGGGACAGGTGCTCCTCTTCCGTGGTGCTCGGGACGTGGATGTCATCCAAGTAGACGAAGAGGAAGGGCAGGTCCTGGAGCACTGAGTGCATGAGGCGTTGGAAGGTCTGCGCCGCGTTCCTCAGGCCGAAGGGCATCCGCAGAAACTCGAAGAGACCGAAGGGGGTGACGACGGCTGTCTTAGGGACGTCCTCTGGGTGCACCGGGACCTGATGGTACCCTCGTACCAGGTCTACCTTGGAGAAGATGCGTTTGCCAGCCAGGTGCGCTGAAAAGTCCTGGATATGCAGGACCGGGTAGCGGTCAGGCTTGGACGCGTCGTTGAGGCGGCGGTAGTCCCCACATGGGCGCCACCAACCGTCTGGCTTAGGGACGATGTACAGGGGAGACGCCCAGGGGCTGTTCGAGTGTCGAACGATGCCCACCTGCTCCATGTGCGCGAACTCTGCCCTGGCGACGGACAGCTTCTCCGGGTTGAGGCGCCTGGCTCTGGCGTTGAGGGGAGGCCCATTGGTCTCGATGTGGTGCTCCACTCTGTGCTTCACCGTGGGCGCGGAGAAGGTGGGCCTAGTAAGGTCAGGGAATTCTGCCAGCAGCCGATGGTACTGGTCACTTTCAGCGAGCGTGTTGGACAACCCGTTGTAGACCGCCTCCCCCTGCGTACAGGCGAATGAAGCGAAAGTCTGTGAGTTCACCAGGCGCCTGTTCCCCACGTCCACTAACAGGTTATGGGCGCACAGAAAATCTGCGCCAAGGAGGGGAAATGTAACAGCTGTGACGTCAAAATCCCAGGTAAAGCGTTGCCCTCCGAAGCACACGTCCACCGCTCTAGTGCCATAGGGACGGATAGGCGTGCCGTCCGCACCCACCAACTGCGGGCCGTGCTCCCCCTTCGCCACCTCCGATCTCCCTGACGGAATGATGCTCCACTGGGCACCTGTGTCACAGAGGAATCTGCGACCGGAGACGGTGTCTTGGATGAAGAGCAGCCTGTTGGTGACACCAGCGCTCAGGGCTACTACTGAGCGCCAGCGCTCAGGGCTACTACTGAGCGCCGGCCCTGCCGTTTCCCGTCCGTCCAAAGGAGCAGGGCGAGCGGCAACGTTTGGCCTTGGCGCCAAAATTGGCGTGGTAGAAACAATGGCCCGCAGCGTCACCCTGCTGGCCAGAGGGTCCGGCGTCGTCCTTCGCCCTCCTGCGACGGTCCGGTGGCGGGGCAGCCGCGGGAGCAAGCAGGTCGGGGGACCGTTGAGGCATGGCCAAGACGAACCGGTCCGCCTCCCTGGCCAGGGCGCGGGGTCCAACGATGGTGGTGTTAGCCAGCGCCATCCTGGCCTGAGCTGGCAGCGTGCGCATAAACAGCTCCGTGAAGAGGATCATGGGGTCTTCTGCACCGAGCAGGTTTAGCATCCTCTCCATACGAGCAGAGGGCCTCTCATCACCCAAGTCCGACACGTCAAATAAGCGGCGCACCCTCTCTGCGGTGGAAAGCTCAAATGTCTCCAGTAGCAGGGCCTTGAGGCGCTCATATTTGTTTGTCGTCGGGGGGGCGGAGAGAACCCACTCTTAAACTGCCAGAACTCTGGCAGTTTAAGAGTGGGGGTGCGCACGGCCTGCGTCATCCTGACAGGAGACGGTGATGTCTACCGCCGTGAACGTCTTCCTCGGGCGGCCATGTTGAGAATCGCAGTGTTCTTTGTTTTTGTAAACAAATAAATAACAAAAACGAACGTCGGGGTCACCAGTGTAGTGCCGGAGGAAAAGGATGACGTAGGCATCTTAATTATAACTGTTTAATCCAATAAAACAGATCAGAACAATCAGTCACAGTGCATGGCTAGATCTCGCGTGCAACACTCTAACGCGTCCCCCCAAGCCCCCGTGACTCCTAACCAGTTCCCTCCCACTCGATCAGTAAGAGGGGAACACGAACCCATAATGTAGTCACTACACGTTGATCATTGATGATGGAAATGTGGATATTGTGGAGGAAGGTGTGGAAACATTTATTCAAGCTGTTATTGATTTTAAAAATGTTCATCATTCTGTGAAAAAAGCTCCTATCAATGGAGGAGAGAGAAGAGGATCATGTGGACTGGTATGAGCCACGAATAACAAATTTCAAATACTTTGAGAAAGAGGTCAAAGTGTGGAAAGGCGAACAAATGGCTCAATCAAGGATCAATCCCCTTGACAGTATTTCCAATGTGTCTCGACAATCAAAAGGATCAAGGGCTCAATCCTCGGTGTCATCTGCATGTAAAAAAAGCAGCTGCTGAGAATGCGGCTCTGCTGACCCGAGCGGCAGCATTGAAGGAAAAACAGGCTCTAAAACTTCAAGAAGCTGAACTGAAAGCAAGATTGGAACGAATGGAGCTGGACACAGAAATTGCAGCATCGGCTGCTAAAATAAAAGTTCTGCAAATGGATATGGATGAGGAAACCCAACAGGATGCAATGAACGATTATTTTGAAGCCAGCAAATTGAAGACCATTGACTTTATGGATCCTGAAGTCTCACCAGTGGAGTTCATGAGAATGGGTGCAGTACCCAAAACGCCTCTCCAGAACACTGTTGAAACCTTTGGCTTTAGTCAAAATGTACAGAGCCAACGTAGCCCTCAGGCTCCAATAAAGCAATCTAAGCCTTCAAGAATACGCATCACGGATGTATTAAGCCACAGTCATGAAACTCATGATAACCTCAGCACGGTGATAAAAGGTCAAGGAAATCTTGCTGAACTCATTATCACGCAGCAAAAAGTAGCCTTGCTACCGGCTAGGGAGATCACAGCATTTGATGGTGACCCGCTAAATTACCATGTTTTCATGAGGGCATTTGAACACGTCATTGAAGATAAAACTAGTAGCAGTCAAGACACTCTACTTTCTGGAACAGTACACATCAGGCAAGCCAAGGAGCCTTGTGCGCAGCTGTCTCCACATGGACGCGCGTAATGGATATGTCGAAGCCAAGCGGCTACTAGAGGAGCACTTTGGGGATGAAATTAAAATAACCAACGCCTATATGGAGAAGGCTTTAAATTGGACAGCAGTCAGAGCTGATGATGGAAATGGGCTCTATGCCTATGCGCTGTATCTAAGAGGATGTTGTAATGCAATGAGAAGCTTAGAGTATATGGAAGAGCTCGATATGCCATCAAATTTAAGGTTGATAATTTCCAAAGCGAGAAAGATGGCGAACAACAGCCTATGACACTTTTACTGAGAACGAAGGGCAGAGCTAGATTCCATAACCTGGTGGAATTCATGGAAAGGCAAGCAAAAATACTCCTGGATCCACTGTTTGAGGATATACAAGACCACAACCCCCTATCAGGAGGATAGTTACAAGGAACCAAGCAGTTGTTCCCAAGTCACCCAGGAACAGAGGCAGCAGCTTTGCGACCATCGTGGAACCATCTAATGAAGAAGACAGCATCGTACCTTCAAATACACCAAGTTGGACCTTTAAGCAACAGCTTCAATGTATCAATCCTGCTTCTTCATGCAATTTCTGCGAAGCCAAACATGCACTCATTGATTGCCCAAAGTTTAAAGCCCATACACACAAAGAAAAGGTAGACTTTCTGAAAATAAATGGCTATTGTTTTGGATGTCTGCTAAGAGGTCATATGAGCAAGAACTGCAGGAGACGGCTGACATGTGACAAGTGTAAAAGGACTCACCCAACCATGCTGTATATAGAGAACATTGAAAACAAAAACCTGGAACATCAGCCAACGTCCAGCCCAGCTGAAAGAAGAACAACTGTCAACAGTGCCCTTGTATCAGCAGGTGAATCAACTGGGGCCGGTAAGAACCTTGCGCTTGCCATTGTTCCTGTCAAAATCAAGGTTGACAAAGGAAATGGGTTCATCTCAACCTTCGCTTTCCTTGACCCTGGCAGCTCTGCGTCATTCTGCACCGAGAACTTAATGAGGCAGTTGAGTCCAAAGGCTCGCAAAACAACAATTCTCCTAAGAACCATGGGTCAGGAAAGGCCTGTTAGGACTTACGAGATATCAGGATTGGAGATAAGTCACTTGGAGGGTAGCACATATCTTAATCTACCAAAGGTTTACATGCAGGACGAGATTCCTGTCTCCAAAGAAAATATACCCACCAAAAAGGATCTTGAAAGATGGCCTTACCTGAGCCGGATACAGCTGGACGAAATCGATGCGGATATCGAACTGCTGATTGGGATCGATGTTCCTAAGGCAATGGAACCCTGGGAAATAATAAATAGCGAAGGCAATGGCCCATACGCAGTCAAGACACTGTTTGGATGGATGGTAAATGGTCCACTCTCTTGCTCTGCTGTCGAACTTGGACCCAGCGTGGTGTTAGCCAATCGAATATCGGTCTCCAATCTCAAGGACCTTCTCCTTACGCAGTACAACCACGACTTCTGCGAAAAGGAGTATGATGAAAAGGAAGAAACATCGGATGAGGATAAAAGGTGACGATGGCATGTAATTCCTTTGTTCTCAAAAATGGACACTACCAGCTGCCTTCACCACATGGCTCATGGGCCGTGTGGTGAAGGCACTGCCTGGGCCAGGAGGGCTCGTTTGGAGTAGCTTGGTGAAAACCAAGAGTAGCATCCTGCAGCGACCCATTGACAAGCTCTGCCTGCTCCTGGAGGCAGGTGATTGAGTGTGATGGAGTCGTGATTGTGAACAGAAACACACACCTGCACACATACCCCCTGAACCTTGAGTTTCTCATTTCCCATACATGCACGCCAGTGGAGGCGTGCATGTATTACTTCAGGGAGGAACGTCCTCCGTCAGCCTCCGTTGACTCCCATTCATTTTCCCGAAAGTACTGGCGGCCGGTGGATAACATGGGTTTCAATGGGAGAGAGGAGGAAAATCCTCCTCTGAGTGGGTGGGACCTTAAGGGGTCTGATTCGCGCAAAAATCTATCCGTCTGCGCTATGAACCAATAAGCAGGATCCCTGGATGTTGAGCAGTGTTGCCAGATTGGTCTGATTTCCCACCCAACTGGGCTACTTTTAACCATGTTAGGCTGGAAAAATTATCATTGGGCGGGAAATCTGCCCAATCTGGCAACGCTGTCGATAACAAACCCATTGCCATGGTGCTCAGTCTGAGAGACGCAGAGCAAGTGAAATCTGCGATAGCGAGATCCTAAATGCACAATGGAAACATTGGAAACGGAGGACATTGTTAATGTCTTATTACAAAAAGCATTCCATTCAGTTACAGTGCTAAGTTAGCGACCAAAGAAAGAGGTAGACCACTTCCCAAAATCAAGGTCACCAGAAGTAATGGCAACGTCAGTGTTGTGAGTGCTACATGGTTTGCTAGGTACGCATGACTTACTGGTAGCATTACAAGCAATTGTAACTGAAAATAAACATAGCTAAACAACTTCAGTCAGTGAGGGCAAAAATAGGCCCAATGATAGGCCCAGATTTTTTTATTTACTTTTACAAATCAATAGTAGGCCTGATTTGACTAATATGCTTTGCATCCTTTCCTTCTCAAATTACAGTGATGCCACTGGTGGCTTTGTATACATTTTATTCACATAACTCCCTCCCTGCTATTTTGTAGTTCACCAAAACACCCTGAAACAACTTGAGTCTCACATTCTTATGCCACCATACACAGCAAGCAGGCCAATGGCAACCAAGCACGCAGTCCTTCCTCCCTCACTTTAAAAACCACCAGCCGCCACTGATGCACGCACACATTTCATTGACTTTTGAACCCCTCATTGCCCATGAATACATGCATGGATTTCCAAGGATTACTTTTCCCCAAAAGATTACTTTTTTGTTCCATGGATTACTTTTTTCTTCCCAAAGATTGGATTATAACGAACTATGGATTACGAGAAATTATGATCTATGGACTCTGATGGGCTATGAAGTGTATGCTGTGTTTGTCTATTTATGAAATTGTTTACTTTGGCTCCTTATTTAATTGATTAATTGTCTTGCTACCGCGTCAACAATTATGGGGCCGGTATGTTGGAGCCATAACGGAAGTATGGCAATAATGAAATGGAAACAATAATAATTTATAATCTATGGTTAATTTGAGTTTGTATTCTGTCTCGCTCCCCCAGTAGGTCAGTTCTATTATTGCAGTTATTCAGCTAATTAAAGGGAATTAATTCACCTGCGGGACGGTAACACAAACGAGAGTAAGACGGGGAAGCGGGACAGTTTTTTGACCGCAAACAATCGCAAATATTCGCAAATGTTGGCAAATAAGTATAGTTAGCAAGAAGAATCAATTTGTTTGAAGCTTTATCTAATAAAGCATTTTTGATTGAACTTCGGATCGGATTGCCTACTTTGTTCTTTGGATTGTGCGTCGTCTACCCCGCTCCTATAGTGGCCTTTTGATCTTGGCAAAAAGCCACTACACTAGGTTATTTAGAAGCAGAGATATCGACGAAAACCTTTTTCACGGCAGCCATTTTGTAAAATCCAAGATGGCGGCCATATAGGACTTGAGGCAAATGGAAACATTGTTTTTCTGATTGCTTATACTATGAGGTTTTCAAAAATGTATAGTTTTCATACTCTCCACAAAAAGCCAACGGAAGTTCAAATCCAAACATAATGAACCTGACTAAGGGGGGTACTGCCTCGATGTCTAACACATCTGAAGTTCCTATAAGTCATAGTCTACTTTTTTCTTTTGATTGACTCTTGTTTGTCCTGCATGCTTTATGGGTTTTATGGCTTGAACTACTGAAGGTTTTATCTGTTGCTTTTATCTAAGTTAATGTTTTGTTTTTTTACTTCCTGTTATTTGCTTGTTATTTGCTTTTTAGGGAGCCTATTATAACAACTGGCCAAGGCTGCAGATGGAAACTAGCCTTCTGGCTAAATCTGGCAAATTTACATAAATGTTCAATAGTATGCACTGTCCCTGTCAAATAAACAAATAGATTAATAAAATAAATTGCATGATGAAAATTGTGCCTATTGCTGTTCTTGAAGTATGAATCGGCAGCGGGGCTCCAGCGGGAGACAATCTCAGTCAACAATCGCGGGCAACAATCCCTTTCTCCTCCATGTCGCGGTTCAGTCTACTTCAGATTGATGTGGAAGTGGAAGAACCAGAGACGCCTGAGAACCCAACGCAGTCGCATTATATTATATAGATTTCTACGTATAATGTGATATTATTTAGATATAGAGCTCCCGGTCGCCTGCCGGAGCACCCGGAGTGTTCTAGAATATTTACAGAACCTAGCCAAAAGCTTTGTGCGCCTCGCCATTGCGATGCATCCACTATAAACACGAGCGCATGGTACCGTTGCCGCAAGCTGCTCAGGGCCAAACCCTTACCCTCCACTTTGACCCGCCTCTAAAAAACGGCGTGTTTGTGGATAGCTCATTGTGGGACTGGCTCGTAGTGGCTGTATTTCTGCACCAAGGCTGAAGTTCTTCAAGTACTGTATTAGGGGCCCACTAACATCCATAAAGTAGCATGCCATGGGACCTTTAAGGCCTTTAACATCATTAAATGACTGATCTCCATGCATAAACAAGTCTTTGATGATGCCCATGTGTTGTTGTTTTTACGTAGAGTTTGGAAACTAGTTAATGGAGTTAACTTGCTAAAAGGGCTCCGCCTTGCCGTGGGATAAGAAGTCGCTGGACGTAGACAGCAGCCTCCGGCCCACTAGGTCGGCGATGTTGCCGTCCATGAAGGACATTTCCGTCATCATCTTCTCCCTCAGCGACATGTCTCCGTCGTCATCGTCATCGAGGAGGACAAACACCTTGAAGTAGACCGCCTCCGCCGGCCCCGAGCCCCGGAGGCTGTTGTTCTCTCCCAATTCTTCCATGTTGTGGGCATCGATTTAGGTCAGAGAGGAGGTCTCGGCTGGTTACTGGTGTCCAGCCTCCAAGGGGAGTCCCTCGGAGCGTCCTTAGCAGGATGCATTCATTCACTGGTGGCAGCCAGATGTCATCATAATCATCATGGGAAGAGAACCTGGCTTTTGCCATGGAAATATCGTGTTTTCAATAAAGCCAATTTCATTTAAAATGTTTGCATTTCATACCTTGTGAATTCTATTATGTTTAAATTATTGTTTTACTCCAGCATCCTTCTGGAGAAATCAAGATGAAACCTATGAAGATGAAACCTACCTTTTCTTTGTAAAACAACAAAAACATACAACCGATTTAAGGACTGACTAAATCAGTAGGTTCTCTGAGGCTGCGTTCATTATTTTTGCATGGGAAATTATGTAATCACAAGGATAGCAGTTCCAAAACACAACCACCACATTTTTAATTGACTCAAAACAATTCACCATTCAAACAAGTTTTTCTTACATACAATAACAATACTATAAACCTACTGTGGGAGAGTTTGTGAAGCATGGCTGGTTGTACCCCTCCTTCCAGGGATGGTTAGGATGTCAGTTGGTGCCCTAAGTCCCATTTTTAGTATTACACGCAAATATCTTTCAGAAAATGTAAAAACAGAATGTAAATTAGCATTGCTGATGATGACATGGTGCTGTCTGATGAGCAAGCTGGTAGTCATCAGGGATCATCCTCACAGAACCACACTGGCACAGTGTTATGTTGAGATGGGCTGACAAGGAACTTGTATGGAACATCTTCTCTGCCTATTGGCAGCAGGGGATGTCTAGTGTTGGCTAATAGGTCGATTTAGCAGTAGTGAGAGCTGAGGGACACTGTTAGTAGGCACATGAGTGAAGAGGTTTTAAGTTAGGATTTGTGTATGCGAAATCTGAACCCAACAGCAGTATAAAGTTATCTGTGCTGTATTTATATGTACCTAGAAACTGCAGATGCAAAATAGCCTAAGGCTAACTCTGGTGCAATGCATTAAATAGTTACATTCATGTTTTAAGATGCACATGGTCCCTTTCAAATGAAATGAAATGAAATCAAACACAGATGGTTGACGGAAAAAGATTAAACAGTAGAAGGCCACTGAGTCTATGATTAGTCCAAGACTGAGGTTCTGACAATGTTAAGGTTCCATGGGGGAGGGAGACGGTTCCACAGGTGGACATTCCATGAGAGGATCTTCTGTTTCCGGAAGATTTATTTTAAACTTTAGGAATCTACCTGACATTTGCTACATTATTTTACACTTGGAATAAGAAGTGTGTACAATTATATTGTAATTTCTTCATACAGCATAAACTTCAGTGGCTAATTGCGTACGTCCAAGAGGTTCATCCTCTGGGACACTTGTAGCATAACTCCCCGGTGGATGAAAATGCGTGGACCTTTGGGGCCAGCAGATTGAAAATGTATTTTCTCGAGAACCCTTTGTCTGTTCTGGGCTAGCAACATGGTGATGCAACATGGCGTCCCCCACGTAAGAGGACCCACTCATGTAGATATATAGGGCTATTTCTAGGGTAACGATACACAACATTCTTATTTTCCTTATATTTTATTTTTTTAAATGATATAGATATGATCTCTCTCTCTCTCTCTCTCTCTCTCTCTCTCTCTCTCTCTCTCTCTCTCTCTCTCTCTCTCTCTCTCTCTCTCTCTCTTTGTTAACATTTTACTAATGTAAATAAATTGGCTATTAATGTTAAATAATTCAGTAACTACAGTGGGACAATACTGATTAATCATTTTTCATCCAATTATTTATCTATAATTTTTGCTGACCTCTCAACTTAAAATTGTTTTGTTATTTAGCTATTCAGGAACAATAATGTATGGTCAAACTGATAGAAAATGTCCCCCCGTCCCGCCCCCAAATGGCTCCAATGCTACTTTGGAATGTTACTATTATTTTGTTAAATTAGTGAATTTCTTGCATTCCAAATGATTTGCTGCGTGTCTGACCTTGTATACAATCTTCAATAATACTAAATCGTCTGGGCCTAATGATTCTGGACTCATCGCGAGACTCTTGATCGCGCGAGGCCAGCGTCAAGCCAATAAATCCGGAGCTCCGCGCGCTCAGCCTCACATCCCTCTGCTCTAAGATGGCGACTGCTCCAGGTGGGTACAGGATTCATAATAAGTATAATTATTACATGTATCTCAGCAGTTCGGTCAGATAAGAAGAGACTGTGATATGATCTTGTTTTACTTAAATGTTATTTATCAATTGTGTTGTAGTACGTTAATTCAAAATAGTATGTATAATGTATCCTTACTTCAAGGCCTTCGTTAGCTAACAATCCGCCCGTCGCCCAACGGACCAGGCTGGGTCTATGATTATTAAATAAATGAGGATATCTAATTATTTGACTTTTTGTTGTTCGAAGAAATTATGTGCATAGTTTGTGAACGAACATGTTCAACCACGACCCTCATTTAAATCAACCGCAGCCGGGATTTCTTCCGTCTTTGTCCCTCTTATGTGGCTAGCTGCGTGCTAGCTACCTAGCGTGCTTGCTGACTAGCTAGTGCTGCAGCAGCGGCCAAAACGCGCGAAGTTTGTGGATCATCGATTCACGTAAGACATTTATTTTTCTTTTTTGGCAGATTACAGTTCCTACAATCAGACCACGGCCCAGCAGGGGTGAGTTATTCATGATCCCGGTCGACTATGGAACTGAAAGTCGTAATACCAACAGTACTTAATGTGGTCTGATGAATCTACGTTCTCCTCAGGTACGGCTCCTATGCAGCCCAGCCTTCTCAGGGATACGGACAGTCGGCACAGGTATGTCTATATTTGTGTCAATATCGCTTGACATAAAACATCGTCGAGTATTTTTCTGGAATAGGTAATAAGTCTGGAATACACAAGACGTTTTGTATACTTTTTTTGTTGTTTGTAGCAGGGTTATGGCCAGCAGAGCTACAGCTCGTATGCCCAGCCTGCCGCGGCAGACACGGGCTACTCTCAGACCACCCCAGCAGCGGGGGGCTACGCCCAGCAACAGCAGCAGTATGGCTCCTCTTATGGACAGCCAGCATCAGGTTGGTGGCTCAAGCTGATGTTTTGCTTTTAAAAATGTTTTGCTAAGCCAGCAGTAAGTGTTCAGTGTCTACTTTGAAGTCAGGAAATGCTAGTGAGGACACTTTTTTTATCGCAATCTCCTTAAAGACCAGGCAACAGAAATGGATGGTAAACAAAGTCAACAGTATGTGTCTAATGCACTGGGATTTATTTTACTTTGAGCAGCTGGATATCCGGCTGCACAGTCAAGCACTCACGGGTACTCCCAGTCTGCTCAGAGCTATGGGACCAGCAGTTATGAGAGCACTCCCGCTGCTGCGGCTCCGGCTGCGGCCCCGTCCTATGGCTCTCAGCCGGGCTACACCGCTCAGTCAACCTACCCTGGATATGGCCAGCAAGCTGCTCCTACTGCCCCTCAGAGGTAGGAAACACTGACTACCACTGCACTGGGGGGGGGGGGAGAATTGTATATTAAAGGGAATGTATTATGCTGTCTTCTTTCTAATGCAAGTTTTTCGTCCTCCTTTATTCGCTCTTAGTTACAACGCCAGCAGCCAGCCTTCCAGCTACAATCAGAGTGGCTACTCTCAGCCAGCGGCGTATGGCCAGCAGCAGCAGCCCACAGGCTACTCGGCACAGCAGGGAGCTTACAGCCAGCAGCAGAGCAGCTACCAGCAGCAGCCCCAGCAACAGCAGGCCCCTCCGTCAACGTACCCTCCACAGGCCTCTGGCTCCTACACCCAGCCTCCTCCCAGCCAATACAGCCAGCAGGGCGGACCACCAAGTTACAGCCAGTCTAGTCAGTACAGTAAGTCCTACTTATTATGCATGTAGAGCCTAGGTCAGAATGATGGCATACGTTTAAAGGGATAAAATAGGGAGACCTTGATTTCCAGTAAACATGGCAGATAGTGTTGCATTAACAGATTCTGATCCACTCAAAAGGTTTCCATAAAGTGGAATGCTTAGGGGCAGTATTTTTAATGTTCACAGATGGAAAGGCAACCTATTACGTCATTCACATTTGGAATTTGTGGCTGTGCTGAAATAAGTGTATACCTATAGTAGTGGTTTTCTGTTCAGCCCGCGATTTAACCCCTTGTTCCCGCCTCTGCAGGTAGTTATCGGCAGAATGGCCAGGGGGGCAGCACTGGCTACTCCAGCATGGAGTCGACCCGGTACCCAGGGGCCGGAGAGAGCCGGGGCCCCGGCCGGGAGGGCTTTGAACGCGGTGGCATGATGCATCGGGGGCGTGGAGGCCCTGGGCGTGGCATGAGGTAGGTCCTGCTCCTCCTCATCTGGCCTCTCTCCTACAGGGCTGACTCCACTAGATCAGGGCTGAGGCTGTCGTATCCACTGAAGCCATGTAGGATGGATTGGGACGGTTTGAGGAAATTCTCTTAATTCAAGACCAAATTTACAAGTTGGTAAAATTGACTACAGCAGCCAGTTGCTCAGCCCTGCATCTAAAATGGCAATGGTAAGAAGTTTGGTTACTAACTTTGACATGCATAATTTGTGCATCACATTGTACATTCAACACGTGGGAAGATGAAGTTTGTCATCAGAAATGCAATGGGGTAGCGTAAACTTTTACAAATGATCCTTGCAAACACAAGTTGGCCTTCAACGGTAATTTCATGTCACACTCCATAACACAAACGTACCGAATAATCATTTAAAATGTGCAGTTGGCTATAGTTGAGCATCCAGGGTAACATTTCAGAATACAAATCTCTCGGCATTATATGATCCAATGACGGGAGTGAAGGTGTTTAGGGAGTAAGGTTCCCCCCCCCCTTCGTATCACCTGCCGTGACACGGTGGCCTTGACTTGGAAGAAATTATCAAATGTTAGTACTTTGCTCATTTGAGTTTTTGGTCTTTAAGGTTGAGATATTGGATTGGTTTAAAAGTTGACAACCTCTGCAATAGGTGGCCAACCGCATTAAAACCTAGTGCGTCCTCTCACTCCCGTGGCACTTCAGACAACTTATTACGAATATTGGTTACCTGTAGCCAGCTGGTGAAAATCGGGTTACATTTGGAGTTGCATGTAACACTTTCTACTGGTTTATTGGAGTTACTCCCTCGCTACCCAGGCTTTTGAAAAAAGTTTATATAAACGGACAACCTGATTTTACTAGGGCTAACAAAAGGTTTGCAGAGCTATATAATCAGAATAAATATTAAGAAAAAGCTTAAGCGTAGGTACATGAAAAAATGTATCTAAAGTTTCACAATAGTGCTTTTGTTGACGGTATACCAAAGAAGTTCAGGGATCTGACCTAAAATTAGTAATGTTGATGTTATTGGTGAAAACATGCTCAACATAAGGGTTTGTGATTTGGTTCCACTAATCCGGAGGATCAGAAGATGACACGGGTCATATTTCTGAGGGAAGCTTAACCTTATTTGCACCCCAAAGCAACACGCGAAACCTTTTTTTTGGAGTTAATTTCAAATCTTAACATGGTCTCAAATGGTTTTCAGCAAACTGCTTCCATTCAGGTCTTGTTCATAGAAGAAAATGCAAACTTGTGTGGTCTATTAGCTCTATTACGTGCGGTCCCCCCTTCAACGGACTTGTGTCCTTTATGGTTTGGGATTTTCTGGTTTCCAATGGTGTATAACCATTACTATTCTCTAGTTTGTGGTGGACAGTCCGACATGCACATACAACATTATTTTATTTAAACACCACGACATTCAGATGCTAGTTTATTCAACTGACTGCATGAATTATGCTAAATGTATTGATATTTGGGATATTTGGACTATTGAACATGAGGGAGGGTGGGTCACACATTACAATGCCAAGATGTTTTCTGTGGTTTGGAATACAAATGTTTGATCATTCATTTGAGCACTATTTTAACATGCTTTGTTACGTTTATACCGTACAGGTAACGGTGAGAGCCATTTAAAAGCATCTTTACTGTAAAAAGGTTTCTCGGCAGCTTAAGCAGCAGGAGGGGAGCTAAATCAGCCTTTATTCCAGCCACTGAGGAAGATGTTTTTTTATTTTTCTTCTGTTTTTGTCGGAGCAAAGCGGGCCAATAAATTGAACAACTGTTAAACACCCAAACCCTGTAAAATGCTATATCTATTTTTGTTTTTCCTGAGTATTGTGATGACAGCATTGTGACATTTCTGATGCATTGAGTTTATCTTTTACATAAATTAATATATTGGGTAATACAGGCTTTCCAGTCAGTGGTTTAATGTCTGGATTCAATGCATCTGAAATATTTGTTTCTGATGTTCCAATATATTTTATTTTAGTTGCCCTTTTCATAATTAAACTTTGTTAAGCATTCTTTGAACTTGATGTACCCACAGAGAAACTGTTATAGTTTAGCAAGATGGAAGCACGTTTGGACATGTCGACATTCCCCAAATGAAAAGCGTGTGTAAATGATAACATTTTGGAGAGTTGGGATAGTTAAAACTGTGATCATTACTTCCTATGAGACGCCACTGGCATCAAGGTTTTGAAGTGGCTGTAAAAGGGATACCGCCTTCATATCTACATTTATCCCCCTCATAGCGGCGCTGGAGACAGAGGTGGCTTCAGTAAGCCTGGTGGTAAGTTAACGAGTATTACACTGGTTAGTCCATTCCAAACCGTACTTTTTTTTTTTATTGAGCAAACATTCTCTTGCTCTTTGAGTATTTTCATACTGTGGTATTCAAACATTTAACTTTCTTTTGACAACACATCATGAAATAGTTGGGTTCCTTTGGATGCCTTTTTATCTTTGGGGTAAACATTTCTCAAGTGTCAATGGTTTTCAGAATTTCAATTGACATGGTAATTAGAGAATTCCACTGGTAACAAGTGTTCGTTTTTTGTATTGTGTTTATTGAGGATTGAATTACTTGGGATTCTTTCGTTCATTTGAGAACATTTGGTTTTATAGCAATATCAAGTTGCACATGACTATTTACAAAAGGGTCTGGTATTTTTCATAATTATTGCGGTTGAGAGGAAATGTGGTTTACCATAAGGTACCTTAATTTTATCTTTCCAAAATGGCCAACGGTGTTTTAAGGAGTTGAGTTACAATGCTCTGAAGGAGTGATCCTGCAGTACCAAGGGCTATACACTAACTGTCTTTACCTCTGCTCTCTCCCTGACCGGATTGACCTCAGGACCCACCGAAGGAGAGCGTGAAATGGGTGAGTTGCGTGACAAGATTGTCTATGAACAAAAGGACTGCAACGTCTGTTTGCAAAGGGTGAACAGTTATGCACTCAATTGATAAAATCAACGAAGCATTTCATAAACTTTCAGACATTTTTCTCTGATATTGGGAAGTTCTAAACCATGGCCCTAATCTAATAAATTGTGCCATGGTGGCTCCTGCTGAGATCTGGTGTTTGTATTTGGGCTGTAACAGCGGTTCCCTCTGCAGGCCGGCCCGAGGAGCAGGATGACTCTGAGAACAGCACCATCTACATCACAGGACTCACAGAGACGGTCACCATTGAGGAGATGGCCGAGTTCTTCAAGCACCCTGGACCAATCAGGGTGAGGAAATGAATTGTCTGGACATTATCCGCTATCAGTCCTATTTCAACCTGTTCGATTTTCGACATTCACGAATTAGGTTGTGCACTTCATAGTAACATCCCGTAAAATAATTGTTGTAATTGAATGTTGCCAAACTTGTTAATACAGGTATATTCCGCTTTAGATATTGTGTATATGGTTATGATTCTATTTTTTGGCACACAAAATGGCCTGTGACCTTGGAACCTGGGCAATTCTGATGCAAAATAATATTTTCCCCTCAGATGAACCGTCGTTTGGGACAGCCAGCCATCAACATATACACCGACAAGGACAGCGGCAAACCCAAGGGAGACGCTACCTTATCATACGAGGAGCCCTTCTGCGCCAAGGCAGCGGTGGAGCACTTTGATGGTATGATCCTCATCTTATGCTATCTAAGTGTGTGTGTGTGTGTGTGTGTGTGTGTGTGTGTGTGTGTGTGTGTGTGTGTGTGTGTGTGTGTGTGTGTGTGTATAATGTTTTTTCTTCTATTATAGGCAAGGACTTCCAGAGCCGCCGGCTGAAGGTCTCGATGGCTCGCCGTAAGCCCATGATTGGCGGGATGAGAGGGGGCATGCCAATGAGGGACGGCATGATGGGCCGTGGAGGTATACTAGTGGAGGGGATGGAGGCTTGCGGAGTGATGTAACTTTGAAACGGTTTTGTGTCATGGGTCAGATGTCTAACTGGTGCTTTGTGTCAGGTATGATGGGCCGTGGGGGCGAGCGCGGAGGCTTCGGGCCCCGGGGAGCCCCCCGTGGAATGGGCGGTCGGGGTGCCCCGTCGGGGGGTAACATGCAGCAGAGGGCCGGAGACTGGGAGTGCCCCAACCCGTACGTACCGTCGTCAGTGCGTCTACCTGCCCGTTGTGGTCTCCCTGAGGCGTGATGCTGACTGTTCCGCTCTGATTTTTAGTGGCTGTGGCAACCAGAACTTCGCCTGGAGGATGGAGTGCAACCAGTGCAAGGCTCCCAAACCAGAAGGCCTGGGAGGTGGACCTCCCTTCCCCCCTGCAGGTAGGACCAGATGGGTGTTGGGTGATTCCATGGTCTCTGGCTCGGCCCTGAACCGTGTAGTTTGTCAGTAGAGCCATGTGGTGCAGACTGACAGATCTTGTGTTGCAGGCGGGGACCGGGGGAGAGGTGGGATGGGCATGCGAGGCGGCAGAGGGATGGACCGTGGCGGGCCCGGCGGCGCCGGGGGACCAGGAGGCCCAGGCGGCCCTGGGTTCAGGGGGGGCTGGGTGGGTGACCGTGGGGGATTCAGAGGACGAGGAGGCATGGACAGAGGCGGCTTCAGAGGCGCCCCGAGGGGTGGACCCCCCATGGGCGGCAGAGGCGGCCGAGGGATGGGCCCGCCTGGCAAGATGGACATGAGGTAAAGGAGCAGGAGGAGCTGGAGGCGTAACAGTGCGTGTTGAGCTCAAACCAGAAGCCCGTAGCCAGGACACTTGCTACGTTTGTAATGGTACCCTGTCTCGGTGCAGGTTGTACTTTATACCAACACAAGATGATGTGCATGATTTATCACATATACTACTAAGAGCTGCTGGAGTGTGATGGTGACCTGTGGGCGTGGTTTCTTCCAGGGACCATCGCCAGGAGCGCAGGGACAGGCCCTACTGAGACGCCACTCAGCTGCTTTCGGTTCGACGTGGGAATCCATTTTTGAAGAGGAATATTTTAATTTATGATTCCATGTATCGATGGTTGTATAACTGCTGTAGAATACCTTGGTGCAGTCCGTGTAACTCAACGTTATTCTAGTGTAGTTGGAGTGTTTTAGTTATCATTTTCCATTGTTTATCTTCCATCTTGTATTTTTGCATGTTTGTTTTTTGCTTTTTTATTCTAGATCTCACATGTATTGTAAAATGCTTTTTTCTTAATCGTTACCATGATTGACCCCTCATTCCCAAAGTAAACTAGCAATTGTGTGATAACAACTTGGAAATAAATTGTTACTGTTTTCACAGTAAACTTGTATTTGTTTTTCAGAACTTGCTAGTGGGCATCTAAATTTATAATGCCAATTTCTGAGCTTTGTAACTAAATGCATGATATTTGCTTTATACTGAACCTTTAAATAAATACCACTTGGAAATGATCTGTTAGTTCACATTTAAATACTGGTTATGTCGTTTTTTGCTATTTTTGATTTTCCTAAACTGGTCTAGTGGGCACTGTTCCCTGTCCATCACGGTGCCGCACGGGGGCGTTGTTCACCATCCCGTTGGGTTCATTGAACTACATGCAGGGGATCAAGCTACAGGAGTGGCCGTCCTGGTGGGCCATGGAGGAGGCCACAGTGCCCTGACGTCCAAATGATTGACATCATGTAATAAGTGTTTCAGGACAGTTGACTAACTCATTTTAATTTAAAACTAGGCTTCACTACAAACCAAATCGCATGTGTGCTTAGTACACATGATTGCGGTCATCCCATCGAGATATTGAGCTGGGATCACAGGTCTCTGTTGGATCTTTCTAATGGTTCATCTCTTAAATTGCTGGTGAAAGTCGGTTGTTCACTGAGATGCTCCGATGGGCAAAGTGCGGAGTTAATATCGTATTTAATCTGGTAGAATAAGACGTCAAGCTCCATCGTGAGGGCTGCACTGCCAACGTGCTAATGCGCAAAACGTCATCGATTAACCAGCTTCGAAACGCACATGGCCTGTATTTGAAAGGGGGGGCAAACTCCGTGTATCCTAATGCTATTGGCTATTAGTTTTTCTCAGTCGCTTTACAATTCTCGAATAAACATTTGCAAAACGGTACATGCATTTCTGAAAACAATTCTTACTAATAGCAAAACACCATGGATTACCTGCAAAAGCCAGGCTCTTGCTCTAAATCCTTAGTTCATCTCTCAAAAGTTAATATCTGAACATGTCAGTGCCATCCGAATGACGAGTCATTGTATGGATAAGAGTCAATTATTGTCGTGTCAATATAACGGTGTACGCTGAGGAATGTTCTTATGTAAACTATGGCTAAAGTTCTGAAGACAATTGTAAGAGATTGGACAAGATCACATTTACGCTTTGTACTGTAATTTGTTGACGGACCATGTCATTGCTAGAAATGTGAACATGTATAGGACAAATGTGGGAAAATGTACATGCATTGCTGTAGGAATTACAGCGCAGTCTTCCTACACCTCCGGTCGTTACTGTCTATTGGGCCACAAATTCTCATTCTCACGCAGCCTCACTCCTCTTCCTCTTCTCTCTGGCTGTTGATCCTAATTCCTTATCCTTCCATTGTCAGACAATGTAACATTGTGTTGTGCTCAAGCTATATCTACTTGCCAGTTTATGTTTCATGAGATGCACCTTTGAGCAATTTCATTAAACTGGTTGATCGTTGGTTGATCTAACTCTTCTCACAATTCACCCCTTTAGAGAAAGTCAAGATCACCTGGTTGCAAATTACCAATTCAGGACAGATTTAGAAAAAAAAAAGTCATGGAAATGTATAGAAATATGCTTGACATTGTGACAACTTGTTCAACCATTTTGCATGTAAAGACTTCTGTAATGAACTAATGCCTATATGTTGTGGGGGTGAGACTATTCAATAGAGACCGATTACAATACATTTTGATTAACATGACATAAGCAATTGATAATATAGGAAAGAGCAGAGAATTGTACATAATCATTTGCATGAATGTACCAAAGCATTCGCAACTTGTTCAAAGAAATGAGAAACTGATTTTCTGTTGTGCACAAGTGACACAATGATGTGAAGATTGAACAGGTAGTTTTGAGAATTTCAATTCGAATCTGAGAAATGTACCAAAGCGACTGAGAAAAACGAATAGGTATTCTTTTAACCGTATGCCTATATTGTAAAATAAAGTCCAATGTTTGATTCACGTCATCGGAGGCATTGGTCTGTCATCCCCTTCTGCCCCCTCCCTTATACTTTTCAGACTGGATGGGGGGATTTAGAACCAGCCTCCCTCCTATGGGCGGGGGTCCTAGGAGTTGAACCCATTACAGCAGGGTCATCTGAGGAGAACGCGACCCCCTAATGTGAAGGAATGGACCTCAGCCAGCTGACGTGCACCAAGGGGAGAACCAGCCGCTCTGTAACCTCGTCCCAAGTGCGATCTAAGGTCATGTGCTCCTTGTTGGTATCTGAAGATGCACTACTAAGGACTCTGGGCCACTGGGTTTCAGATCCAGTGATGGCGTATCAACTATTAAACGATGTGATAATCTATCAGTCTAGACTAGACCGCTGAGTCCCGAACACCTCAGGTGGGGGTCGGCTTTTGGCGCATTGCTTGAGATACCTTCTTTATGCCCCCAGTACGTGAGTTTGATCCAGACCATGTTGTGGTAAATGTGTTACAGCTTGATCCCCGCGTTGATTTACCATGATGTTCAGTTCGGGAGGCGCGCGCTGTAAAATAGGGAAGATAGGGTTCATTTCCTGCCCCTCTCGCGGGTGCTGATCCGGTAATGGGATGAGTCTCCGTCTGAGCTCGAGCAGGTCAACATATTCTGCGCGCGAGGCGCGAGCGACACGGGCTGAGCGAGACTGAAGTCATCCTGCATCAAGGAGCCGCGCGCTCACAGCGACACGGCGGGACCGCGCGTCGCGTGGTCGCGCCTAAGACTCGCAGAGGAAAGAAGCCGACGCGCATTGATGGGTGCGGATCCCCGACGGACCGCTCCAGACCCGCCTCAGACCCGACCCGCCAGACCCCTCGTCCGCGTGCTCCAGGCCGGCAATGCTCGCGCTGAAGGAAACGGCTTCTGTCGAGACATCCGGGAAAAGCGGCCACGCGCCGCGTGCGCAGTGCGTGGAGATCCGCGAGGACTCGGAGCTTCTTCATCTTGGAGCGCCTTCAGAGACCGCCTCGCCCCGGGTCATGGGCGCGTCGACGCGGCTCTCTGTCTTAACGTGTGGACGAGGCGTCAGGGAGCAGAGAGTGAGACCCGAGCGGGTATGATCCGTTAAGAGTTCAGACGAGTGGCCGCTATCCCCGCATCATGGCTGATCAGAGCAACATCCAGTCCGCCGCGTCCAAGAGCATCAGGCCCTTCAAGTCGAGCGAGGAGTACCTGTACGCCATGAAGGAGGACCTGGCGGAGTGGCTTAACACGCTGTACGACCTGGATCTCAGCGCGGACACCTTCGCAGACGGGCTGGACGGCGGCTGCGCGCTCTGCCGCCACGCCAACAACGTCAACCGCGCCGCGCTGGACTTCCAGCGGGAGCGGCCGGAGGCGGCGCGGCCCCTCAGGATGCCCAGCAAGGACGTCGTGTTTCAGTCCCGCAACGTGGTCTCCGGGTCGTTTGTGGCGCGGGACAACGTGTCCAACTTCATCACGTGGTGCCGACAGGAGCTGTGGATCAAGGACGTGTTGATGTTCGAGACCAACGACCTGGTGGAGCGATGCAACGAGAAGAACTTTGTGCTCTGCCTCCTGGAGGTGGCGCGGCGGGGGGCCAAGTTCGGCATGCTGGCCCCCATGCTGATCCAGCTCGAGGAGGAGATCGAGGAGGAGATCCGGGACCAGGAGACCCGGGCTCATCCCCGGGAGCCGGAGGAAGCCGGGGACCCTGGGCAGCAGAGCCCCCCGGCCCGGCGCTACAGCCAGAAGGAGGTCCCTAAGAGTTTGAGTTTGGAGGATGAAACTGATGAGGCGCAATTTGTGTGGCAGCAGAAAAGAGTTTTATTGGACATGAGGAACCTGGACGAGCTGGTGAGTAGCCGTCACTAAGAGTGTTATCACTTTGGCCGTCACGGCATCATACTCCAGCTTCATATGTACATAATGTCAGTGCTTAGTTAGGTGTTTACTAGGTTTCTCTAGCTGTGATAGCTCAGACTGAGCTTGTACCGCATAGCTGTCACTAGCAAAGCGGTCTCTTTCACATTGTTTGATTCTCCACCACCGGTAACCAGACCAGTATTCTCTACTGTCATGACACCAGTGCACCACTGGGACTCTGCCCACCAGCACATCATCGCTCACATACCAGAGGGGAAATCAATTTCAACCGAGCGACTCCACATCCTCCCCTGTGGTGGAATCTGAAGCAGCATCCATCCGTTTTCTGTTACACCGGGGGACTGGACCGAGGGGGGGGGGAGGGGTCTCTACCCCCCCGAAAAATTAGAGAAGAAGGAAAAATTAGAGAAGAAGGGTCACAAATAGCAGGCTGTAGAGAGGAGCCTACAGCCACACTGTCTCTGATGAGAGAGGAGTTCATCCTCTCTGGTGAGCTGAGAGTTCATCGTCTGCTGCGGATGAGAGGTGAAACAAAGCCCCCTTTCAGAAAATTATGTGTGTGTGTGTGTGTTGAGGGGGGGGGGGGCAGTCAGCAGTCAATCTCATGCTGTGGCAGCAACACTGATGATGTGATACAGTTCTGCTGGATCATCATGTTAGATGTGTGTTCTTGTCCTTTGTTATGCTCTGCCTTACCAAAGAACCCAACATAAAATAGGTATTTGGCACCTGAGCTCAGGGGCCGTTGAGGCCCTAATTTATACTTCCTGGGTTGGCTGTCTACCTGTGCTTAGAGAACCAATAACCTTCCAGAAGCCTCACAAACTGATCTATGATTGCATTTCAAATCTAAGTGGATGGGGGAAGTAGACAATCATTCCATGTTAGTGATCCAGTCCGTTAAGTGAAAAACTGTAGGGTAATCCTTGAATCATGGTATTCCCCTTGAGTTCTGAGTGAGCCTGGGCCCTTAGTTCAAAAGATGACCATCTCTAAAGAAACCTCTGTCGGCGTGCTGAGGGACATTCCCGCTGGTCAGCGATGATGCTGACTTTGAGAAAAAATGCTTGCTGATGGCATGCGTCACTCAGGACTTTATTCCTGCTGTCTCTCAAGACATCAGAATAGTGTTGTCCTGTGCAGAACTGTTGATTGTTTTAAAATAGTTTGAACAGAGATTGGTTTGGTTCTTCAAACACATTGTGTTCCCGTTTATCCTGCAGTACACAAGATAGTCATGAAGGTTAGCTTGGTCTTGAATTCAAACCACATTCTGAGTATATAGACTCATAGGACATGTCCCTGAGTTAATTCCAAATCGTTACATTTGTTTGTGTAATGTGGTTATTTAAATGAGCTCTGTGTAGTCGTTGAGGTGAGTCAGTGTTATAGTTAGGCTTATATCACTTACGTAAAATAGAGATTGACTCAAGGTTCGGTGGCAGAGCTCTCACATCCTCATCTCCTGGCCACAAAGTGTCACACTGAGCCGGATCTGCAACCGACATGTCCTCCTTTGAGGAAACTAAAGTCGCTGTCCTTGTTCCTATGATTCAGGTGTTGCCTTGTCTTGACCTGTGGTAATGGTCTTCTGCATCGTGCATCTAGAGACTTAGTCTCTAAAGTAAAAGCAAGTAACCCCTTGTAGTAGTAAATTATTGGCAGCAAAAACAACCTTATCTACCATTCATGCCACAATATGTGATGATAACGTCTTTTTTCATAAAAAATATAATATGGCAAGACTGGCCAAACAATACACTGCAATCCAGGGAATGTAAAAATGGAGTATCCTTTGTTATAGACAAAGGAAAGAATTTGGGGACAATGACATAACATAGTGAGGTGGGCCGGTGAACAAGTTCCTTACATTTTGTCGATGTTCAGTTGACCCAGTATGCGGAGAGTTCATAGGATCAATACGGCAACATTATTAAGGTCCTTGTGGCTGGTTGTAAGTTCTGACGGCCCTGGGGAAGCAGCAGCCACCAGAGAGGGGGGGGACCTGGTATGGGGCCCTGAGGGCTACAGGAGGGGACCTGGT
The DNA here is from genome assembly GCF_026213295.1 of Gadus chalcogrammus. Lineage (NCBI taxonomy): Eukaryota > Metazoa > Chordata > Actinopteri > Gadiformes > Gadidae > Gadus > Gadus chalcogrammus. The sequence continues at coordinate 16,681,124 of NC_079417.1, forward strand.
ATGGGGCCCAAGGGCCCCATTTTTTAATTTCCTTCATAAAAATGGCTATACATGCATGTAAATAGGTTATCACCCTGAGTGGGCATCAGACTCGGAGGCAACACAGAAAAGGGATTCTTAAGGCATTTCTTTTTCATCCATACACTGTAAACATTGCAGGAACAAACTAAAAGGGATTCAGGCTAGCCACATAACCTGTAAGACCCTCCGTGTCTCAACCAAAACCCAGTCTAGGATCAACCAAAAAAGCCAGAAAAGAAAAGAGTAAAGACAAAAAGGCAGCTTACCCTTTTACAGAACAATAGAATAAGGCAAATATCTAGACTCTGCAACAAGTCTCACACACTGAACTCTCACCAAACAGACTGACAATAAGGCTTCAGAGAGCAAGACTGATGCTGGCACACTTATAGCATGTTAGTCCTAAATGCTGATCAGCTCCAGGTAATCAGCTCTAATAATCACTCATAGAAAGCAAGTCATTGGCCAGCACTGTATCTTAATAGTATATAGTTAGTTTTATTCGCAATGACAATACATTTAGATATTAATGTATGAATCTATTAGCAACCCCCCAACGGTCCTGAAGTAAGCTCTAATGGAGGGCAGACCGGTAGTGTTCCACACCGGGTCAGTGGGGATTGTCTGGTGGGGTATTGTTACAGTTGTCTGCTCAGGGCTGAAGACACAGACAGATAGACCTGCATTAACCCTGGTGTTAATTCCATATCCCGATGCTTTTTATAGGAATTCCATAGCAGCTGGTCAATATCCATATGGCCTCCCCCGTGTTGATCCTTTGAAGAGAGTGCATTTCATCAAGCATGTCATGTTTTCACAACCTTCAGATTATGGCGTTGATCCTGTAAATTTGTGTGTATTCCCTGCAGCCAATGGAACATAATGGAACATGTCTTCTCCTCCTCTCATTGGTCGCTTTGATATTCTTCCCTTATCGACTCAGACTAGACCTTAGGGGCCGGTTGGCCTTTAAAAACTAGAAACCCACTATAACACAAACCAAAATGGAGGATACCCGCCGCATGCAAAGGCACCAAACATCTGTAGTTTAGATGTGTAGGCCTACATACACCTGTAGTTTAGATGTGTAGGCCTACATACACCTGTAGTTTAGATGTGTAGGCCTCCATACACCTGTAGTTTAGATGTGTAGGCCTCCATACACCAGTAGTTTAGATGTATAGGCCCCTCTATACACCTGTAGTTTAGATGTGTAGTCCTCCATACACCTGTAGTTTAGATGTGTAGGCCTGCATACACCTGTAGTTAAGATGTGTATGCCTCCATACACCTGTAGTTTAGATGTGTATGCCTCCATACACCTGTATTTTAGATGTGTATGCCTTAAGTTCATACATCTGTAGTTTAGCTGTGTAGGCCTCTATACACCTATAGTTAGGATGGGTAGGCCTCCATACACCTATAGTTAAGTACGTATCAATACACCTGTAGTTTAGATGCATTGGCACACACAGGTGCAGGCCGCCCGCTCTCTAAGGCTCTCCTGGTGCATGGAGAAGGGATGTGTGGCAGAGATGATTAGTGGCAGAAATGCATCCCATAGTTTTGGACTGGGAGGAGGAGGACCAGGCAGCACAGAGGGTTTGACAGTACAGCGATCAGACGGGAGCGGCTGACGGCGCGTCCCAACCATGATGATGAGTTTACAGTACGGCGTTCTCAGCTGTCATGGTGGAGGGAGTGGGAGAGAGGACACACACGTCAGCAGCCTGTATACGGACTGGCCTCATGCTCCGGGGGATGGACGCAAGGAAAGGGTGCGGGTTGAACGCCTGCAGGGCATTGCTGCGCTGTGCTCTAGCAGACTAGAATAGACGCTCCACTCACTGCGAAGGCAAGGGAGTGGGTGAGCCGGCTGGAGGGAGATCACAAGGGGAGAGAGAAGGAGAGACATTGGTAGTGGAAAGTAGGTCACCATGGCTTACATTGGGTCAGACTCCTGCGCTCTCCGTGAAGGGAGGTATTTCTGTGTGTGTATGATACTTTACACACACCTCCTCTAAATGAATTATTTTGGAGATTGAAATTCTATGGTTCTGCCAATTTAATGTGTCATGCAATACCCAGCCGGCACAGCAAAACAGCAGCAGAAGCACAGAGCAGGCCTCATTTCTCTGCACTTTCTATGCTGCAACATGAATGTAGAAAGAGAGAAACGTACCAGTGTGATGCATTGCTCTTCTGTGTATCAGGGGAATGCATTAACAGCAGCATGGTGATAAAGATGTGTTTTGTTGTGGGGGCATGGAAGTCCCCCACCCTTTCATCCCTCTCCCCACACTGGGACAGGCAGCAGTCCCTTCCATACATCCATCACATGTTAGCTTCTCTCTGTTGTCAGCATCTGGACCCCATCCATCCAGTTGCATCGTGCTTATCTTAATAGATAATAGATTCCCCATTCCACAATGCTCCTAATCCAATATTTGGGATGGAATCTCACTTAACTGAATACGCTGACTATACACATTCTTATTTTTACATCTTCTGGACAGAAGATACTATAGTGCTGCTAACGCGGTAATAAAGTTGATAGTATCACAGAAATGCATCTATTCATCTTTGGGGTTACACGGCATCCACACAAACCAAACTGGTGGCTGATGGATGTCTCCCAGTGGTCTCAGGTGTAGACCGTCGTGATGACATTGAGCCCCTCTGCAGACCATAATCACTCATAACCTTGAGTGGGGGACAGCTGTCCCAGTGTAATAAGGTGAAGAGAGTGTGCAAGCTGCTGAGCCATCGTACAAACCCAGCAGAGGGTCGTCGGACAGGAGGTCCACCCTTCAGTTCCGAGCGGATTGCTCAGTTATTCCAAGCCTACTGTCCTATATATCCCGAATATCCCGGAAAGCAATGACTTATTCAGTATGTTTCTATGTGTGACTCCCCCCTTGCTCTCCCTACATGTGTGTGACCCTGAGCCTCGAGCCATGTGGGTTGGATGAGTGAGGAATGTGTCTTTGGAATGGAGAATGACCCTGGAGCTGGTGTCTGCTGTGCTCGCTGCGTTCCCTTCAGATGGTCCTGGTCTGGTCCAGAATAGGCCAAGACTGTGTGGTAGGAGGCGCTGTGGCCCTCTGAGCCTTCAAGCAATGTCTCAAGGCTCTAAGTGCTGAAGAGTTAGCGCATTCCTCACTGCATTTCAATGCAGAGGAATGACCGTTATGACATGTATTGTCCTCTTCGTCTCAGGGAAGGTTTCTGTTTGGGCCATTAGCCCACTTGAATCGTTTCAGGGTCCCGGAGGGGCTTTGCATAATGGAAAGTCAACCTCTCAATTCACTCCCGGCCCCTGATGCTGTTGGGGAAGGAAGCAGATGAAGTATTCAGACTCACACGAACACGCTACAGCTCCACAAGAGATCATCTGACTGGCCTCGTCTGTACTCTGATAAGAATGGTCAACCCCTTCTCATGGTTGTGAGCTTTATCACTCCGGGTTCTGTAGTGCCGAGGCTTGGCGCTGTGTTCCCCGGTTCAGACGGAGGGTTTGTGTGAACGGTTGTTGAGCAGCAGGAGGTTGACCTGCTGGCCCTGTGTTCTGGTTTTCCTGGGAGTATCTTCCTCAGGGCTGGAGGCTGTGTCAGAAACAAACACACATCTCCACTTTATATGCATCTTTTTTTGTCAACGTTGCTGTTTGGCACGGGACAATAAAATTATATTAATTATTAAAGTAGTGCTTAAATCAGGTTCAAGGTACTGTTCAATAAAAGAATAATTGTTTTATGACATTGTATTTACTCATGAACCTGTTTTGTTGTATTTGTTTTATGTTTTTAGTTGTTGAACGTGTGTCACGCATATACTGTAGGCCTGTCCCTGAGCAAAGATCTCTTCTTTGTTTGCCTGAAGCTGCTACAGATGTAGAGAGAAAAAATAAATGGAGCATGCATTCCTGTGAGGTTACACCACTTGTTTTTTATTGTTCAGCTTTGGCAACATTCAACCTTTCGTACAGTCAAAAAACCAGATGAATGCACTGTTACACGTGTATCTTCCTCTAACCACCACGCCCCTATAAGGTTTATACACGTCTCTCCCCTGTATCTGCCCGCGTATCTCCCCCATGTTCCTTCAAGAGGCAGGAAGGGAGGGGTTGAGGCGATTACACCAACCCCCTTGGCTCTGTTGAGTCACTCCATCAAAGTCAACACTTACAGCTATGAGGTGCGGCCGTGACTATTGCAATGTAAACAAATCTATAGGCAAATTCTGTATGTAAATATATCTATCGCTGCCTCAGACCTGAAGGGAGTTTTCCAAGGCGTTCTCTGGGCTGTCTTTGGTGGGCTCAACCCCAAAACCCTGATCACACGACCACCAGAGCTCATCACAATCACTGTGTGAGGGGATTGGGTTATGAAATCACAGCGTGCCCCCATATCTCTCTCTCACTCTCTTTGTCTCTGTCTCTCTGCCTCTGCCTCTGTCTCCCTCTCTCTCCCTCTCTCTCTGCCTCTCTCGCTCTCTGCCTATCTCGCTCTCTCTGCCTCTCTCTCTCTCCCACTCTTTCTCTCTGCCTCTCTCTCTCTCTCTCTCCTACTCTCTCTCTGCCTCTCTATCTCTTTCTGCCTCACTATCTCTCCCTCGTCTCTCTCTCTCAAACATCTGCAGCAGCTCTCTCTCTCTGTGTAAATGTGTCCCATGTGACCAACATATTTTCCATAATTCATCCTCAAGTTTATTTTTTGCTGGCGTTCCAGTTTACTCCTGCATGTTTCCTGCCCTCCCTCCCTCTGTCCTCCCCTCCTCACAAGCCCTGCCTCATCACAAGCCCCTCCTCCTCAACAGCAGCGAGGCCGTTTCCAGCTCCAGCTATTTGTGGGTCATTCCATGTTATTGTGTCTCTGTGTCTGTGGCCAACCGGGCTCTTGCCTGTTGTGTACAGGCATGGGAAACGTACACTCTGGATAATGCTCCAGAGTTTAACCCTGGCGTGTCCTTGACTGGCTTTAATTATCTGGAGGTTTGGAAAGTGCTCTGTGTGTGTAATGCCTCGCACCTCACAGTGGGAGAGAAAAAAATGACCTCAGCTGAACACGTTGGTGTGTGTGTTCGGTATTCAGTGTGTGTGTGGGGTGTACGTATGTATGTGCGTATGTGCATGTGTTCAATGTGTTTATATGTGTGCGTGTACATATGATTTTGTGTGCGTGTTCGTGTGTACGTGTGTGGGAGTGGGTGGGTGTATATACATGTGTGTGTTTAAAAAAAACAGCAAAGCAAACGGTCCAGTTCAAATGGGAAGGAAGGCTAATACTGTGTGTGTGTGTGTGTGTTTGTGTGTCTGTTGCCACGGTGATATTTCCATTAAGTCACTGGCTGGGTTTTTTCCAATATCTGAAGAGAAGCTGGGAAGGTTGAGCAGAGAAAAAAAAGCAAAGGAGAAGAAAAAGAGAAGGAAAGAGCAGAGGAATGGACCCGGCCAGTGGAAAATAGATGTACCTGTTGAAGTCCTGTTGTTTATTACGAGTTATATTGTTAGGTCTGAATGGTTGAAGGCCCTCCTTTGACAGTTTCATAATAATGGAAGGAAGATGTGGATAGGTTAGGTGTGGGGGTAGAAAGGTTAGAGACGGTTAGGGTTAGAGAGGGTTAGTTAGAGAGGGTTAGGGTTAGAGAGGGTTAGGGTTAGAGAGGGTTAGGATTAGATTGGGTTAGAGAGGGTTAGGTTTAGAGAGGGTTAGGATTAGATTGGGTTAGAGTTAGAGAGGGTTAGGTTTAGAGAGGGTTAGGATTAGATTGGGTTAGAGTTAGAGAGGGTTAGGTTTAGAGAGGGTTAGGATTAGATTGGGTTAGAGTTAGAGAGGGTTAGGATTAGATTGGGTTAGAGTTAGAGAGGGTTAGGTTTAGATTGGGTTAGAGTTAGAGAGGGTTAGGTTTAGAGAGGTTTAGGATTAGATTGGGTTAGAGTTAGAGAGGGTTAGGATTAGATTGGGTTAGAGTTAGAGAGGGTTAGGTTTAGAGAGGGTTAGGATTAGATTGGGTTAGAGTTAGAGAGGGTTAGGTTTAGAGAGGGTTAGGCATTAGGGTTAGAGAGGGTTAAGGTTAGAGAGGGCCAGAGAGCTAACATGATAAGGCTTGGCCCTACTTCTGCCCTCCCCTTTAATTAGCATGGAAAATAAAGACGGGTGCTATTCACAGCAAATAACAAGGTGCTGCCCTAATCTCTCAGATACACAATCATCTAAGCATTGCGGGCACACACACACATAGATAAACACACACATGGATTAACTCAGACACACACAGAAAAGCATGCATCCCCACATGAAGCCTACATGCATACACACACCGCTCACACACCTGGTTCGAGGTCAGCCCTCTGTGTTGCTGGTGGGCGAGGCCACACCAGTTGGCATCCTCAAAGTTCATGGATTCTCTGGCATTGAACAACATGCATTCCGGACCTCCAGCAATCCTCCCAGATTTGATGGCAGAATAACTAGTCTTCAAGGTTCTGACACCTCCTTCTGGGGCAGCAGTTTCTTCACTTGGTTTTCTTATTACCACTAAGAATTGATAGCTTAACCACAAACCCTTGGCAATATCGGGCAAATCAAATGGTTAGATGGAGGGTTAGGGACAGGGCACTGGAGCACTAAAACATGTCTTTGTGGGTTTAACTGAGCCTTTCATACAAACATTAGAAGACTTGTCTTCTCCTTCCACGAGCGCGCTTGTCCGTTGTGGGTCCTTCCCTACAAGTGTGTGCACGCCTTCGTGTAAGAGGACAGTCATATGGGAGAAATCCATCATACAAGCCCAGAGCCTGGCAACCCATGTGACAGGGGAGGCTGTTCTCACCCTGCCCTGTAGTTGTGTCTGACTCGTCTCCCTAATAAGCACCTCTGCCACGCCCGTCTCCCCTCCCTACCTGACCGCAGCCTCCAGCAAACACCGGCTCTGACTCGCTCAACTCCAAACCCATGTGGCACCACAGACCTGCTGATGTCACCAGCCTGCTCGCCCAGTGCTCTCTCTCTCTCTCTCTCTCTCTCTCTCTCTCTCTCTCTCTCTCTCTCTCTCTCTCTCTCTCTCTCTCTCTCTCTCTCTCTCTCTCTCTCTCTCTCTCTCTCTCTCTCTCTCTCTCTCTCTCTCTCTCTCTCTCTCTCTCTCTCTCTCTCTCTCTCTCTCGTTTATTCTTTCTCGTCTCACATAAACATACAACCACACACATGTTTAACTTAATAGTTCTCTACCGCCTCACACCCTCTCTGACCCATAAAAGTACAGGAAGATAGTGTATGTGTGTTTGATTGTGTGCGTGTGTTTGTGAGAGAGTACGTTTGTGTGTAAGAATGTGTGTGGGTCTACTGTCCATATATAAAGTATATGTAATCGGTGACTAAGCAACCCCTCCGGTTAAATGTTCCTCCTGTGCTCCCCTCACACCGTTCCATTAACTGGACCCACAAACAGGAAGTGATGCAATGCTTTGTCTGCTGAGTTTGAACAGAGAGGCGTCATAGTGTTTAATCAAGGAGCTATTTGGAAGAGAGCCCTCCGCAGGATGATGACTCACAGAAAGACTGGTCCAAAGTCACCACCTAGTGAGACAACCCCCATGGCTCACAGACAGGGCATTCATTGAAATATTGACACAGAGGCAGAGGGACTTTCTGTCACTGATATGTGACTAATAACCATTATCTATGGGTTATTCACACATAGCTCCCACCAGGGGAAGATATAATATGCAATGAGGGACAGGGAAGGTTCAGGGACAGACCCTTTTGTTATTGTGGAATCCATGTCTTCCACCGAGCTGCTGTACGTGTAGACGCTGATGTTTGTTGTTGTTGTTGTTGTTGTTGTTGTTGTCTGCAGGTGCGTGAGATCCTGGGCCGCTGCTCCTGCCCCGGTCAGTTCCCCATGACCAAGGTGTCGGAGGGGAAGTACAAAGTTGGAGACTCCAGCGCCTTGATCTTCATCAGGGTAATAAGCTCTCCCTTTGATGAACAAAAAGATATTGCAAATCTGGTGATCATCAGGTGATCGATGCCCTGACAGCAATACATCCAACGTTGGCAACAAAGTGTTGGCATTACATGTTAATGCAAGAAGAACATAAAGCGGTAATTAAAGGGTAATCCAAACTCTGAATCCGTCTGCAGGGATAGCCCCATCTAAAGGTCTTAGTTGGCATGGTTATTCCATGGGTGCAGCCCGTCCAGCTGTTTCTGGTTAGTGTCGTCACTTTCCATATTTTGCTCAGTATTCATTGGAGCCAATAAGAAATGAAGTGTGATTGATGAAACACAGTGTACCATAGACGGGGCTTTCCCTGGCGTGGGAATCATGATGGTCTGATGGCTTTCATTCTGGTGTGCTTGGATCGGAACCGTTGGCCTTTTCAATACAAACAAAACCGTTTCCTTTGCCTCCTTGGATTTGCAATTTGCATGAATCTCCCCTCCTACATATATCCCCAAACACAACGTAGGGCATTGGGTAATTTCCTGACACAGTCTTATCTTGGTCACAGCCTGCTTGAACCACACCTTAGTTTGAGCCCCATGTGGGTTGCTGCTGGACCCATCAGCCCCTGCAGGAAGTTGGGGTAGATGCCGGGATTGATTCCGTGTTCAGTTTCCCCATGATAACCACGAGGAGTTAATGGAGTCTCTGGGTCTCATTCCAAACGCTCTGCCTTCACCGAACCGCTCTGGCTGGAGGTCGATAATTGTTGTCAATATTTTCCCCTCATTTTACGGTTTTGCATTTTCAAGAAAATCGGGTGCACAATGGCATTTTTTCATTTGTATAAAAAAAGAAATATCCTCAAATTGTGAAAGACATATAATATAATATATTTACTCACTTAATACATGTCAATGTATTGCTGCCCCATAAGCATAAATCATTTATTTTGGGAAGACAATCTTTGAATGTGCATGTTTGCACAGTTCAACCTTTGAATACGCATCAAAGTGTGTGTGTGTGTGTGTGTGTGTGTGTGTGTGTGTGTGTGTGTGTGTGTGTGTGTGTGTGTGTGTGTGTGTGTGTGTGTGTGTGTGTGTGTGTGTGTGTGTGTGTGTGTGTGTGTGTTTGGGTGTGTCTGCATGCCTCTGCATGCATGTTTATGAATGTCTTCATATCTGTTAATCTGTCTTCATATGTCTGACTCCAGAGGTGGACAGTAGCAAAGTACAAATACTTTGTTTTCAGGTATCTGTACTATTATTGAGTATTTATTTTTCCTGACTGCTGTTTTATTTTACTCCCTACATTCAATACAAATATCTGTACTTTCTACTTATTACAGATCAAGAAATGCCTGTTGATTGAGTTGTAATGCATTTTAGCGGAATTATCCCCTCAAAATTTGCATCACGGTGCGCCTTCCCAACGGGATGGGACAAGAACACGTAGAAAGACGGTCCCTCGGTTTATCTCCCTGTCTGTTTGTCTGTCCGTCCGTCCGTCTGTTTTTCTGTCTGTCTGTCCCTGTCGGTGCTTGGGTGTATCCTCTGTGTAAGGTTACTCTCCTTCCTGCCAGTGGCCTCCCCTGATGGATGATCTGAGGGTGATTAAGTGTGTTCCGAGCAGCCTCTAGTGCAGGCAACAACACGTGTCCCTCGTTTAGCAGGGGGGGAGGAAGCCTGGAGCCTCCATCGCTGCCAAACAGCTTTAATTCAGCTGCCAAGTCCCAGAGAGCTGGTCGAGGCTGGAGCAGAGTGGGGTTATATGGTTAGGGGGTTAGGTTTACGGGGTTAGGGTTATAGGTTAGGGTTATGGGGTTAGGGTTATGAGTTTAGGGTTATAGGGTTAGGGTTGGGGTTATAGAGTTGGAGTTATGGGGTTAGGTTTATGGGGTTATGGTTATAGGGTTAGGTTTATGGGGTCATAGGGTTATGGGGTTATAGGATTAGGGTTTTGGGGTAAGGGTTTTTGGGCTTTAGGGACGTGGCAGGGCGGTTGATTGTTATCGTAATGTGAGCTGCACAATTTATGGTTCCATGATATAATATCTATATGTTATTATATAATAATTGAAAAAACAAAAAAATTAAATCTGGAAATGAGGGCATATATGTCCTTTTAGGGTTTATCTTTGGTAATAACAAACAAAAGAATGACCTTAATTAGAAAGGACAAATGGTATTTAAATTAAAAAAGAGATGCAAGTTATATATATATATATATATATATATATATATATATATATATATATATATAACTTTATATGATATCATAAATAATATGTATTTCATTGATTTGAATTTTGTTGTATGTCTACCCCGTTTTGAGTTCAAATCTCATCTGTGGGCCGTTGCCTTGGAAACTGGGATGGGATGTCTCCAGTTGTGAGGGCAGGACGCCCTGGGAGCGGATTGGATGTCATTATTATTGCTAGCGCACAAAACCCTCATAATTCCTCCAGCTTGATCAGGCATCCCAGAGCTGATATCAGCCTCACCACACGCCCTATTTCAGAGGATAGGAAGGAAAGGCCTAACACCGTCTGGGCCTGGGATCCATCCCCTCCCCTCTGATTCTGGGGTCCATCCCCTCCCCTCTGATTCTAGGGTCCATCCCCTCCCGTCTGATTCTGGGGTCCATCCCCTCCCCTCTGATCCTGGGGTCCATCCCCTCCCCTCTGATTCTGGGGTCCATCCCCTCCCCTCTGATTCTGGGGTCCATCCCCTCCCGTCTGATTCTGGGGTCCATCCCCTCCCCTCTGATCCTGGGGTCCATCCCCTCCCCTCCGATCCTGGGGTCCATCCCCTCCCCTCTGATCCTGGGGTCCATCCCCTCCCGTCCGGGGGGAGGGAACGGACGCCATGTGGGTCATGGGGGCCGGTGTCCTGGCCTCATGGCCTTAGCTAGGACCGACCTCATAGCATATGATATCATAGCACCACAATGCTAAGTTATACAACCACCCCCGGGTGATGGGGGAGGAGGGAAGAGGGAGGGGGAGTAACAGAGGAGGGGAGGGGGTACTGCTAATCCAGCCCTGTTCCTCTGACCACAGGGAGAGAGAGAGCGAGAGAGGCGTCAGAGCCTTTCAACCACCTCCACTGCTCTTCATTATTCCTCCCTGTCTCCTTTAAAAGTGTTGGCATGGCGATGAGCGGCCTCATAATGGCCCAGCTGGGGGGAGGGAGAGCCGAGCAGAGTGTGTGGGTGGGTGGTGATGCGTGGGAGGGGAGGTACAGGGCATTGGGTTAGGGGGAGCCTCTAATGGGACTGTTACGTAACACTGTGGACATGGGGGTGCTCAGGGGGGCCTGGCATGCGGTCCCACTTTAAGATTTGCATGTCTATTAACCGCTGTGTGTGTGGTATTTGTATTTTTCGAGGTGAAGCATCTGGTTAAAGCACTTCTTTATGAGTTGTGTTTGTGTGTATGTGAGGGGGTTGTGTGTTTGCGTGTGTGTTTGCATGTGTGTGTGTGGGCATTGTGTGGGTGTGGGTGTGTGTGTGAGTGTGTGTGTGTGTGTGTGTGTGGGGGGGTTTATGTCTGTGTGGGTTTTGATTATCTGTGTGTCTGTGTATGTGGGTTGTGTGATGGTGTGTGTGTGTGTGTTTGATCCGAGTCTGTGTTCCTCGTCTCCTCAGGTCCTCCGTACCCATGTGATGGTGCGCGTGGGGGGGGGCTGGGACACCTTGGAGCACTATCTGGACAAGCATGATCCCTGCCGCTGCGCTGCCTTTGGTGAGGTCACTTCCTGTTTCCTGTAAACTAACTATTTAAAGAACTTACTCACTGTTCCTGTGTAGGGTTGGAGCTGAACCTCAGACCTAAATCCTACATCCTAAATATTACGTAATATATCATTATATATGTGAATTTGTATCTTTGAATGATACATATTTGGTTCTTACAAAGGTAGTGGCCTGTATTATGTCAAATTAGAATATTTGCTTGTTGAATTCACCTTTATTAATAATGCCAGTGAATAATTAAGTTCCCAAAGTCTTTGTACCTTAGCTTTGATAGCAACTATAGTGCACCCAATGAAACGACTAAGAGCAGCGGCTGTAGCTGGTCCTACCAGACTGGAGAGGCAGCTGTGATCCAGGCCCCTGGCCTTCAAAGGCTCCACACCGAAGCCAAACTCAAATCATCACAGGCTGTGTGTGCAGGCAGCTGACATTAGGTCATGCTTCAAGCTAACACTGCTCATTAAGAGAAACGCACAGAAACCACACACTGCACAGAGCGGATCCAGCTCTGATCTGCAGCTGCTGCGTACTGAATGATGATCAATGATCAATGCTCATCTTTGAGGAGAATTATACAGTATATATATCAATATTCCTATGAATATTATTGAAATACCAAATATAGGACAGCTGCACATTGATCCCTTCAGAGATGGATTGACAGCCCTAGTGATGGCAATGACATCATGCCTGTCTTCCAGGACTTGATGACGGCATCAAAATAGCCAGTAGGAAATTGGCTGAAACTGTCTTTTCTGGTTTCTGTAAACCTATAGAGCCCAACCTGCCTATCACCTACCAATGCCTTCAATCCTATCTCTGCTCATTGTGCCCCTGCTGGTGCTAGCTCACCGCTACCACCAGGCTAAGGCCAGCAACCAGGGCCAGGGAGGCCACAGCAAGTCCTCCAGCGCCCACTCCTCTCGCTCGACCAGCCCGGGGCCTCACTGGCGCAGCGACGCTCCTCACAAGACCCCTGACCGACGGACCCTGGAGACCCCCTCCGCCTCGTGTTCCTCCGGCCGGCAGGGCCGCTCCCACCCGGCCCTCATCGCCCCCGGCAACGAGCCGGACCCCGGCGCCGGGCGGCCCCTGCTGCCCCGGCCGCCCAGGGACCGCTCAGAGCCGCGCCAGTTCAACCCCCTCAGGTGAGCCTCGCTCAGGCTGTGGATGTGGCATGGTAGCATGAGCCATAGCGTCATGAGGGAGTCATTAGGCTACAGGGTCACTGTGAAGGAACATTAAGGCACCGACAGGAAATGGTTTATTTTATGGATAGTTCAGTATAGTTGATGGGTTAACGGAGCTTTTGGCGGGATGCAAGAAGCTTTTGGACAATGGCTTGTGAGTTAAGATAACCTTTGCAATCATACAATCACACACAGTTTATACAAAGGCCAGGAAGCCGCAGATTATAGTTGAGAAGATTTATATAATCTCAGGTGACACTGTCCCGTCAAATAGCTGGACACAACACCCTCTGGCTCCCCCTAGCGGCTAAAACTAAATTATTTTTTTATATTCATCTCTTGAGTTGCCCTCAGTGCCCTCTCCCCTGCTATGTCCTCTGGCGCCTGTTCTCTAGAACCTCCTCTCCACTCCCTCTTCTCCTCTCTGAGTTTGTTGAGTTAATTACATTAATGGCTCAGAGAGCGGTTAATCAAGCCTTTGTTCCCAGTGATCTCTCCACGGCACACACTCGTTGACTGAATGAATGTGAGGCCGATGGGGGGATGGAAAGTGGCTCTGTGTTTGTTTGGCTCCAGATTCCTGACAAAGTGGGATTGTTTTGTGGGCACTGGCATGTCATGGCCAGCAGAACGCCCTCCCTTTTGGATACATGCAGATCATTAGAGCTGGCCCTGTTTCCTATAAGCCAACGTTGGGTGAGTCACATACCTTCCTGATACGTCAGTGCGTGGAGCCGCCATTGTTAAACACAGTTTGGGGCCTTGGGTTGGTTTACTTTGGCCCCTGGCCCAGGCGGTGCTCGGTTGAGTGATGTCTGAGTCCAGACGTAAGGGGAGCAGGGCTTTGGGGCGGGGCTTTCCCTCAAAGTTCCCCAGACTCCATAAAGCAGATTATCTGACCGCCAGACTAAGCAGGTCAACAGGTGGGATTCAAGATAAGTGAAACAAACGAGAACAACCATACTTTTTTCATTTATCTTGGCCCCTTGCCTTTTTCTAAAGGAATGGCTACTCCGATTACATTTTAGTTTCCTCTGAGTTTTATCGGTAGTCTGTTTTTAAATTGCTACGTGGTGGGATTTAAAACCTAGTCATGAATCGTCTCCTTCTCCTTCTTCTTCTTATCTAATTATTAGTGGTGGTTGTAGTAGAAGCAGCTTTATTACACAAACTGCATGAATAGAGCTGGGTAAAAAAATCGATTTAATCGATTTTGGATAGACTTTGGATAGACTGCAATATCGATTTAAGGCATGAGATCTTTTTTTTTTTTTTTTACCATTATTATTATTTTTGAACTTTATTAAACAATGCCTTAATGCAATTTGCAGTGATGGAATGTTGTAGTTCTAGTACACTTTCACTTGCAATTCCTTTCTAATCGCATAAAAAGGAGACAGTTTTGTTTACAGCTCAAGTTTAAACCGTATAATTTACAAGTTTGCACTTAAAACCTGTTTAAAACTAAAGTACATTTGTATTTTGTAACACAGTTGAGCCATTTTCATTATTTAAGAGCAGATTGAATCGAATCGAATCGTGATTAATCGATTCAGAACCTTATGAATCGAAATCAAATCGATTTAGGAAATTGCCCACGATACCCAGACCTAGGCATGATTCCATGTCTTGATACACGGTCCCTTACTGAAGAATAAAGCAATGATTTAGTTTAGGCTTGAGGAGACTAGCAGTTGATGACAACATTGCAGTTCTTTGTTGGTTGTTGGAAAAGAACTGCGGTTGGAGTGATCTCCTTGGAGATCACATGTCCAAGGGGAAACCAGGTAGTCCCCGAGGTCAGCGGTAAAGGTCCACCTCAGAGGTCAGCAGTAGAGGTCCACCTCAGAGGTCATATATATAGTGTATATTAATTATGTTGTCTCTTTTCTCCTCTCCCTCTTTCAGGAACAGGGAGACCATGTTGCCCCTGACAAGGCGTCTCTCAGGAGACAGTGACTCCTCGACCACCTCATCGAAGGGAGGAGGCGGTGGATGTGGAGGAGGTGCCAGGAGGAGCTTGACAAACTCCTCCCGGCGCTCCGGTGACGAGGTGGTCCTGCTCGTCAACCGGAAGGAGGGGAAACATGTGATCGAGAGGCCCGGAGGCGGAGCAGCCTCCGCCCCGGGCCAGCGCCGCCCGATGCCCCGCGCACGCAGCCAGTCCCGGGAACGCCCCGCCCCCACCTCCATCCTCAAACCCATCCCCCCGCAGGGACCCTCTGACGGGCCCCGGAACCCCCGCACAGAGAGGGGCCGCTCTCTGGCCAATGAGGTCCCGCGTAGACTTCAAGCTGCTCGCTCCCAAAGCCAGGGAAAACTCCCCACCCACAGCCGTATGAGCGACGCCAGCCCCGGGCCGCACCATAGAGACCCCCAGCCCCCCCTCTCAGAGAGGAGGGAGGCCAGACAAGTGCCCCCTTCAACCCCTAGGATAGTGGGAGGCTTCGCCAAGAGACAGTCTTCCTCATGTTCCAACTCCCCAGTTAAAGGCCTCCAGAGCAGCAGCAGCAGCAGTAGCCCCAGCAAGAAGACCACCGTGACCCCCAGACCCCCGGCCCCCCGCTCGCCCTCCATGGGCAGAACCCGCCTCCTGCCGCCGGTGTCATCCGGAGGCCGGCGCTCTCCCCACCCCTCCCCCCGCCACTCCCATCATCATAATCCTCCTCGCTCCCCCAGGTCCGGACATGTCCCAGACACCGCCGGTCGAGGCCCGCCCCCCCACAGGGGTTGGTCGGGGGCCGAGGAGGTCGAGGAGGACGGACCGGGCTGTGGCATCCAGATGCTGCCCGCTCTGGACCCCCAGAAGGAGCAGGACTTGTACCGCAGCTTTGAGGCCGAGTTCCTCGCCAACACCCAGCGGGGCAGAGGAGCGCCCAGCCGAGGGTCCAACGGAGTCCCTGTCCCCAAGCAGCCACAGCGGGGAGCCGGGGCACTTTCTGTACCGGCAGCGGCCGACCCCAACGTCACTGACTCTGCCTATTCTTCTTCAAACTCCTCGACGTCCTCCCTGAATGTTGGCGCTAAAATGGGAGCTCTGCCGGACCTGAGGGAATCAAAGAGGCCCATCCCCCATCACCTCCACCTGGAGGAGCTCTCCGGCCCACCGCACCGCCAGACCCCCGGAGGACTACAGAACGGGAGGCCGGGCGAGCTGGAGCGCTGGGGGGAGCGTGAAGGGACCCTGAAGAAGCTCCCGGCTATCTCCGGCTCTGTGGAGGAGAGGGAGGCCATGCCTTCGTCTCTGGCTGGCCTTGGAGACACAGAACCAACCACATCGCCCAATCAGATCCCCCCGTTACCGACTTTCAATTGTAGGAAGCTGAACGGAGACTCGGGGGGCTGTCCCTCAGGGGAGGTGCTGAGCGACCATCAGAGACCCCCTCGATGGGGCTCAGGCCCCGAGGGAGACATCCCTCTACCGGAACAACAACCAAACCTGCCGTACGACATGGAGGACGGTGAGCAGGAACACCAGGGTCTCCCTGGCCCGGAGGAATGCCCTTCTCCAGTGGCCCTGCCCACATCTGAAGACTGCTCCTACCAGGACTCTTCCAGTGAGAACTCCTCCATGTGCTTCAGCCTGAGCGAGTCCCACTCAGAGTCATCTCCTCCCCCCTCGGCCCTGACTAACGGGAACAGCGACGGTGGGGTGGTCCTGCGACCGAAGAAAGGGCAGAAGAAGAGCGACCGGGTCCCCTCCATCTACAAGCTCAAGCTGCGGCCCCGGATACGGCCTCGAACCGACAACAGGCCCGACAACAGTCCGTCCCGCATCCCCACGCCCGTGAGCTACAGAGACCTACAGACTCAGAGGGCCCTCACCCCTCACAGCACACCGCCGGGGTCTCCGCAGATCGCCCGCTCCAACGGGAGATCCCTCTCGCACAAGGCCAACATGAACGACCCCCACTCCCACTCGTCCAATCAGCAGTTCCCCTTCCCTGCACAGCCAGGGGCTGTGGACGCTGAGGCCTGGATGTAGCTCACGATTGTGATATTCGAGGGGATGTTCTCCTCATGCTTACTACTGTGTGAAGACCACAACTGGAGAGTGACTGGACTTTCGGCTGCTGTTGTTATTGCAGGTTTTCTGTTTCTTTTTGTCCCCGTTGAGATGACCCCTGATCATAATGGGGATAATATTTCTTGCATTCAAGCCAAATTATTTATTACCAAAGTAATGATTTGTGAAGTTTGATTTACATTCATTTAAAATGTTTTAACGTGTATGGAGAAGGTTTCGCGAACTTCAAGGTACTGCACCTACATCCCTCATCCACAGTAATCAGAGGGATTTGTGTCCGATTAATTGGTTGGAAAGAGTGATTGAGGTAGAGAGACAGAGGAGTGAAATAGAGAGAAAAAAGAGAGAGAGCAAGACTGATACTGACAGAAAGAGCATATGCAATAACGTATGCCTTACTAAGGGGCATGGTTACATTACATGCCAGGGACTCAGAACATAACCCACAGGCATTTCAGCCCTTGGAATACAATTAAGCGCAATGGCTCCCTCTTGTGGTTTGCTACAATATCTATTCTTGCCGTCATAATCAAAATACTGGTCATTAAGCATTCAAGGCTGACATTCCACAACATAAAAAAGGTATAACATACTAGTCACCTGTATCTTCATCATCTTTCAGACTTAGTACACTATATATCACATGTACAGGCCAACCAACTTCTGTACATTTTATCTATTTTCACTGTCACTTGCTCACGGCTTCTCACAGTCTTAGTAATCCAAATAGGCATTTTGCTTCTAGGTTTTTAGGTTGCTGCAGTAAAACACAGTTTAAAAGATGTCCAATGCACCCTACCCGTGGATGGTAGATATGTGTTTAGTATGTCACTGAAAAGATAATGCTCTTTAACTTGACTGTACATGTGTGAACAGCTGTTTAATGAATGTGTAAATATATGTGCAAAGTGTAGCTCACAGAATGTTGTGGGTACTGTGTACATAACTTCAACATACATAATGTACATATTTATGATATACAGTCGCTGCCTTAGCTATGCAATGTTGGTGTTGAAAATGCCTTGACAATTCCCCTTGCCTTAAGACATTCTAGCAATTTTTTTTTTTCTCCAATATTGAGATCTTTGCCATTTTTACTTAAAATGACATGCATCCCATTTAATTCTGATTGTGGAATGAATTAGTAAATAGATTTTCAGTTTGTAATGATCAACATACACATTTGTTGTAATCACTGAATTCCATCTAATCTGTCCCTTAAGATGAGTTATCAGTTTGCAAATAATAATAATACTTGAGAGGAAAGGTTATTTTTTGATGATTTTTTTAATGAGGACCATATTTGCATAATGACATGGGTGTGGAAGTTGCGTTATTAACAGGTTTAGGATCTAGGACATGTCTTTGCAGGTCGAAAGGTGGGAATTGCATTGTAAGGCTTATTTGGAAGGTCATACCTTCAAAATAATCTAACTTTTTATCTTTTTAAAGAGCTGCATGCATTTCTTTCATATTTTATAAAGCTTTTCAAATGACTATGATGTAAAATTGTTAAATAGATAAAATTGCTCCATCAAATGTTAGCAAACCATATGACACGTTTTGGAGACAATTTGAAAACAAACGATGAAACGGAGCCGGACAGCAAATCTAAAGGGGGAAAGTTACCATGTGTTCTCATGTAAATATTATTTAAATAATAATCAGGTTATAACTTCAGAAAAGAGTGGGGATGTTGTGTTGATCTTATTTATTTATTTATGAAAGGATATAGCATCATGAGTATGTTTGGAGTGTTGTAAGTATGTAAGAGAAGGAAGGTCTAATATGTGTCTACTGTATACAATCCAAAGGATGGCTGGTTGCCACAACAACAAATGGTGGATTCATTCGGCAAACAGGCATGTTTGCACTACTTAGATTGTTCAAAGACATGTTCTTTTGACTGTTTCGACAGCAGCTTCTTCAAATACCAAGTTGAGTTGACGCTCATCACTGTCCCAAACCCAGGATCCCAATATGGAATTATATTACATGCAAACATCTAAACTTTCAAAATGGCTTTCAATGTTGAATTGGCTCAAGCTAAATTATTTGTTCAGAAAACCCCTTGAGTGAATTCATCTTGCTTACCCACTTGTGGTCCTTCTCACTATTTCCCTAAAGGTCTTAAAAAAAAAAAGAATGTTCCTGGCCAACATGAAAAGTAATTTTTTTTTTTGCTATAATCTTTATCTTCTCTAAAACATTGGTTCAATGTATTAAGTGCTTGACATTGTGATATTTGTATGCATTAAATAGCAATACTGCAATAGCATTGTTTTCAAGATGCTGTCAAGATGAAATGGTGTTAAGTTGTAATAAATATTTTCCTCTGAAATGCAATTCATTAGTCTGATTAATGAAATGTATTGTGCCATTCTTCGATAACACCATGTTTTCCTCTTGTATTGGGGTGATTACAGGCCTATTTTTAGCTCATGAGCGGCTAAACACAATATAGTTTCAACACAGAGCTCTCTGTATTAAATTAGCTTTTCTGACTGTAGTTGATCTCAAAATAATACATGGCGAACTATCATACACCTTTATAGCTATTGCAGAGTTCTTCAAGGAAAGTGATCGAATCCAAAGGAATAGCTTTAAAGAGACTTTATTTGTATAAAGTATTTTCGGTATGGTAAACTGATACTCTGAAGCAAAGAGAGATTGAAGATGTATTCTAAGCACGTGCGAGTATTCTCCTAGCTGATCAAAAACATAAACCCATCTATGTCTAATTGCTGCCGAGAGAGTTCTGAGGACAATGTGGATCTGTAGGCTGCTATGGTCTGATCAGCGCGGTCCGGAAGTAGTGGGGGGAGCCGATGTGAGATAACCCTCTGCTTTTCTCACCTGGTCTGTGGTGCTGCCTTCTGTGGCTAAAGTATTTATTACAGCCTTCAGTAAGGTCTTGCTCCCCTTGTGGCTATGTATGGTATTTACAGCTTATATGTTTGGTCCTGCTTCATTGGGTCTATGTGTGGGTAGTTTAGATTCTTAAAATACGTAGCACTATCATACACCTTTATTATTGGATTATTGCACAGCAATGAACCTAGGATGGACTCTGACCGCCCCTCTATCTCGGGATGGATCTGTGAAATCCAGGTGTGGTGAAGCTCAGAAGAACTCCAGGTGTGCTGAAGTTCCGATGGACTCCAGGTGTGGTGAAGCTCAGATAGACTCCAGGTGTGAATGAAGCCCAGATGAACTCCCGGTGTGAATGGAGCTCAGATGAACTCGAAGTGTGAATGAAGCTCAGATGAACTCCAGGTGTGAATGAATCTTAGATGAACTACAGGTGTGATTGAAAAAAGTTTCCGGAAGTGGAGTTTGAGGGAGGAGCGTCAGACTGTCCGCGGTGAGCCGTTCTGCTGAGCCGTTCTGCTGCTGTTCTTCCAGCTGTGTCCTGTGAGTTCATTTAACCCCCGTGAGTACCTTAAGTCTTCTAGGTAGGGTTCAAAATAGGCCGGTAGATTAAGAGCTTAACAGTTCTGGTGAGGGCTTCCTTAAGCCTCGACTCGGAAGGTCATGTCTTAGTTTTGTCGCTGGAGACTTAGCATAGCGCCGGGCTAGCTGACACTGACAGTTGCTAAGCTACATTACAGCAGCTGCTATCCCAATTCTTCAAACATGCAGGAATGGGCCAATCAGTTATGCGTGAGTAATCGATCAAACGGAATAGTTGTTAACCTAGCTATCGGCACAATTCAGACGAATCGCATTAATCTGCCCTCTTGTTTGTAGCTAGCCACGACGAGCTACAGGCTGTGATGCTAACCCTAGCTAGGAGCTGACGTGTTAGCCTGCTGGCGAGCCAGAGACCAGGAGTGTTTAACTTATAATAATCGACATGCCTCACCTGGGATTCCTTCGTAGTCATACTGAGACTCTGGAGCCTGTTGTGAAGATATAAAGCGATAAAGATATAACCGCAGCTAACAGACGGTTCATTCATTGGTTGATCAACACTTGGATCATCTAATGATCAGCGGGAGAAGATAGCATATATATGGTTCTGCATGAACGATAGAATATATATTTTTCTTCATGAATAATATAATATATATGGATCTGCATGAACGATAGAATATATATGGTTTTGCATGAACGATAGAATATATTGTTCTTCATGAATGCCATCAAATCCTGTTGTCATAATGTCATATTATAATAACGTTACAGTTTGTAGTCATATCTCTCAATCTGAACGAAACTAAACACTTAAATAGAATACAAATGCTCCAGCGTTGGAAAACGTATCGTTCTTTGCATTTAAAATGAGCAACACTGTTGTTTATTATGTTGTAAAATTTGCCAATGGGAGATGACTCCCGTGGTCTAGGCTGGGTACCGGACTAGAGAACACAATGGGGGGACCATACTAGACTGGGAGGTTACGGGACTGGACTGTGGGGACCAGACTAGACCGTGGGGACCAGACTAGACCGTGGGGACCAGACTAGACCGTGGGGACCAGACTAGACCGTGGGGACCAGACTAGACTGGGAGGGTACCGGACTAGACTGGGAGGGTACCGGACTAGACTGGGAGGGTACCGGACTAGACTGGGAGGGTACCGGACTAGACTTGGAGGGGGCCGGACTAGACTGGGAGGGTACAGGACTAGACTTGGAGAGGACCGTCACCGTACTGGACTGGGAGGATACCGGACTAGACTGGGAGGATACCGGACTAGACTGGGAGGATACCGGACTAGACTTGGAGGGGACCGGACTGGACTGTGGGGACCAGACTAGACTGGGAGGATACCGGACTAGACTGTGGGGACCGGACTAGACTGGGAGGGTATCGGACCGGACTAGACTGGGAGGGGACCGTACTGGACTGTGGGGACCAGAATAGACTGGGAGGATACCGGACTAGACTGTGGGGACCACACTAGCCTGGGAGGGGACCAGACTGGGGACCACCACATCACAAGTCCTTTTAAACGTGTTTAGTGGAGTCATTTAAAAGCTATTTGTAAAATATGCTTGCTGCTTGCAATTGAGGCAGCCCATACTCCCATGGAGGAGAAAGGAAATTGAATTACCATTGGTTATTCAACGATGCTCTAAATTCATCAAGAACATTTACAGCATTTTTCTCTTTAAGCTCTAGTCTAGGATAGGCTCATAACAGGAAACCCATGCTGCTGTGTAAGGACCAGGGACGGGTGGTGATCCCGGACCGAGGGTGATATGCAAAATGCTGATGCTCAGAAGTTTGGTGTTTTGAATGAATCACTGAAGAGAGCCAGGAGCAGGCAGGAAGCCCTTTCGTTCTGCCTCTGCCAGCGCTTCAAGGTTTCCTGTTACCCGTGTGAAAAACATCTCTAATTCTCTGTTCTTATTTGCTCTCTTATTGTAGGAGAACCGACAATTTGGATCCAAGATGACTGACTCCAAGTACTTCACGACTACCAAGAAAGGTATGGAGGCATTAGCCAGTATATATGGGTTGTGTTTTCTAGCCGGTATGCAATCAATAATTGATTATACCGCTGCGTTCTGGTAATCTGATCTCCATGCTGTAGCGATTTGTAGTTCTTATGTGGGAAGCATTAAATTGTCATGCTCCCAGAAAACTACGCCTGCTAAGTTTGTCTAGCGAATCGTGCTGCAGAAGCCAGCTATCCTTCAGTTAGACCGCCCCATTGGGATTAACACAAAAAAACCTTTTTTTCATTTATGTTGGAACGTGTTATTGTGTCTAACACTATAAGCAGCTGCTCTGGTCTAAAGCAGATTAAATACCTCGAGAATTACCGTCGGAGAATTAGCTGCCCTGCTGTCATGCCCTCTGTACAAACTTGCCTCTGAATCTGGTTCATAGAGCTACCATTAAAAGATAGATATACTGCCCACCCAAACGAATGACTCAAACCATGTTTTGAAACATAAAGCCCTTACATTCCTCTGAGTCACACAATTCAGTTAGATGGTGAAGGTGAAACCTATATATAAATGGATATTATTCAACATGTACAAATATTTATTCTGCTCTGATCCTTTACTGTGCGTGTAGTTGTGGTTGTGACTGTGTCGAGTAATTCCCGACCTTAGCCAATGTAGAGAAAGTCTCCAATTTGACCACAGAACTATGACTTGGATCTAGTGGGAGGCCTAGGCCATATTGAAGTTTATTTTGAGGGTTTTGACTCACAAATTCAACTGCCCTGCTGATCTCGGTGGACGATGTTCCAACGTTCAGTATTTGTCCTAACCTCTTGATACCTAGGCTGTACAAATATGTGGCAATCCAAATCGACCAACATTGATTCAAGTATAAAGGATTAATACATAAGTGAAGAGGACTGCATACGATTAGTTTGTTTAACTCTCCGTGTTGATGCAGTTTGTTGAATCACTATAGTTTGTACGTTAAGCGTCAACACCCAATACTTTGTTGTACTGCTGTAGCTTTGATGCTCAATCTTTCCTCCTCTGTGGCCTATAACCCTTAACCCAACACTTTGCTTCACTTCTCAGGGGAGATCTTCGAGCTCAAGGCAGAGCTGAACAGCGATAAGAAGGAGAAGAAGAAGGAGGCCGTGAAGAAGGTGATCGCGTCCATGACCGTTGGTAAAGATGTGAGGTGAGCAGAGAGGTGCTGGAGGATGTCTGCATATCAAATGAAAGGTGTCCGTTGCTGTATTGTAAAGGTAGCAGAATGCTAGGGCTGAATGTGGTCAGTGTGGAGTGTGTTGCAGAGAATGAAGTCCAACACTCTGTCACAGCGCCCTGTTCCCAGATGTGGTGAACTGCATGCAGACAGACAACCTGGAGCTGAAGAAGCTGGTGTACCTCTACCTGATGAATTACGCCAAGAGCCAGCCAGACATGGCCATCATGGCCGTCAACACCTTCGTGAAGGTAACGTCTCTCCAGAGGGATTTAAACAACTGTCACTGAGATCTGACGAGTTCTAGTGGAAAAACGTAATAGTTCTCATTTTAACATATAGCATTTCTTAATCCTAAATAAAACTATGGAGGCATATATGTAGCAAAATTCAAATGGCAATGCAATTTGCAATTTGCAATTCAATAAGTAATTACGTTATGCAATTGACAATGCATTATGCAATTTCATAATGTAATTTGTAAAAACGTTATTCAAAGTGTATTTTAATATGCAAAGTGACAATGCAATCCTCAATTAAATTTGCAAAAGTTTTAACAATAAAAATACAATAACATTTTGTCAAATTCTTTGAGTTCCTTTATTCAAATTGAAAAGCTATAGCGTCCCCGTGATTACAATCCACTTCGCCACGCTCCGTGTGTTGCGATATTCAAACGACATTTCAATCCGCAAAACGAAATCCAAAACGGAATCCAAAACGGAATCCAAAGAGGAATCCAAAGAGGAATCCAAAAACGGAATCCTTCAACACGATTGTTCTCCACATCATCGGCCAAACTTCGGAGCGTATCAATAATCTCCATTGGTGACCATGGACCTGACACATACGAACTAGAAGTGAACAAGGAAATTACGAGCAAGTGACGTACTTCCCGCCCAGACGCTGATTGGCTGATACGTTTGCCACTTTGCATATTGACTTTTTGGATTCCTCTTTGGATTCCGTTTTGGATTCCGTTTTGCCAAATCTTTTGCAAAGTGTTCGTTTTGCGGATTGAAATGTCATTTGAATATCGCAACAAACGGAGCGTGGCGAAGTGGATTGCAATCACGGGGACGCTATAGCTTTTCAATTAGTATAAAGGAACTCAAAGAATTTGACAATGTTATTCTATTTGTATTGTTATAACGTTTGCAAATTTAATTGAGGATTGCATTGTCACTTTGCATGTTAAAATACACTTTGAATAACGTATTTACAAATTACATTATAAAATTGCATAATGAATTGTCAAATGCATAATGTAATTCCAAATTGCATTGCCATTTGAATTTTGCTACATATATGCTTCCATATAAAACCCTTTATCTCCCTTTGAGGGCTTTGGAATATCAATATTATTATTATTATTATTAATCGGTCACTGTTTATATGCTCCATGGAGAATAGCTCTCTCTCCTCATTGTCAACCCTTTCCTCAGGACTGCGAGGACCCCAACCCCCTCATCCGGGCCCTGGCCGTGCGCACCATGGGCTGCATCCGCGTGGACAAGATCACAGAGTACCTGTGTGAGCCGCTGAGGAAGTGTCTGAAGGACGAGGACCCCTACGTCCGCAAGACGGCTGCCGTGTGCGTGGCCAAGCTGCACGACATCAACGCCCAGCTGGTGGAGGACCAGGGCTTCCTGGACACTCTCAAGGACCTCATCTCCGACTCCAACCCCATGGTGAGGCTCCCAGCGGGCGGCCGGTAGGGCATGCACGCAGCCAGTCAGGCAACCAGACATCCAGTGAAACCTGCAAGCAGTCAGTACACAGAGCCCGCCAGACAGCTTAATTCAGCCTGATAGCTAAAATCGTTGCTTGATGGATGACTGGAACTCATAGGTTCTCACTGGGTGTGTGTTAGTGAAGCATGTTACAAGTGCCACGCACCCGGTCTTGGATGGGAAGTGAAGAACTAAAGCTTAATTAAAATCCATATAGAGTTAGGCTTAGCCCCAAACCATAACCCTAGCTCTCCACATAATCCTCCATAATTTGGTCTCATTTATAGTGGTATTGTGTCGTATGGTTCAGACCTAGATGCTGTCAGCCTTCCCTGAGGCGTCAGGATCTAGCAGGGCAGTGTAACCCCGCTGTCAGCACACCTTCACATTCCTCCCTCCTGTCAGGTGGTGGCCAACGCTGTGGCGGCGCTCTCGGAGATCGCAGAGTCCCACCCCAACAGCAACCTGCTGGACCTCAACCCCCAATCCATCAACAAGTTGCTGACCGCGCTCAACGAGTGTACGGAGTGGGGCCAGATCTTCATCCTGGACTGCCTGGCCAACTACACGCCACGCGACGACCGCGAGTCCCAGAGGTAAGGGGACGGGATACGACAACAAGTGGTCAAACTAGAGCTAAAATCAATGTATTTCTTGTAAGCATTTAATACTGCGATTTGAAAGCTGAAGGCAGTGCATACCCCTTACGTCTCTTCCTCCTCCTGCTCCCAGCATCTGTGAGCGGGTCACCCCCCGGCTGTCCCACGCCAACTCTGCAGTGGTGCTGTCGGCGGTGAAGGTCCTGATGAAGTTCATGGAGATGCTGCCCAAGGACCTGGACTACTACGGCACGCTGCTGAAGAAGCTGGCCCCGCCGCTGGTCACGCTGCTGTCAGCGGAGCCCGAGCTGCAGTACGTGGCCCTCAGGAACATCAACCTCATCGTGCAGAAACGGTAGGACCACATACCCTTTACCACAGCAGGGTGCTGTCGTTGTTGAGCCTCAATCAGGCTTGTATCTCTCATTGCTTGATTATCGGGGTAATCTGTACCAGAAAGCAACCAAATATTATATTTAGTCAACTAAAGCCAGCATTGATCACGTTTTCAAATGGCTTCAGTTCGGATCCCTTCTGTGTTGGTTCTGCTCATGGTCTAATGGAAGATGACTAACGTTGACCCGCTGCCCCGTAGGCCGGAGATCCTGAAGCACGAGATGAAGGTGTTCTTCGTCAAGTACAACGACCCCATCTATGTCAAGTTGGAGAAGTTGGACATCATGATTCGCCTCGCCTCACAGGCCAACATCGCCCAGGTAACCGTGTCCAGACATCAGACACCATCATCTTTGGGACTGCAACACATGTTTAACCCGCAAGAACCCATCTGTGGATCATTTAAAGACATCGCGGCCTGAGACTGTTGACCCTGTCTTTGCTGCTCTAGTACACCAGAGGTGGATGTAACGTTGACCCCGTCTGTGCTGCTCTAGGTGCTGGCAGAGCTGAAGGAGTACGCCACAGAGGTGGACGTGGACTTTGTACGCAAAGCTGTCCGAGCCATTGGCCGCTGTGCCATCAAAGTAGAGGTGAGCATCACATGGTGTACGCTGTTGACTTGGTGGAGAATGTTGGCCTCCGCACTGTTGACATTGGAGCAACACAGTGAAATATAGCAGCATATCGTCCTAGCAAATGACCAGCTCTCTTTTCAAACTCCCGTCTGTCAGCAATCTGCGGAGCGCTGCGTCAGCACGCTGCTGGACCTCATCCAGACCAAGGTCAACTACGTAGTGCAGGAGGCCATCGTCGTCATCAAGGACATCTTCCGCAAGTACCCCAACAAGTAGGTCTCCTGCCCAAGAGAACCGCTAGTTAGGGGCTGCTACTGAGAAACCGACTGATCTGTCGTTTCAGATCCTTGACAGTGTAGCCTGGCATCACTTACATGATGCCAATTGTATATGAATGAAGGGATAGGACATTCCCTTCCCTTCATCGTCCCCTCATCGTCAACCTTACACATCTTGATTTATTCTCAGTGTTTTTTCTACTTACAGCAACACTGTTTGTGGTGAACACTTTCTGTGAAGCTGGTTTTAATCGTTTTCCCAGCAAAAATGATAATCACCATGTTTCTTTTTTAATTTGTATAAACATGACAGAACATGACTTGCCCCCCCCCCCACCCCCAGCGCAATTCGGCTTCCAAATCCACCATAAGACCTCTGAGAGAAGTCGGTGGTTGCTTATATTAATGTTGGAAGTTGGTAATGTTTATTAGCTTAGATGTTGAACCCCACAGAACTGCCATTTTGCTGAAGCTTGATTACAATAATTAGAATCCCAGGTGATGATTACTCACCTACCCAGCGCCAGAAGAGTCAGCTCTTCTAATGGAGTTCCCACTAGCCGTAATCCTTCATCCTTTATGCTATTTAATGTATTTATTAGTATTCAATTTTCTTTCACAAGTGGTTCTACTTAAAGGTGTATTTCAAGCATTGTGCCACTAGGGGTCTCTCTTTGTTACGGTTAATATGTAACATCACTGGCCGTTAAAGGAGTAATCTAGCCATACTGCCGTAGAAAACGTTATGTGGCGGTGAATTCAACCATGGGGTGGCCCAGCGCCGATGGCTGTGATCAAGATCACCGTACAAGTTGATGTTAGAAGCATGTTGAGCATTGTTGTAGTGTTTTGACTTTAGTATACCATGAGACACTGGTCACAGAAGCGCAGCGTAGTAAGCTAGTTCGCTGTTGAAACATCACATCGATATATAAAGTCTCCACAGAGACGTTTCTTGTTTCCCCGGAAGTTAGCGGGTAAGATAATACGTCGAAACGAAACACTGCGTTACCTTAACTACAGAATCCTCTGGGATGATCATTGTAGAAACAGTAGGGCTAATGTTGTTACACAACTCACTAAATATACAAGATAAGGCTAGACTTTTTTGTTATTTCAAAGCGGAATGTTCCATATTATACTTTAACCATCCTCCCTTTGTGATCAGCCCCACTGTCTCAGGATATCGGCTTCACAACATTCTCTGACTTTGGCCCTGAAACGCAAGCAAACAATTTTTGTAGACCAAGAACATTCAATCGTCGGAATGTCTAGCTGAGTTTTACTACAATGTCCTTAACACTACGGAATTCAGGCTTCATATTATTCATGTTCACAGATCTTTAAAATATTATTTATAAAATAAATCATAATAATGGCTCCCGATTGGTCTGTAAATTAATTAACGTTGAGTCTACATGCCTCATGGCACTAAACTACTTAGAGGGATGAACTATTTTTGTTACAGCTCTTTAATACTCCCAAAGATAATTGACTTCCTATTAAAGGTGCGGCGTGTAGAATTGAGGGGCATCTAGCAGAACGGACTTGGTGGAAATTGAAACTAATATTTAAACACTTAATTTAAATAAGTGTACATTCCCTTGAGGGGATGTTTTCGTTACCTTTGCATGAGGAAGATGCTCCCTGTATGTACATGGGGAGCAGTTCCTCTACCAAGGAGGCGGCCATGTTGCACCGACATGTTTCTACAGTAGCCCAGAACGGACAAACCGCTCCCTTTTTAGTTGTAGTAAAGAGGGGGGCGTGCTGTCCCCATGATAAGAAATAATTGTTAGAAATTTTTAGTGAACATTCAAGTGATTTTGATTATGAAATTGCAACACTTATGGCGTCCACTTATGCACCATTATGGCGTTATATTTTAAGTTTCTCAGAAGCTTGAACTCATCTCAGACACGGACATTAACGTCAACCGCTGGCCAGGGGGAGCTCCACTGCTGTTTAGACACAGTTTCCAAATTTCCCTTGGTCACTTAGTCTTAGTCCTGAATGAATTTAATATTTTTAAATCCATGAATATATTTTAGTAAGACATGGACATCTGTCTTGGACTTAACTTTGACCCCAAATGAGGGCGGCCCTGTGAGTGAAGTAGTGGCCAAAGTTTGGAGACCTGCTTACTGTGGGCTCAGTCTGTGACAAATTAAGCTTCAGAGCAACCAGGGCTGAGCTATAGGCATTACCGATCCAGATTAATACGACTATTCGTGAACTACAACCGGTGCCCAAAGATGCTCAGATTCTGTCTCTTAAAGCTTTTGAATGGTCGAAGCCTTTCGTTATTGAGGCTGCCATCAGGTTCAAGAGTTATCAAGCAAGAAAGCAAGCAAGTTTCTGAATCGAAACAATACAAAAAATGCCCCCCATCTCCCTCCATTTCTTCACCATTGAAGTGTTGCATTTCACGCACCTGTGACTGATAGGCATGATGGATCCCTGAAGTAATCAGGGAGAAGATGGATGCCCTGATGCCCTTTCAGCAATGAGCTGGGAGCGATCCGTACTAGATGAAACCATACTTCGGTCCGCTTGAGAAGGACATTCTAGTATAACGTATAACGCTAACAGTGTTTCCTCTGTGCGGCGCCAGGTACGAGAGTGTGATCGCCACTCTCTGTGAGAACCTGGACTCCCTGGACGAGCCCGAGGCCCGGGCCGCCATGATCTGGATCGTGGGGGAGTACGCTGAGCGCATCGACAACGCCGACGAGCTGCTGGAGAGCTTCCTGGAGGGCTTCCACGACGAGAGCACGCAGGTAGGACCTTCACTAGCTCACCTCTGATTTGTGAACGCAAGTGGCTTACTTTGGATTTGCATTGCAGATTCAAAATCACTTGTACACAATGACCATACTAGATTTACAAAGTATTACAAAGTCGGCGTCTCACGAGAGTGCATTCTCCCATAATGTTGTGACACCTTAACAAAGTAAAAAGAACTGGGATGACAGCATTAGGCCAGCGTGTCACCTGTCTGCCCAACTGGAGCGACTTCACATCGCTCCCCCACTGGCCTGGAGGTGGTGTGTGGCACAGGCTTTAGCAAGAGAAATGATGGCCTTGTGACCGTCTCTGATGGGTGGTGGGACTACACGGAGGCACTCTGAAGCCCATTGAGGAGTACTAGGAGAGCTCCATGCCATGTGTTCATTAGACGTTCTGCCGGGTTTGGGTTTATAGGATTATCATTTTTGGGCGATTGATAATGTTATCTCAGGGCAATAAGATGGCTCTGGTTCATGGAATCTATTGCTTTTTTACGTATGTAGAACTGAAAGCAATGATTCATCCTAATTACAGATTGCAGCTATGAATATTATTTTGATCCTTTAGCACTGCATAAGTCTGAAAATTGCTTTAAACTGGTCTATAAATTCCTTGTTAATCATTTAGCTTAATTCTACCATGAGTAATGTTGTCATGACAGCCAGGAGCTGACTAAGCTTGGCAATGTTAGGATTCATATTTGTAACTTCAATTACATTGAATTATCTTTCTTTTTTTCTGTAAGCTTAAAGTCCCACTGCATATCTTTCTACCCAGCGTTTTTTTATTTTTATTTTCTTGTGCTCTCGGGTCATAGATAATTGGTTTCATTCCACAAGCGACATCACACCTAAGTCCCAGGCAGAACGCTGGAGGGATCTTTATTTGATGCTTTTCACAATTGGTCTTTTTGTCAAGAATACAGCAGCGGCAGGTCAGGAAGGCAGAGCAGGTTGAGGAATGCTTTGAGGAGCTCGATCTAATCCTAACCTTCGTTTAACGTCGAAGAGGTCGCTCTAACGTCGATGAGGTCGCTCTAACGTCGATGAGGTCGCTCTAACGTCGATGAGGTCGCTCTAACGTCGATGAGGTCGCTCTAACGTCGATGAGGTCGCCCTTACGTCGATGAGGTCGCCCTTACGTCGATGAGGTCGCCCTAACGTCGATGAGGTCGCCCTAACGTCGATGAGGTCGCTCTAACGTCAATGAGGTCGCTCTAACGTCGATGAGGTCGCCCTTACGTCGATGAGGTCGCCCTTACGTCGATGAGGTCGCCCTTACGTCGATGAGGTCGCCCTTACGTCGATGAGGTCGCCCTTACGTCGATGAGGTCGCCCTTACGTCGATGAGGTCGCCCTTACGTCGATGAGGTCGCTCTAACGTCGATGAGGTCGCTCTTACGTCGATGAGGTCGCTCTAACGTCGATGAAGTCGCTCTAAAGTCGATGAGGTCGCTCTAACCCTAACCCTTGCTCTTGCGTTGATGAACTCTGACCCTGATAAACTCGAACCCTGATAAACTCTAACCTTGTCTCCATGGGCTCCTCCAGGTTCAGCTGCAGCTCCTGACTGCCATCGTCAAACTGTTCCTGAAGAAACCCACCGAGACCCAGGAGCTGGTGCAGCAGGTCCTCAGTCTGGCCACGCAGGTGACCGCACACGCACAAACCACATCACAACACTGCGAGGCTAGGTGGAATCTATCGCCTTTATCTGGGCTTTCCTTCTCTCGAGGAAAGCCCAGTACGTGTTCCAGAAACACACTCCTCCTCTAACTTGTCTCCTCAGCATCTCCTGTTGGATGCGTGCCTCCCCCAGGTGTCCGCAGAGTGATTACACACTCGGTCTGCCGGTGTTGCCTGGAAACCCTGCTGCTACAAACCAGAGCTGCATGCAGTATTAACCCAGAGCGCTTTAGGCTGTGGGTTTATCTGAGCTTCAAACTAGAAATCTCTGCTCCATGCAGTATTAACACACAGCGCTTTCCCTTTTAGAAAGCGGCTTTATCTGAGCATCAAAGATTTAGGCCCAAAGCACGAGTTTGCTTCGGGACAGATGCTAATGTTTTTCTTTGAATATCCAAAGTAAACCTTGTGCTGTGTCTGAAATCGCGCCCTTCTATACTTGCACTTACTTTTTTGAGTACACTTTGCGCAAAAACGGAGAGTGTGCCAAAACGCAGTGCACTGGAAGTACCTTAGTGGCACACTCAAAACGATCTAAAACTTGAGTGTGGACCGATGGATTCTTTCCACCCTCAACGGCCGCCATCTTGTCTAGGTGGCGGGAATTTCAAATCTGAAAATGGAGGACATTGTATCATTTGAGACCGACGTGCTCTGCAAATAAGTAAAATTACACATATTTGGTTTGTTTTTCAGTACAACTACAATGTTTTAGACCGCATCCGACCAGTGTTTTCATGGTGTTAATTCTGTAATCAGTTGGTATCAAGAACGTTAACGTGAATACTGCTAGATCGCTAATACATGCGACTAATGGAAATGATCAAGCAGAAAACTAAGAAGAACCGTCAAACTGCAAACTCATTTCCGGTAGTTGGCGAAGGCTGTTTTGACAGTGCACTGTAGAAATGAGAGCACTGCGCCCATAAGTAAGTGTACTGTAGGGATAATGAAGTGCACTCAATGTAAGTGCACTTACGTAAGTGCGCGATTTCCGACACAGCATTGGTCTTAATTCCTACGTTTATTTGTGCTCCTTAGCACATGAGCCTCATGTGCTCATGTCGTTCATGTCGTTCATGGGCCCATGTCCTTCATGTGCTCATGAGCCTCATGTGCCAAACGTGTGCAGGACTCGGACAACCCAGACCTGAGGGACCGCGGCTACATCTACTGGCGCCTGCTGTCCACGGACCCCGTGGCCGCCAAGGAAGTGGTGCTTGCGGAGAAGCCCCTCATCTCGGAGGAGACGGACCTCATCGAGCCCACCCTGCTGGAGGAGCTCATCTGCCACATCGGCACCCTGGCCTCCGTCTACCACAAGCCCCCCAGCGCCTTCGTGGAGGGCAGCCGCGGCGTGCAGCACAAGAGGATCCCCATCCGCAGTGGATCGTGAGTCACTCACTCAGTCTCGCTCACTGACTCAGTCACACTCACATTCAGTCACTCGCACTCGATTGCGGTCACTCGCACTCACTCTCTATGTCACAAGCACACATTCTCTCACTCAGTCACTCTTTCTCCCACTTACTCAGTCTCTGTCACTCAGTCACTGGGTCATTTTGGGGGCCTTTCCCTTGATCTCCAGGCTTTGAGTGGTGAAGGTTTATTTACTACCAGTATCCCAGTGGCTTTATCCTCTCAGTCCTGCGTTGGATGTGAGAACCCATGAGGGTGTTGTTGGAGCAGCTGCTGCCTCTCAGGGCTCAGGCCCTTTGCCCGCTGTTAAAGATTGAACTGAAACTTCCTTTGCTTTAAATGGGGCTTTAATCTGTCATTACAAAAGCATTGTGATAAAGTGAGGGGCTTATTTCAGTATGATTATTCTTGAATCAGTAATATATTATAATGAATATTAGATGAATGCGATTCATATCATAAGCATTAGAAATATAAATAACTCATCATATAAGTCATTGATGGCATGAATCTCCATTAAAGCGGCTCCTAACTCTGTATTAATGAAACTGCCCCCCCCCAGCGGAGAGAGCTCTGAGAGCCAGGACACTGGTGGGGCCCCCGGGGCCACCGAGGCCCCCGCCGCCGTCATCCCCTCCCAGGGAGACCTGCTGGGAGACCTGCTGAACCTGGACCTGACACCCCCCACCTCCGCCGCCGGCGCCCCCCCCGGACCCCCCATGCCGATGGGAGGCATGGATCTGCTGGGGGGAGGACTGGACAGCCTGGTAGGTGGTGGGGGATCCCTGCTCACTCCCCTGTCTCTTGTTCCTTCTTTCTTTCTTCTTGTTTCGCCCTATGTCCGCTCCCGCTCTCGCTCGTGTCATGTGGTTTAGCTCCAGCTGCTACACCTGCTCCAGGTGTCTCTGGCTTAGTGCTTCGGTCAGAACAGCCTGGAACGTATCCATTGAACTAGACTAAGAGTTTTATCAGAGCGTTCATGATGTGAAAGCCAGCCTACGATGGATCAGGGATACCGTTTAAACGTTGTTTGTTTTGCCTTAATAAGAGGAATACAAACGATGTGAGCAATATCAATGTTTTCAGCCGGTATTCTGTGTTTGTTCCTCAAGCTTTTCTGGAAAGTCCAAACCTTCTTAGTTGTTGGTACTGAAGCATGAATAAACCTTCCAAGTGTGTGAACGATAACGATGTTCATGGGGTGCATGAGGTTGACTGGTCTGTTTCCTTCCACTCCTTATGCTGCACCAGCAGATGGGCGATGAGTCTGAACCGGTAACTCATAACACGTGAACATGTAACATCCCCATAGATCACATCTCTTCACGCTGTCCCATAACGTCTCTGTGTGCCCAGATGTTTCCATACCTTTCACCAGATAAGCCAATCCCCTTCACGTACTGTGACAAAGACATATTCCTCATAACGTGTGTGTGTGTGTGTGTGTGTGTGTGTGTGTGTGTGTGTGTGTGTGTGTGTGTGTGTGTGTGTGTGTGTGTGTGTGTGTGTGTGTGTGTGTGTGTGTGTGTGTGTGTGTGTGTGTGTGTGTGTGTGTGCTTCAGTATTCGCCACAAATGCCCAGGGGGGCGGACACACCTCAGTCCCTGCGGTTCTCGCACTCGAGCCCGTCGTCCCCAGATTACAGCCCCACCGAGCTGGCCCCCGGCCCGGCACTACAGGCGAGCCCACTCTAGAGGAGCCCCCCCCCCCCCCTCGCTATGCCCTCCCTCACCCCGCCGCACCTCCTCAGTCCCACCCAGTAGCTCCCCAGTTTACCAGCCTAGTGAGCAGCTAGCTCCTCCAGCCAAGTGATCAGCCAGATGTAGGCTAGTGAGTGGCTCCAGCACCAGACTAGTGAGCAGCTAGCTCCTCCTGGCTAGTAAGCGACTCCAGGCTAGCGATCGACTCCATCCCCAGAATAACGAGCAGCTCCAGGCTAGTGAGCAGCAGGAACACTCTGTCTGATGGAAGCCACGCGGCTCTGTGTAGTACCCATGCTTCCATGCCCTGAACCAGCTGATGTCCCTTATTAGCTGTAGCACTTGGTGTGCTAATTAGCAGATACAGATGGCTGACTCGTGTAATTATTTATAATTTGCGTGCGAATTTCTACTTCTGGCATTTGGTTTTGGTTCACTTCTGTTTAGTGATGACATGTTTTGTAGCATTACATATCCAGTACACTGATCAGGAAGATTCCTGGTTCAGATGTGATGCTCAGTGGAGCCACTTGTTAAAGGAGTGGGTCTCCTATTAGGCTACACTAAACAGCATCCCTCAGCGCTGCCATGAGTACATCAGGGGCTTCTGAAGGCGCCTGCTACCATGGGTGAACTGAGAAAGGGTACTCTACTCATTTATTTAATGCAGACCCTCCACTAGCCTCCTCTTCCCTCAGCCATTAGCCTCCAGACCCGACCAGACTCCGGCCATTAATCACTGACAACCGAAAGGGATTCCCTCCTCCATCGGCCTCCTCCTCCTCTGTCCTCCTCACACTCTGCAGGATGTTCCTCCCGGTAATCTCTAACCCGTCCTTGTGCTTTCTCCTTTCTTTCCTGTTCTCCTGTTGCTCTCCAGCTCGGCGGAGACATTGGGGGAAGTCCTTCCGTAAGTCATCCTGTCTGATGCTTAGATTCACCGTTACATGCAAAATGTGTTTCCACGCTAACGCGCGCGCGCGTGTGTCCTACAGATGGGCTCTGGGTTCGGGGCTCCTGCGGCCGTGATGCCGTCCTCCCTGAACGCCCCGGTGGGGGGTGGTCTGGGGGACCTGTTTGACCTAGGGGGTGGCGTGGGGATGCCCATGGGAACCTTCGTCCCTCCGAAGACAGTAAGTCTGCCTGAAGTCGAGCCTGACTGACCTCCTTTGAAGAGCCGGCGGGGCTGGCATGGCTATAAGGGATAAGGGATTAAGGTGTGTGTGTTTGTTTGTGTGTGTGCGTGTGTGTAGTTGTGGCTCCCAGCCATGAAGGGTAAGGGTCTGGAGATCATGGGCACGTTCGCCCGGCGTGCAGGGGTGATCCAGATGGAGATGACCCTCACCAACAAGGCCATGAGCGTCATGACGGACTTCGCTATCCAGTTCAACAGAAACAGGTGAGGCCAAGCAGAGCCTTTTCATTGGTCCCCCGTGGGTCTAGATTCTGACACATCGCAGCATGTTGGCTTTTAAAATGAACAAAACGCCTTCATGGCTGGAGCATCCTTCCGACTTGGATCCTTTTCACTTCCTTCTGCTTAAAAGAGGAGAAAAAGATTCCCGCTAGTATAATCCCCTTCAGAAATCACCTGCTAGAATTCCTCATGCAAGTCCATCTCAAGTGACGGCTGGTAGGTCTGCTGACAATAGCTGAGGGAATCAGTGACTTGTGGTGAGATAGCTACATGCTAATGCTTACGCTACGATGATGTCTCCTAGCTTCGGTCTGGCTCCTGCCGGCCCCCTCCAGGTCCCCACGCCGCTCAGCCCAAACCAGACCATCGACGTCAGCCTCCCCCTGAACACCGGGGGACCCGTCATGAAGATGGAGCCTCTGAATAACCTCCAGGTACTGTTAGGATGGAGCCTCTTAATAACCTCCAGGTACTGTTAGGATGGAGCCTCTTAATAACCTCCAGGTACTGTTAGGATGGAGCCTCTTAATAACCTCCAGGTACTTGCTGTACTGTTGGGACCAGAGTTTAAAGAGAATCCAGATGAAATAGATTTGGATTTCATATATTCATTTTCATGCAAGGGATTTCCCTCGGAGGTAAAAGTTACACAAAAGGTAATCAAATTGTTAATTAAAGTATATGTAGTCATGAATGTAAAGTCTAGTTGACTGATGGAGTTCCATGACGCGAGTATGAGCAGACGTTTGTTGTCGCTGCCAAAGGACATTGTATCTTCTATACCTACTGGACAAGGAGGCTCAGTGTGGAATGTAGCTGTGGTGTCTACTGTAAGAATGTCGGCTCTTCATTGAACACAAGCTCTATTTGAACAGGATCAGTGTGTCAAAAAGGGGTTTTATTTTGTGTGTTCGAGGGTTTAAGTGAAAGGGAGGTGCCAGTTTTGCACCATCCTAATCCTTGCATGATTCTAAACCCGCTGATGGAGCTTGAGGCTCTGAGGAGTCACTGTGACCTGGTGTGAACCTGTGTAATGACTCAGTACAGACTGTATCGCTGCTCCTGACGCGGGCCAGCCTCCTGTCCACCCTCCTGTCCACCCCATGTCCTCAACACCTGCTCCTGACGCGGGCCAGCCTCCTGTCCACCCCATGTCCTCAACACCTGCTGCTGCCAAGGCCAGCAGACGGGGAAGGAGATGAGCGGAGATCAGACGGCTCCTAGTTTCACGGGGTGTCTGTATCACATAAGACCGTGGGTCTGGCTGCCGTTTGGACACAAAGCCGATCAGTTAAGAGGACGGGAGCAGAGGCCTGGGCTGAGATGGGGGGGGGGGTTAATTGGTGCGGAACGATCGTCCGCAACAGTCTGAGGCAGAACAAGGGTCAAGAGAGTCTTCAGAGAGAGGGTTGGGCTTCTAAGTATAACACTAGTCTGCTCCTCCAACCTAAGTACTTCCGCTCAATTTTAATTTCCCTTCACTACTACGTCTGGGTCTGCGGTATGTTTGTGGGTTTTCTCCATCCAAATTTTCTGCATCCAATCAGCGAACCGAGGGAGTGGCTGAGATCACTGACGTTAAAGTCAGCTCTCGTTGACGAACATCTTCACGCACAGTGTTTGGTTTGTTTACATCCTGCGCGCAAAGGTAATTCCCGGCCGAACGTTAGCGATTGGTTATGGCAGATCCAGATTGGCACTGGGCAGATCCAATAGTTTTAAACTTCAACAGACACCCGCCTTCAAGTGAGTTAACGTTAGTCAATTGAGTAGATCCAGACTCTCTGTGCAAATGAAATGAAATACGAAAGTCTGGTAGAACCAGGCTAGTATAACACTACGGTGTGGGTGACTTTAGTGGATGGGATTATTAAAAAGTAATCATGAGGCATTTGTGGTTATTCTGGATACACATTTTCTTCATAGAATTGACAGAAAATGTATCAATGTGATGTATATCGTCAAGATTTGAAATGACTCCTGTAATGATGGAAGGTTTAGTCCCTATTAGGGTTGGGCGATCGTCAACAAGCTTCCATCGTCCGATTACGTCCCCGTTCAACCGTTTACCTTCGTTCAAACCATTGGACAAATCTACACACTTGTATCTTCAATAATATCTAAACGAAATTTCGATAGCTTTTATACGTTTTTTCAGAATCAAAGTTTTAGTTTCTTATCGGCATAGTTTTCCGTTGCTCTCATTGATTTCCGTTGACCCCAGAGTGTGAGGATGTCCGGTTGCTAAGCGACGTCAATGTATTTGGCTGACTATTTCTCTGCTGATCAACACTAGGAATGGTAATTGTAAAAAGACGCACCGTGTGAAGATATCTTTTTGTTTTGGCAAGGAGCCATGTAATAAGCGGAATAATGTATAATATAATGTATCCCTTAGACCAACATAACGGTTGTGCGCACGAGACATACGGACGTACGCTTACCTCTTTTGTAAATGCCATATATACAGTACATTCGGATTGCATGATGGGAATAGAAGTCAGAGGTGTCCATGTAAACGCGGCTTAGACACACACACACGCAATGGCTCCGCCATTATCTTAAAACACACACAGACACACAAGGTTTTTCAAAGTCACATGCAGTCTGCTCGTGCCTTTCACGTGCGCGCAGACCAGTAGGTTTCAAGCTACAAAAAAGCCTCTCCTCTCGTAGCAGTGAGTGAGCACTCTGTAGCGCACTCAGCGCTACAGAGTGCGTTTCCACCTGTGCCAGTTAACTTCAATTAAATTGTATGTACTTTTTACGCTGAAAAAGTAGACAGCACACAGCGCTGTTTCTCAGGCAATAAAAAAAAAGAAAAAACCAACCTTTCCTCTGCAACTTGAGACGATGGAATCCATCTATCGTCGATAGAATCAAACATCGGCCCGTCCCTATCGACAGACCTGACCTGGACCCACTACCCTGTCAACACTACTGTGTTGTCTGGAGCTCTGGTCCCCTACTTGTATGAATTGAACAGCATTGGAAGAATGTGTTTCATGTTTTCAACTTAAGATGGACCCAAAGACGTACATTATATTGTTCAT
Organism: Gadus chalcogrammus; assembly: GCF_026213295.1. Lineage (NCBI taxonomy): Eukaryota > Metazoa > Chordata > Actinopteri > Gadiformes > Gadidae > Gadus > Gadus chalcogrammus. The sequence goes on from NC_079417.1 coordinate 16,720,346, forward strand.
TTTGGATGATGGCCGTTCTTCTCGATACGATCAGAGTGAGGTCTAAATGAGTGTGACTGGTCTCATTTGACTGGGCCCTGTTGCGGCCGCTGCCAAGCCCGGCACATGAATGATTCAGATCCCCTGCAGGGCCCAGCTCTCTCTGAACCCTAAACACTTCCACCTGATGGCTATCAGCGGCTGACCCCTCGGGGAAGAGGTGTTCCTGAGCCTCCGTATCTTGATGGCATTTTAGAGACGATGGGGCAAAGCATTGTGGGACAAATGCAGCGTCTTTCAGCATGGAGGACATGTGGTGAAGGGAAAGGGGGAGCAAGTTGATGGATGAAATGAGGTGTCTGGGTCTGTCCAGCCGTCAAGGCCCCCCCCCCCCCCCTTGTTCAGTGTGACTTTAGCAGCAGCTGTCCTCAAAGAGCCCTGGCAGAGTAATGACTCCTGGACAGCTGCTCATGATTTATCCCTCTTGTTTGTCCTCTCTCCTCCTCCAATCAAATCCCCCTCCTCAGGTGGCGGTTAAGAACAACATTGACGTCTTCTACTTCAGCTGCCAGTACCCCATCAGCATGCTGTTTGTGGAGGACGGGAAGATGGGTGAGTGCTGGCCGTCAGTGTCCCCCTCCCTCCCTCCCTCCCTTCCGCTGCCCTCCCAAGTACTCTGACGCCATCGAAACCTCTGCAGTCTCGTCCTTCTCTCTACCCTCTTTCATAGGGACCGTCCCTATGTGTAAGAGACTCTTGACGCGGGTCATTTTAGTCATCAAGTCTCAAGGATTCTGAGAAAGACGTCACCACTGCTGGAACACAGCGTATTCTGTCTCAGCTATAATACCAACATAAAACGATCCAGCCGAAGGTCACTTATCCTCATGCAAATGGCTCATTAATTGCCTAGCCGTTTGGGCTGTAAGTTGCCTTCTGTAATTAATTCAAACAGATGCCACGTGCGAGTGCCCATGCTGATTTTTGTCGCATACTTTATGAAACACCTGCCTCTAATTTTCTAATGATATATAATTGCCCAAGGGTTGGATGGATTCGGTGGGTTCCCAATGATGATTTTAATTTCAGTGTTCGGTTAACCTTTTCAGTTTTGCAAAGCAAGCGTATTTTCAGCCAACATTTAAATTAGTTTAAATGGTTGTTTACACTGAAACATTATATACCCTAATTAGAGTGATCTCACAGGGAGTCTATCAATTGTGTCATTTTTAGGCGTTTTGCTTTGCTTGCCTTGAAGATGCTGCAGATAGAATTAGAGTTCTAGGGAGAGGGAGCAGAAAGAGAAAAGTAGAATGTTAAACTAAAAAGACGACACACTGACCCACACACATCCCGCTCTGTCCCTCCCTCCTGTATTGCGTTCACTCATGTGTCGTCCCGCTATGATGACACTGTGTGAGCAAAAGTCGTTGACAGGCAAGATTAATTCCCGCACCAATCAGGCAAGAGATGCAACCACCAATGCCTTCTATCTAATCTCATACAGAGGCAGGCGTAGTCAACTCTAGCCGCTATCTCCTGGAGCGTTTCACTCGCTAAAAGCCCGTGGATGGCTTTGGCATTTCTAACAAGTCACTCAAACTGTATATCTGTTAAATGTTACTTCAGCACCTTTCAGGGGAGAGAGGAGTTTGGTCATGAACTTCGTTCTGTTTCTCTGTGGTCTGCAGACCGCCAGGTGTTCCTGGCCACCTGGAAAGACATCCCCAACGAGAACGAGGCCCAGTTCCAAATTAACGACTGCCATCTCAACTCTGGTGAGGAGGAGGAGGAGGATGAAGCACAATGCCGCCTCTCAACGCAGCACTGCAGCTCTAACACGTTGTCCGCTCAGCGCTGCCGGCTCTCAGCTGCTGGCTCTCAGCTGCTGGCTCCGAGCGGACAACGAGGACGTGTCACATGGTGACTCATGAAGCTGGTTTGGTGTGAACTCGCCGCCGTCCATCTCTAATATTGTGACTCCACATGTCAGGCTGCTTGCGTTCCAGAGACGTCCTGATATCTCTGCTGGGCGTTCACCATGCCATCAGTATGTCCTGCCCTCCCCTCTGCAGACATCAGTGTAGTGCAGGGGAGGAGTCTGGGCTCGAGAGGAGGTCAGCGTCTGCTCTGCAGAGCTGGCCGAGCGAAGCTTAGGAGCAGCGTCGGTTCTTACCCGTTATTCTCATCGGTTAACTTTGCTAATCAGACACTTTAACTTTTTTAAGACCAATGCTAATATTATTTTAAATTTCACATAAAATGTGTGGGTTGTCCATTAAGTCCTAAACCATCAATCTCATGGTAACTAGTGTGTTTTCCTCATTGTACCTTGGGATTGTGCGTGTTCTCCTCCTAATGACAGACGCTGCCTCAAACAAGCTGCAGGGCAGCAACGTGTTCACCATCGCCAAGCGCACGGTGGAGGGCCAGGACATGCTCTACCAGTCCATGAAGCTCACCAACGGCATCGGTGTGCTGACGGAGCTCCGCGTTCAGACCGGTAGCCCCACCTACACGGTGAGCGACAGACACACACACGCACTCTGGGTCATGATCCCAGCCAGAGCTGGAGTCTGATTGGATGGCAGGGGATGAGCAACGGTTGTGTGATTGCATGGTGTTGTAGTGATGTGGCGGGTGTGGGCGTGCGTTGCGTGTGTGGGGAGAGATGGAGACAGACTCTTTGTCCTCCACATCACTCTCACCAGGTTTTTATCCACACTTCCGTTTCCCTCTATCCTCCGTTTCCACAGAGTATTTCAAAACATTTATTATTTCCCTGCGGTCTCGAGCATTAATGATCTCATATAACACTTATCATATATATATATATATATATATATATATATAAGTGTTGGTTTGCGCTCTGCTTGTTTGTTGACAAGATCAGTCACAGACTGACTGAGTAGACAGCTACAAGTTTATCATTACCCAGAGCTGCTTGAAAATTTGACAGTGAGTGAAATATCTGTTATTGAATATCTGGTGAGTCAGAAAACGCTTTGCCTCTGTGTTTATGCAGTATATGTGCCAATGGTATGGCACTTCATATTCTGTAAGTAGAAGTTCATGTTCAAAAAAAGTTTTTTTTCTGGTTAGGTAGCTAGTTTGTAACAGCCATTACAGCCATTACCAATATAATTTGCAAACATTTCCCCCAAAACACCAACCTATAATGTGTAGTTAAAATGGCAAAATAATAATGCTATGGTTATAAATCTATCTTGGATGTTCATGGCATCATTTTCTCTGTAGAAAAAAACGATAAAAAATAATAAAAACATTGATCAGGGTTTCCAGTGGGGCTCTGGTGCTTTCCAATATAAATGGTTTAATAACATAACATAACAAATTTGTCTGAGACAAGTTTCTTAGCATTAATGTTGGTGCAAATTACAGTTTTCAATCTGTGAATTCCAGCTGTCTGGTTTTCATAATATTTTTGCTTTCAGATCTACACAAATCTGTACCCTCTATTAAGTCCCTTTACAGTTCTGCTGGATGCAGGAACGGCAGCTTTGCTGTAGAGGGGCCTACCCCATGAATACGTATACCATGAACATGTTTGGCTATAATCTTGCCGCTAATAAATGGTTGTCTAATCCTGAAGCAGTTCTCTGTTAGTCGACATGAGACCCAGGAGGCGAGACCTACGGCTGTCGAGGGACTAGCCGACAGGATAACCTGCTTTCACTGCCGTTTTATTGCTAATTCTTACAAAATGTTACTCTTCTGGAAGTATAACACAAACTGAGCGGGCAGTTGCATGGTGCATTTGCCGAACCATTTCCCAATGTCATTATTGCATTAGTTTCCAAGCGACCTGAAGTTCCACCAGATTTAGACGTGAAGTTAACGTCACGAGGCGAGTGGCTCCGCATAAAGACTGAGGGGTCTGTCGGCGGACGGCGTGGTCTGGGATCACTGGGGCCCAGGAGGACTCAGACCTCCTGGTACCTGTCTACACCATGGATCAGATGGTGGAACGGGGATCTTCGGCGGTCACACCAGCTGTCTGTCTCTCTCAAGCGATTCTCCGATGACCACTTATGATTGGAGTTTGATTGGCTCTCTATGCTGTGTTTCCGTGGTTACACCTGCCCACCGACCGAAACACCAGTCTGCTCTTCAACTGGCTGTTCATGAAATTACCTTTACCCTTTTAAGATGCTGAACCCACCTTGACTGTGGTTACAGCAGCACTGTGTTTTTCATTGTTGTACTTCAGTCGTGTTGCTGATGCTAAGGACCAGGTCTGGGCCGGGACCCGGGAGGAGGCCCGGACCTGGTCTGGTCCGGGCCAGGAGGCCTCCTCCTGGCTCCCGGCCCGGTGAGGACCAGACCAGGTTCTCGCCTCCTCCTGGCTCCCGGCCCGGTGAGGACCAGACCAGGTCCGGTGAGGACCAGACCTAGTCTGGACCCCACCAGGAGCTCTGGACTAGGAGGCGCTGAGCGGACCCTCCCTGTGAACGTGGACTCCATGTTGCTGCTTACTGGCACTCTGCTAATGATAATAATAAACCAGTTGTGTCCTGATGCTAACCGTCTGCCCCCCCCCTCCCCCCAGGTGTCTCTGAAGTGCCGGGCGCCCGAGGTGTCCCAGTGTGTGTTCCAGTGCTACGAGGCGGCGCTCAAGAACTGACCACACCACACCACACACACAAACACACACACCACACACACACACCCACACCCACACACCCCCCTCTTTACTGCAGAGCCCGCAGTGGATAGACCACAGGGGTCGTGACCCGAGGTCCGTGAGTGAGAGAAGTGGTTCTGCCCCCCCCCCCCCCCCCACGGACCCCTTCTTTTCATCTCCCCTTGATGAGTGCTTTTCACGCTGGGCTGTCCTCCGTTTGAAAAGCTCTCACATTATGAATCATGTTTTGTTTGTCGCTTCTGTCCCTCTCATTGTGATGAGGGACGAGCGTTAAGGCTGAGCTCTCCCTCTGCTTGCATGATCCTGTTTCCGCGTCGCAACAATGAATCCTCTATTCATCGTGTGAACAATCACCTGCAAGTCATCTCTGCTGTAAACTCTTTATTTTGGGTCCAAACCAAAAAAAGGGGGACCAATGTTTTTTTGTACTGATCCACCGCGCTCTGACAAAAGGCTTCACTGTGGTGAAGGCCGTGGAAGAGAGGCTTAGACAAAACTTTTGTATCGGATTGTAAGCGAGTTTGCTTTTAGTTGAGTGTGATTACTTTGGCTTGTACCCTTTTTTTATTTTTTCTTCTTGTTAGTCTGTCCATATGTTGTTTCCTGCCCGCGGGACGCAGCCGGTTTGTGCTGTGCTTGGTGTGCTCTTCTTGGTCCTCTTATTTAGTATATTATAAATAGAAAGTGTGTGCAGAAGGCCACACACACACACACACACCAACCACCAACACCACACACTTTTCTCTCTAATGCTCCCGCATTCATGTCCATTCTTTAGGCCGTGTGAGTTAGTGTGGGGCAGTGTGCTGTTGGGCTGAGTGCTACTCATCCATCAGGTTCTTTCCTGTAGCCCCCCACCTCCCCGCCCAGCGTTGTTTTTTTGTGCAGGGGTCAAGGGAATGGGGAGGACAGCTCTGATGGGTTCTGGGTTCTCCAATACAGCGTTCTGATGATCCCATGTCAGACTGTAGGCGGAGCTCCTCATTATGCATCGTCCCTCTGATCAAAAGAAGCCCTGCTCCTTCATCTCATTTAACTGAAGGAGTTCAACAAAGCAATGCTGTTGCTCCCCTCGGCTTGAAGTACGCACTAAATATGACATGATATTGTAGTCTTCGAAAACAAGTGTGCGTGTTTTCTCTTGGTATGAGTGTCTGTGTGTGTGTGTGTGTGTGTGTGTGTGTGGCAGTGGACAATTATATTATAAGATTGTTTAAAGGAAACATGTTAATGGAGAGGGATTAAGAATGTCCATGATTTGACTTGATTTTGTTCAACGCGTGTACATGATTTCAAACAGAACTATTATTAAAACTGATCTATTCACACGTGTCTCCTTTCTTCATCAACCAAGAGTTTTTCTTCAGTGTGTAAATTACGACAGTCTTTCATGGTTCATTAGGCTGAGCATCACAGATGGACACCTCTCCTCACATGGACACTCAAACGATATTACAATTTAACCTTATATTCTATTAAAATATTTCATTTATATTTTAGTTTGCTAGCTATTCAGTTTCTCTTTGTTTCTAGTTTGCCGTAGCTCTTAAATGTGAAGGTGAATCCGTCTATACAATATGTATTAACCAGTGGGGTTTTATTGAGTCACAAATTCATTGTTATGCTTATTCTTAATGAATTGTAATGTGGGAGAGGTGTTCCACTGATCCTCTGTGGGTCGGTCTAGTCTGCAGGGTTCCTATAAGAGCAGCATCCCGGGACCAGCTGTAAACCTGATTCGGAAACCAGGAAATCAATGACTTAAAGTTATTATAACTTATGTATTTAAATGTTGACTGTAATTCTGGAAAGCAGAACCATGCGGAAAAGTAGGGCTAGGGTGAGCAGCTTTCTGCAGCTTTGCACTCTGAAGTCTGTTAAAGTGTGAGGTTCATCCCAGTGAACGGAGAGGGGCATGTGAGGGTCCCACTGGAAGGCAAGGGGCATCTGAATGGAGAGGGGCGCTCTGAGGCCCCTGATGAGCTGGGAGACCTGGTGATTTGGGGAAGGGTTTAAGTGCTCAATGCTTATGATAAATGAATGTATTGTTTTAGAAATAATTTGTGTCCTGTAGGACTATTCAGCGCCAATCGACAAAATTGCCATTAAATAGAAAATAAAAGGTGCGACTTTTTAGTCAAAGGGCGTTTCGTTGGTTCGGTGGACCTAGATGTGGACCTTGACCCCTGTTGACCTTGACCCCCACTCCTTTCTTCATACGGCTCTGACCAATCCCCGCTTCTGATTGGTCAGTTACCTGCAGCAGTGTGCTATCCCGGAACAAACAGGCCGTTGCTATGGACGCTGTTGCCAACCGCAATACAATCGTTTTTAAATCCATACAATCATTCGATGTTGACATATTTTGGGTAAAAAACAATGAGGTCTCGAGCGCATAATGAGCGGAACGCTGCGGTACATCAGAACGGGGATGTGTGTGTTGCTCCACTGAAGGAATGTCTATCCTAGGGTCCAGCGCATCGTCCATCTTACGAGATGGTTAGTACATATATGTCTGTACTCGGGGTATTCAACCTCCTGTTTCAAACATGCATGGATAAAAACATCGAGTGGGCAGAATGTGAGACATTGAGTCTGTTTCCCCGCGTTACGTGAAGCTCATATCTTCTAGTCTAATGAAGCCCTTCCATTGGCTGAGAAGGAGAGGGAGAGAGGAGGGGGGGGGAGAGATATCCACATCCGCGCGCATTTTCACGACCGCCGCGTTCGTCTCGAGAGCAGCAGCAGCAGAGCGGAGCTCGGGACTCGACCTCATCCCTTAAAACATCAAAGCAACCGGAGATTATGAAACGGAATTGTCTTCGGATTTTGCGCAACGATCCCACGTGTTGCGTCTGGTCTGCTCCGCGGTGTGCTGTGCGCGCGACCTCCTCTTCCTCCGCGTGTCCGTCGTGGGCTCGCGGTGGTGCATCCTCCGCTCGTCACTGAGGAGAAGACCTCCTCCTCACAGAGGCTCCATGGAGACCTGCGGCGGGAGGATCATCTTTCGGGAGAGATGAAAACCGACTTATTTCCGCGCGAGAAAGGTCACCGTGATGGGTGATGACGTCCATGTGGAGACCGCGAGACCGGACCTGGGGCTTCCTCGTGGAGGAGCGGGCGGGCTGCTGGGGTCCTGAGCACCAGGAGGTCCTGTCTCTGGACGTGAACCTCAAGAGGTCCGCTCTCTGGACGTGAACTTGAAGAGGTCCTCTCTCCGGGTGGACTCGCGTGCAGCTGGCCTCTGATTGACGGGATGAGTGTTCGCTGTAGGCCTAAATGTTAAGAAGAAAGAACATTTATTTTGTCCATTTAACTTTTGTTAAAGTTCCCCTGGTCTCCTCAAAGTTAAACCTCCGAAAAGCTGAATAAACTGTTGCTTAAACAACGTTGACTTGAATACCTTTAGACGCGCACGCACGCACGCAAGCGCACGCACACACACACAAACACACACACTCTCACACGCACACACACACCACACACACACACACACACACACACACACCACACACACACACACACACACACACACACACACACACACACACACACACACGCACACACATACCAGCAGGAGGTTGCGCGCCTTGCCGCTCCATGGTGCTGACCGTGTGGCCCAGGGATGGTGGAGACGCTCAGCATCGCTGTCATCGGAGCTCCCGGGGTGGGGAAAACTTCCATCATCCGCCAGTTTGTCTACAATGACTTCTCGGAGGTGTACACGCCCACCAGGACGAGGTTCGTGTACCGACCCTCCGTCATACTCAACGGCAACATGTACGAGCTGAAGATCCTGGACGTCCCGCCTATGACTTCCTTCCCGTCCAGCTCCAGTCAGGTAAACATGTTGAACAGGGACCCTAAAGTCTGGTCCCTGGATCTACTTTAGTCTCTGTGATCCGAACCCCAGTTAAAGTGTGTTTGGGCCGTTATGTTTGATATGATTCCACCAAGTGTCTGATGCTCCTCCAAAACAATACACGTTTTATTTATTCTTCTATCACAATCAGATGTCTCTGGCTTACTTGTTGCTATGGAGACCTGGGCCTTGGAGAGCTTACTTTGACGTTTTAAAACTCTCAGCTCCCCTCCCCCATCTCTCTCTCTCTCTCTCTCTCTCTGTCTCTGTCTCTGTCTCTGTCTCTGTCTCTGTCTCTGTCTCTGTCTCTCTCTGTCTCTGTCTCTGTCTCTCTCTCTCTCGCTTCAGTAGATGTTTCTGACAGGTTGCTGTGGTCAAATTCCTGCTGCCTCAACAGGTCTTGGTTTGCTGGATGTTCATCCATTGAACATTACTTTATTGATCCGAAGGAAAACATGTCTTTGACATAAAGTCTGACACATAAAAATACATTCCAGTGTAGTAACAGACATAATGCGCCCAAAAATGTGTGCGTTCAAGAACACGCAACACGGCCTCATCACCCTCTTAGACCCTGAGGGGAGGAGATGAGACGATAGAGGAGGAATAAGTGTTTCTACATCCAGGTTTCTTCCTGTGTTCAGCTGGAGGGTAGCAGGGTCTGTGTTAACTGGGGGGGGGGGGGTTCCACACCGTTCATGTTGGTGTGGAACTGTAGTCCTGTAGTCGTCCGTCCCCCCGTCCCCCCGCCCCCCCGCCCCCCCGTCCCCGCCGTCTGCACTTATATCACCACACTAAATAAACACCTTCCAGGCAAAGTGGAGGTTTACTGCATCAACGGATCAAACCAGCCTGCAAAGCTCTGAAGGGTGACATCTTAAAGGTCAGCAGCTGAGACGGAGCCACACACACACACACACACACACACACACACACACACACACACACACACACACACACACACACACACAAGGGGAAGCATCCATCCCTGGATACTTAACCCAGAGGAAGGACAGACAGAGGGATGTGCTGGTCCTGGGGGGCAAGGGTGGGAAGGGGGACTCACTGAACAAGTTGTTAACACCAAGCGTCCACAGGCACAGTGTGAGAGTGATAACTCTCAGCACACACACACACACACACACACACACACACACACACACACACACACACACACACACACACACACACACACACACACACACACACACACACACACACACACACACACACACACGCACACTATGCTCTACAGCTGGTCTGGATGAGGTCCACAAAGGGAGATGTAGTGTCTCTACAGGATTTAAACTATCTGCCTTCTTCAGCAAAACGGCTGCTAACCCCATTAAGGGGGAGTGTGTGTGTGTGTCTCTCTATCGAGGGTGTCAGTGATGATGAGCGATGGGTTGCAGGTTCTTCCCCGTGTCCACGGGTCAGGGTGCTGCTCCACCCCAATAACCCCCCCACCAACTCAACCCCTTTCTGTCTGTTTCTGTTATACATTTTCTATCCATTTATATGTATGGTCAGAAGGGGAAAGCACCATTTGCGTTTGGCTGCTGGCTTCCCCGAGGGGCAGTGTGTGAATGTGTTCCTCCAAGTATGAGTCCAGGCTCCTCAGTGAGCGCAGGACGAGCGACAGGCTCTCAGTTCCTCCTATCAGTTTGTTTACTGCGCCTCCTACGTCGAGCGGCCGCCGGGGTCTCGGGTCTCTGTGTTCTGAGAGCAGAAAGAAGGGAGAGAGGAGAGACAGTAGAAGAGACTATATTCTGACATATTCAGAGAGCCCCCCCCCCCCCCCCCCAGGGAGGGCCTCTCTGATTCCTGACAGAGCCAGGGTGGGCTCTGGGGCAGGGCTGGTCTGCAGGCTGGGTGGAGGCTGGTAAATAAATACTTCCACTGCAGAGTCAATTAAATGAAAGGTCCTGTGCTCGGCTGGGGGAACGCCGGGATTCACTGTAGGTTACGCAGAGTGCAGCGGAAGGCAGCAGAAGACCAGTGTACCTCAGCAGGGTTTAGACCATGGTGTGATGTACGTTCCTCAGATCATGTGATGAGAGGTCTTGTTAAACCCTGGTATCAGAGACTTCTGACTAAGAGTCAAAACAAATGGGACCTCAGCAGTATTGACAGACGTCAAGGTATTAGAAACATACTGAGTTACCTCCCGGTGTGAGGGCTGATGTAAAAAAACTCTTAATTCGGAACACAGCAAATAGAAACCTCCACTCTAGAAAAAGCAGTTTGAGGCAGAAGTTCTTGCAGATAGATATTTTCCCTTATAACAACTGTGTGAGTTTCAGTCAAAATTAAATAACAAAGAAACGATAATTTACACTTGAACACAAACGGAAATGTTTTCAACTGAAAGGTAATTTTGGGTTCACTTCCCCTTCAAGTGAAAGATATAACGGTTTTCAATCTATTTTACCCTCCATGAATCCCATTTTTCCCTGCTGTTCAGCGTTGCGCAACGACCCCATGTTGTCAGAGCTACTGTGGTCGGCTGACCTGACCTGGTGAGCAGCACCTTGTCAATCACGCAGGACCAAGGATTGATTGCGGACAAAGCAAAATATATTCTTTCCTGTTTTTTCTTCCCTGGTCTAGATAATGCATCACCATGACTCCCTCCCACACAACCTATCCCTCTCTCCCTTCCTCTCCCTTCCTCTCCCTTCAGCTCTGTTCCTCTCCCTTCCTCTCCCTTTCTCTCTGTTCCTCTCCCTCCTCTCCTCTCTGTTCCTCTCCCTTTCTCTCCTCTCTCTTCCTCTCCTCTCCCTTCCTCTCTCTTCCTCTCTCTTCCCCTCCCTTCCTCTCCTCTCCCTTCCTCTCCCTTCCTCTCCCTTCCCTTTTCCTCTCTCTTCCTCTCCTCTCCCTTCCTCCTCCCTCCCTCCTTCCTCTCCCTTCCTCTCCCCTCTTCCTCTCCCTTCCTCTCCCTTCCTCTCCCTTCCCCTCTCTCTCCTCTTCCTCTCTCTTCTCTTCCTCTCCCTTCCCTCCCTCCTCTCCCTTTCCTCCTCCCCTTCCTCTCCCTTCCTCTCCTCCTCCCTTCCTCTCTCCTTCCTCTCTCTTCCCCTCCCTTCCTCTCCCTTCCTCTCCCTTCCTCTCCCTTCCTCTCCCTTCCTCTCCTCTCCCTTCCTCTCCCTTCCTCTCCCTTCCTCTCTCTTCCTCTCCCTTCCTCTCCTCTCCTTCCTCTCCCTTCCTCTCCCCTCCTCTCCCTTCCTCTCCTCTCCTCTCCCGTCCTCTCCCTTCCTCTCCTCTCCCTTCCTCTCCTTCTCTCCTCCTCCCTTCCTCTCCTTTCCTCTCCATTCCTATCCTTCCTCTCTCCTTCCTCTCCCCCTCCTCTCCCCTCCTCTCCCCTCCTCTCCCCTCCTCTCCCGTCCTCTCCCTTCCTCTCCTCTCCCTTCCTCTCCTTCCGGTCCTCTCCTCTCCCTTCCTCTCCCTCCTCTCTGTTCCTCTCCATTCCTCACCCTTCCTCTCCCCTCCTCTCTGTTCCTCTCCCCTCCTCTCTGTTCCTCTCCCCTCCTCTCTGTTCCTCTCCCTCCCCTCTCTGTTCCTCCCTTCCTCTCTGTTCCTCCCTCCTCTCTGTTCCTCTCCCCTCCTCTCTGTTCCCTCCCTCCTCTCTCTTCCTCTCCCCTCCTCTCTGTTCCTCTCCCTCCTCTATGTTCTGCCTGTCAGTGCTCTTGTGATGAAGCGGTTGTGGACCGCTGTGTGACGTTGAAACCATTTCATGTATCGTTCTGAAGTGTCTGGGGCAAGAATAAACAGCCTTACCCTAGAAGATATGAACGCTTGCATATTAGTATTCACACACACACACACACACACACACACACACACACACACACACACACACACACACACACACACACACACACACTTGTATGCATAAAAAAAATAAGATTCCATACATGTTTGTTTGTTTATATGTGAGTGTTTGCATGCCTACATATTATAATAATATATATATATATATATATATATATATAATATATATATATATATATATATATAATACCACCCCACCGTAATAATTTAACAGTGTGTGTCTGTGTGTGCGTGTGCTTGGATTATGTGTGGTGTGGGTGTGTGTGTGGTGCATCATTCAGGAGCTCCTCTGAGACCCCCTGCCCCCATCAACTGATGTTCCCCATCGATAAGTCATCAATACGGGTTTAAACACACACAGCTCTCCCTCTGAACCCATGAGCAGGGCTGATCTTCGTGCTGTACCTTCCACTCGTCCCAGGGTTGATCCTGCGGTGAAGGAACGCCCTCTGACAGGGAGGCTGCCTCCGTGATAACGGCCATAAATCACCCATCAAGGGCCTTTGTTGTCACGGAAACGGGTTGTGATTTCACACTCAAAAATAGACACACGTTCTTTTTTCTTTTTTATGCGATGTGTTCAATTGATTGGCGGAGGAGCAAGCAGCTGAGGACACGCCTCTCCAGCCCCTCCCCCACGCTTCAGAGACGCCAGTTTAGTGTTCAACTGGTGACCAGATAAACCAAGCCCTGCTCCTCTTTTTTCTTCTCTACGCTTGTCGTCTCGGTCGGTCTGTCTAAGGCTCCTCTTCCTCAGTAAACACGAGGTAACACCGAGGGCCCATATGAGGACGCTATCTTTTATTTATAGGCTGACGGGGTGTGTGTCTGACTCTGAACACCTTGAGAGCAGGCCAGACGAGGTGCTGCACTGACATTGCGGTCCTGGGGAGGGGCATTAGCTCACAGTATCGTACAGAACCAAGGACTCTAGCTGTGTGTGTGTGTGTGTGTGTGTGTGTGGTGTGTGTATGTGTGTGTGCCCATATTTCCTTGTGTATCTGTGTGTGTGGTGGAATGTTTAAAAGCCCACATCGTGGTGTTGCTGGATTACTGTTTATACTGAGATATATTCGCTCCCTAATCAGAACTGACATTCCCCCTACCTTTCTCTGGTAATATGCACATAATTTCAGTGTCTTATTCGCTGTGTTCCCTGCATGTGTTTCCCTCCCTGCTTGACCAACCTTGACGTCTTTCCAGCAGTTCCAGAAAATATATAGGCCTATATTTTTTTTTTTAACCTTATAGTATATAAGCCCCCTCCCCCTAACTATGTTACCGAAAGACAACATTCAAAATCTTGGATCCTTACTGAGTCTCTGCTTCTATATGAATCTACCAGGGTCTATGTTTTATCTACTGCATGCTTTTGTTCCTGTGCTTTCTACTTATTTTAATTAATGTTCTATCTAAAGTACATACTTTACTCTGAATAGAACTTAAGTCAAAATCAGACTTGCGCCGTGCCGGGTTTCTCAGGAACTCCTCCCCTATTCCTGTATAGTTAGATAGATATATTTACATATTTATATATATAGTATAGATCATAGCTGCTCAATTGGGGCCCGATTAAATAAGATTTGTCCTGCCCATTGTATAATATATATTTTTTTTATATATTATTACATTTTTATTTTTTTATGCTTTACCTGCACGACGTTCTCACCTTCGTTACTTTGTTGATTTCACTAGAAAGTACAGTAATGATTTCTACAAACCTTCTCTAGCTGTAAAATTCTACTACTATTACTGATTTAAAAATGCATCTGCTATGCATCTGTTGCATACTTATTGTATGGGGCATTCTGGGAATGGAGACTTGCACTTAAGAGGGATCCCGACTTGTAAATGTCCCAACTACAGAAGTGAGGCTGCCCCTAAAGACCACCCCCTACAGGAGGACCGCCTCCAGCACGGCGTCTTCTGCATAACATTCTGTTTGGATCGGACTCCCTTACGCCTCTGCCTCTCTCTTATAGTTTACTACACCCTCTTACTAGAGCTGGTGTTTTTCTTCTACTTATTGCATTCTGGTAGCCCCCCCAGCCTGACCCTACCCCCACCCGTCTTGTTAAACCACTCTGACATTCATTACGTGCTCAAGGTCATGTGATGGAGGCCAAAGGTCAGAACCTCTTCATGGGGGGAGCACAGTGAGTAAGGCACAGTGTTAACGTTACACGGATAGCAGCATGCTGCTCTGTTCAAAATACATCATGACAATGAACCATGAAGCTCCGTCTCGCCTTCTAAGGGATGGTGTTGTTTTGTGTGTGTGTTGGTATCGATGTGTGTTTGTGTTTTGGGGGGGGATTAAATTCTGTTTGCTTGCCTCTGTGTGTATTGCTTACTAGATTGTGTGTGTGTGTGTGTGTGTGTGTGTGTGTGTGTGTGTGTGTGTGTGTGTGTGTGTGTGTGTGGTGTGTGTGTGTGGTGTGTGTGTGTGTGTGTGTGTGTGTGGTGTGTGTGTGTGTGTGAGAGAGAGAGAGAGAGAGAGTGTATGTGTGTGTGTGTGTGTGTGTGAGTGTACATGTGAAACACTGAAACACTTGACTGCATAAAGACTAAAGCCAAGGCTTTAGGTTTCTGTTGAAGTGTTATTATGGATTGCAATCACTCATGGGCTGTCGGTATCTGTGGCGATGTAGAGCAGGACTCTTGCATAATGTAAGCAGAGCAGTGTCCGTGTTTTATGGGTTCATACACACCTCACTCTCTGCCAGCTCAAACACTTCCCTCAAGAGGCTGAGAAGTTCCACGGAGTGACAGATGAGTCTATAGTCCTTTTTACATTGCCAAATATGCCCGTCTTAAACCCGCTTTTTCCCAGGCAGGGTCTGCGTGCCTACACTGACAAGGTTATATACCGGCTTGATTTTGCACCCTAATTTACCCTCTCGAACCATACACTTTTTGGGGGGTTTATTTTCATGCAAATGCTGTTAGACGGCATTGCGGTACCAGGGGCGGGACGTGGATAGAGGTGTTGCTGCGTTGTCTCTAGCCCACAACAGAGACAACGCAGCGACATCAACATGAGCAGTTCTAACATGAGAGACGCTGAAATCCGCGAGCTGCTGAGCATCATGGCAGAGCCCGCATTTACGAAGACAGGGAAACATTGTGCGTTTTACGAGAAAGCAGCACAGCAAAATAAAGAATATATTGGCGTTTTGCACTTGTAAATAGTTAATCGCGTTTCTAGCCTACACTCAGATGTCCTCTACTCATTCTTGCATGCGAGTCACCTACTCGAGTGAACCAAGAAAGCCTGCCCGTGGACAAGGCGGAATATACCGGCAGTGTAAAAATGTCTTATTGCGGCGCAGGCTTTAAGATATATCTATGTTTTTGTTCTGAACACACCATGTAGAGGTCACATGAGCCGTGCGTTAGCAGGGCCATTTGCCTGGGCGGCGAGGTCATCAGTGATGGTTGTTTCTGTTGCTCCCTGTAGGAGTGGCTGGACCTGCGGTGCCGAGGCGTCCGGAACGCCAACGCCTACATCCTGGTCTACGACATCTGCTGCGTGGACAGCTTTGAGTACGTCAAGATGATCCGGCAGCAGATCGTGGAGAACAGGTACACCGCCACAGGGACTTCTGCCCCCCGTCCTCAAACTTCCTCTCTGTGTGTGTGGGTGTGTATGTTAATAACCTCAGCTCCACACACACTCCACCATTTAACCAGTGACCTCTCTGACTACCGTTGAGATAGAGTAGATCGGGTCTGTCCCCCCATGCTGACAATGTAATGAGGGGACATTTTGACCGATGCTTTGATGAGCGTCACACACACCTGATATGTCTGGTCATGTGGTGCAGGGAGAAGAACAGGAAGAGGAAGAAGGCTCTTCTCCTATTTAAACATGGAGACGGCTCTTCTCATAGTTGTACATGGAGAAGGCTCTTCTCATAGTTAAACATGGAGAAGGCTCTTCTCCTATTTAAACATGGAGACGGCTCTTCTCATAGTTGTACATGGAGAAGGCTCTTCTCATAGTTAAACATGGAGAAGGCTCTTCTCATATTTGAACAGGGAGAAGGTTCTTCTCATAGTGGAGAAAGCTGTTCTCATAGTTATGCATGGAGAAGGCTTGTCTCATTTTTAAACATGGAGAAGGCTCCTCTAATAGTTAAACAGGGAGAGGACTCTTCTCATAGGTAAACATGGAGAAGGCTCTTCTCATAGTAAAGATGGAGAAGGCTCTTCTCATAGGTAAACATGGAGAAGGCCCTTCTCATTGTTAAACATGGCCACCCTACCTGCATACATTAGCATACTGATCCAGTGTTGATAAACTGAGTCTACTTCATCCATCGCAAAGGCCTCTCTTGA
>NC_079417.1:16739521-16829521 GCF_026213295.1 Gadus chalcogrammus
CTTATTTTGTTCCTCATTCCCTCCTCTCCCTCTCACTTTTTTTACATCACTCCTTTTATAACCATCCTCTCCTCCACTTCACCAACTCCCACTTCTTACCACCACCTCCCCCTCCTCACTTCCTCTCCTCCTCAACGCATCCATCTCCTCCTCCTCCCCACCTCCTCCTCATCCTACTCCATCTCCCACCATCTCCTCCTCTTTGCTCCTCCCCCCCCCCCCACCACCACCACTCAGAGAGGGCAGCAGCAGCAGTAGCAGCAGCAGTGAGGTCCCCATCCTGGTGGTGGGCAGCAAGCGGGACCTCCAGAGGCAGCGCTTCACCCCGCGCCGCGCCGTCTCCGTGCTGGTGAAGAAGACGTGGAAGTGCGGCTACGTGGAGTGCTCGGCCAAGTTCAACTGGCACGTGGTGCTGCTGTTCAAAGAGCTGCTTGGCAGCGCCGTGGCCCGCGGCATGCGGCAGAACCACACCTCCATCCGCCTGCAGGGGGCGCTGCAGAGGAACCGCTGCACGCTCATGTGACGCCCGCGTGAGGCAACTCCTCCAAACTCCTCCTCCTCTATCCTCGCTTCCTCACCAGCTCCCTGCTCCGGCTCCTCCTCTGGAGCAGAGGTGATGCTGGGGGTGGAGCAGACATCGGGGTAGTGAACCCGGGAGTTTCCTACTTTAACAAACCCTTTTCTCTTTCCTAATGCGGTTAAAAGGCCGTAAGACATCAAAGACCCAATGTGGGAAATTCTGATTCTGCCAAATATTCTCATGGAAGAGATAGAAGAGAGATGGCTGGATGATCCTTCCTGAACACCTCCGTAACATTTTTCCCATTATCAGCCAGTGACTGCGTTCCAGGCAGATACCGCTATGCTTCCAAGCATCCCCAACTGCACCAGGTCCACGTTTAAATGTATGGTCGGATTCTATGTTTTTGAGCAAGGAAGAAGCAGCAATATTATAAAGTCTTCCGTTCCAAATGCATTTGTCAGTAGTTCAGTCGGGTCGACCAGACTGACTTCAGCCTAGCCTACACGTGTCTCTCCAGCAGTGTTGGGAGGGAGAGGTCCACACAGCACATGGAGGGAAGGTACCAGGAGACACCACATGAATGGATGACCAGGAGACACCACCACATGGAGGGATGGACCAGGAGACACCACATAGAGGGATGGACCAGGAGACACCACCACATGGAGGGATGACCAGGAGACACCACATGGGGGGATGGACCAGGAGACACCACCACATGGAGGGAAGGACCAGGAGACACCACATAGATTGATGGACCAGGAGACACCACCACATAGAGGGATGGACCAGGAGACACCACCACTTGGAGGGATGACCAGGAGACACCACCACATGGAGGGAAGGACCAGGAGACACCACCACATGGAGGGAAGGACCAGAAGACACCACCACATGGAGGGATGGAGAAGGATACACCACCAGATGGAGGGAAGGACCAGGAGACACCACCACATGGAGGGATGGAGGAGGATACACCACCACATGGCTAGATGGACCAGGAGATAACACATGATCCGGAGCTCAGATGTTGTGCTGTTGTTCAGTTAAGACTTTCTGACTGAAAAAAGAGTAGAACTAGATAGAGTAGACGCTGTCATTTGTCGATTTTAGCTTATCAAACACTTTGCTGTCCAGCCTGGAGACACCATCTATCCCCTGGTCCATCCCCTCTGCTGTCAGCCTGGAGACACCATCTATCCCCTGGTCCATCCCCTCTGCTGTCAGCCTGGAGACACCATCTATCCCCTGGTCCATCCCCTCTAAGTCTCATGACCTCGCCCCTCCATCGAGGCGAGTAGCAGCGGGGTGTGACTCCCCATTGGATGAGAGAGAAGGCTCACTCCTGTACATAAGACCCGTAGGATCCTTGATTTGCATGCTTTAGAGCCGACGGGTCAAGGTCAAAGTGCACTGATGAAGACGTGTTGTTGTTTCATTTACTAATACATGTTTGGAGATGTTATACATGAATGGTGTGGTTGTGATGAAAACCGGGCACGTAAGAGCAGATTTCACTCAAACAGAAACATGAGTTATCTAGCAACAAAAGAAGAGATATGTAGCAGAGATAAAAACAGAGAGCAACCACGTGTAGCATGAGGTGTCAGTGTTTTGACCGTGTGAAAGTCTTCAAATATAAAAGGGCTACCGTTTTTTTATCCAAAAAATTGCTAGTATTTATTTTTACTGTGTTAGTACTGTGCTGGTATTTTTTTCTTGACAATTTGTTTATTAAAAGCCTTTTAACATAATCACTCATAAGTCATGTGCAATTCCTTTTTCCTTCTTGGCAAACTCCATATTTTTGACAATGTCGCCACCTCGTGGCCGTTAATTGAGTCAAATAAATGGGTCAAAAGACCTAGACCTATTTATGAGTATAAATAAATATATATACGTGTGTGTTTCTGTGTGTGTGGACCTATGTATGCGTCTATATGTGTGTGTGTGTGTGTGTGTGTGTGTGTGTGTGTGTGTGTGTGTGTGTGTGTGTGTGTGTGTGTGTGTGTGTGTGTGTGTGTGTGTACCTTTTTATGTGTGTGTGTGTGTATATATATATATATATACACACATATAGACTCATAAATATATATATATTTATATCCGATATATGTGTGTTTGTGGAACTATTTATGAGTCTGTGTGTGTGTGTGTGTGTGTGTGTGTGTGTGTGTGTGTGTGTGTGTGTGTGTAGACCTATGTAAAAAAAGTCTATTTGGGGGTGTGCCCTTGCATGCGACTGTGTGAGTGAGCCATTCAAAGAGCCATCCCAATACATCATCGCGGATGTCACCGTTTCCACAGTTACATGTCAGTATCCCGAGCCACGTCACATGTCAAATGTTTAGGATTTTTTTGTGATAACAACGTCACGTGGTACAAGTCGGATCCTCTGCAGTCCGCATCAGCAAAGTGTCTTGGCATCGTTTCTCCTTCTTCCCCCGGTGTCCATTCCACTGTCATGTGAAAGAGGCGTCCGATGTGAGTTCCGCCCGGACCGCACCTTCCTCCGTCACAGCCCTTCGATGTGGAGGACCTACTGTGGTGAAGGTACAGACCTCCTCTCCTCCGTGGATCCAGAGCGTCCGGCGGGCGGCGGAGGATGAGCGACCAGGGGAAGGGCTCGGCATCCACCTCTGCCGCGGCCCCGGCTCCCGGGTCGGACACCTACAAAGGATGGCTTTTTAAATGGACCAACTACCTGAAGGGCTACCAGCGGCGGTGGTTTGTCCTGAGCAACGGGCTGCTGTCCTACTACAGGTACGCTATCCACAGCCACAACCGTTATGCCGGATTTGCCACGATAAACGCCGGACGCGGCGAGCGGTGTTGTGTAGTACAGCTGCTGGCTCATCTGGCTCCCGGCTATCTCCCCGGTTAGCTCGCTAGGCTAGTTGTCAAAGCAAAGGCAGAGGGAGTCATGGATCAGAGCGATTAATGCATCGTAATCTCAGGACAACGGTACTTTAGGACAATGCACATCATTTTCAGATCTAATCAAATTCTTACTTGACAATTGACAAAACCTATTGTGGTGTCAACACAAGTGAAATGAAAGTAGCACTATACTATACTACAACTATAGTAGCTAGCTCCTCCTACAATAAGGTAAAGCCATAGTAGCTAGCTCCTCCTTAAACTTAGGTGAAGCCATAGTAGCTCCTCCTTAAACTAAGGTGAAGCCATAGTAGCTCCTCCTTAAGCTAAGGTGAAGCCATAGTAGCTCCTCCTTAAACTAAGGTGAATCCATAGTAGCTCCTCCTTAAACTAAGGTGAAGCCATAGTAGCTCCTCCTTAAACTAAGGTGAATCTATAGTAACTTGTCCTTAAACTAAGGTGAATCCATAGTAGCTCCTCCTACTAATTAAGTGAATCCATAGTAGTTTGCTCCTCCTACTATTTAGCTGAAGCCATAGTAGCTGCTCCTCCTACTACTTAAGTGAAGCCATAGGATTATTCTGTAATAATTGGAAAACATAAGATTGGTAATCGTTTTTATGAATGCAAATAGTTTAATTTAAGCAGGCACTTCAGGAGCCATTATACTTTAATGCTATTTGTTATCCAGTATATTGCGAAATAATTCCTGACAAGGTGTATCAAAGGAGAGGCAATACGTTTTATTATACTGTAACTAATATAATCTCCAAGTAAGTAATGTTTGCCCCCTTTTTCTCCACTGGCTCACACGATTGCCACCTGTGAGACAGGTAGACATTGGCTGACCTTTTACCACCTGTGGCTGAGGTGCTTCCTGCAAAGGGTGTTTCCATGGGCACAGTGTAACCTAATAGGGTAACCCTTTCATTAGCTGGATCAACGCCGTGTTAGTCAGAGAGTATTGATATTCGTTATCATAGCAATTGTTTACTATAGGCAAACACGTCACTCCCTCCTGGTTCACAGATGGACCACTGCATACACCACAAGGACCTGGTTGTTCTCTCACTAACAAAGACTCCGTTGCCTCAGTTGGAAGTGGAGCTCAGAGCTCCCCCCCCCCCCTTCCATCTTCCCGGCCGGAGAGTGAAAGGAAAGCCGCCTGTTGCTTCTACCATCTATTAATAGTCCATTCTGTTGTAAGGTGACTGCTGTCCCAGATGTAAAGGTAGCCCGTTGACATCTGAGCCTGGAGCCGGTGGAGCCGGTGGAGCGTGGCCGTTCCCACAAAGGAGAGCTGACTAATGTCCCCACTGCTCCCGCCACTGGTGTCTGCAGGCCCTCCCGCTCCACGGCTGTGTGCCGTGTTACTTTTCTGTTGACCTATATCTGCTGCACTTCAAAAGGAAGAAAGATAAAGGGCCTTGAGTTGACAATGTCTCGACTCTTGAAAGATGCTTCTAAGATTATAACAAAGCTGAAAGTTTCTACTGATAATAATTTCATGAATGGTGACAGCAGGATCTCCTCTCCTCTAAACCTTTAAACTGTCAGGAGGAACTGTTCATGTACGGGTCATGCAGGTCCATATCAGGTTTTAGTGTGGTTGTCTGTGTTACTCTTCATTTATTATGCTATGAATACAATGCTAAAAATGACCACAAACAACACGTGAATGCCGTTGCCTTTCCCCCTTTAACGCTCTATTCAAACGCTTTGTAATAATGCTCTTTTAGCAGCTGAATACAAACAGAATACATTTACAGACTCAATAGCTGACAGTACAATAATAATTCAATTTCTACAGTTTTTAATACATGAGGTAGGCTTATGTCCAAATAACGACTATAACAGAAAATATGTTATTTGGATCATTAACATCACTGCACTACTGAACGATGTGTGATAATGATAACAAGTCATCCGTCACACCAGACTTCTGATTTCTCATTAGCAAATTAAAGTCATTAATTAAACCCTCACCAACTGGCAGTATACCCAGTTACATCAGAGAGTCTCTCCAGGGTCTGGCCACTAAGTGTTTGTCCAAAAGGTCAGGGGGATGTGGGCTGTGATCCCTGGGCCGTGAAGCGGGCCGTGGGGTATAGCAGCAGGACTCCTCATTCAGCAGTTAAAAGGTAATGGGTTTACAGAGAGCCAGCGCTGCAATTGGTCCGCTTCCCCCAATGACTGCTGTTAAAGGGCTGGCAGATGATTCACTTCATCTTTTGAAAAATAAAATAATCAATGGAATCACATTAATTCAAAAGGCATATTTTTTACAGACAAATGTTTGATAATCCAAATTAATTGTGAGAAGATCTGCTCTTTAATTCTCACAGAATAAGGATTTAAAAGCTTTTGTGGTTTGTAGTCGCACTCTAAACTCGAATGTTCTAAATACCATATATGTTATACAGAATATGTCTATGAACCTCATTTGATAGATTTTATGCAATTGGGCAATTAAATTCCTCCACAACGCCTGGCACTACTGCCAGAACTTGTAATGTATCCTCGTCTGGAACCCTTCCTATCCCACTAAATCACCGAGCTCCAGTGAACGGGAGTCCTGTTGGAAAGCCTCCACCCGCCACACAATTTAATTGAACAAATGGACTTTGTTGGAAATGCCCTCAGAATCTTGTCTCACCTCTCAAAGGAAAGCCCATTGGTTAGTGGGATAGATTACAGGGCATTAAGGCCTTACGTTCTATAACAGCGGTCTTTACAACATATTCATGTGTAATAAAGTTAGAAAGGTCTGGCTTTCATTAATTAAATAAATGTGTATTACATTTTTCTCCGCTAACTGGATAGCATCAAACAGTGCTCTGCAGTGGTTAAGCACACGTACAATTAGCACTTCTATGCTAGCGCTCTGTGTGGCCAGGTGTTAAGATCAAGCTAGTTAATAAGGCACTTCCTCAACTCTGCATCTTATGCCATCCAGGGAGAAATGTTCAAGACATATTCATGATTTACATTGAACATCATCCCCCAAGTCCCTTACCAATATGTAGGTAACCATTTAGAAGTGTGCACTGCATACCTAGACTCATCTATCCTTCATGTAACAGCTCAACAATCACTACGGTACGGTATCTGAAGGTAATCACGGTACCTGAAGCTACCTGGGCGTAACCATGGGGACGGTCCTCCCAGGTCCACACAGCGTGACCTATCTGATTAACCAGAGCAGAGAGAGAAGAGAAGCTTAGAAAGTTAAACTGTAGAAAGTTAACCCCCCCCCCCTCCCCCCGGCCTCAGTATTACTGGGTCACTCGGTGTTCGTGCACGTCTGTGTGCACGTGTGTCTGTCTTGGTGGGTTGGGCGGTTATTCAAGGTGACTGTGAGGTGAGAGAATTTGTTTCAGTGCAATCAATATCTTATAGATATCGTATCTTTGCTTTGGACTGCTTGTCTCCTTTGGGTTTTTCCTCTCGCTCTCGCTCTCGCTCTCTCTCTCTCGCTCTCATTTTATTTCTCTCTCTCTTATTTTCTTTCTCTCTCTTATTTTCTTTCTTTCTCTCTCTTATTTTCTTTCTCTCTTTCTCTCTCTTATTTTCTTTCTCTCTTTCACTCTCTTTCTTGCTCTCTCTATCTCATATGCTTCTTTCCTGCACCATTCTAAGCTTGCATACTAAGCTCATACTTTACCTGTCCCCTAGACATGACTTGTTTCATCTTTTTTGTGCAGGTGTCATCTTTCTGCTTGCTAATGTGTCCTGTGTGTTTGTGTTCCTACATTTGTGTCACTCTGTGTCTCACGCTCTCTCACTCTCTCTCTGAGTCTCTGTCACCCTCTGTCTCTGTGCTCTCTGTTGATGGGCTGTTGTTGTTGTTGTTGTTGTTGTTGTTGTTTTGTCATTACATGCTCCAGCTCGGTGGATTTGTGTTTTATGAGGATGTGTGCGCAGGGAAGCAACAGGTAAATTGATGGAATATTATTGGCTGGCTTAGCACACTGCTTGCAGGATCCCTCGCCTTCATCATCCTCGTGCTCCCAGGGCTGGGAGAGGTATAGCACGGACACCTGCATCGTTTAGAGGGTGAAACCTCATGTCATCATATATCAGCATTATGGCCCGCCTCTGCCTATGGAAGAACCAACACAATAGTTTTGTTTTTTATATAATCAATGCAAACACAATAACTGCTCAAGTTGTTGGACTGGCCCATATGGCAAATTGTATTCTCATTGTTTTTGTGTCAATTGTATTATTTTATAGGGTATGTTGAAGTGTTACAAACTCTTCAAACTATAATAAACTACACTGATGTTTTCCCTCAAAACGCTCTGTAGCTATAGAGCCATTCATTGCATTTATTTAAGCAAAACTGCTGATTGAATCTGATCCTACACTATTCTAAATACATGAGGACATTGTAAAGCCATCGGCTACTGGTGCAGAGAGATGAATGAGCCACCGCCCAGCCCTGATGTCACGGCCCAATGCTGCTGCTCCATGCATGGCCCTGCTGGTGTGCTGCCCTGCATGGCTGGGAGAGCCGCACACAATGCAATGGAAACAAGAGGTTTAACATGTCTGCTAAAGATCAGCTGTAAGTAATGTATAGTCCAGTGGTCAGGAGCCGTTGATGGCCACAAGCCCCATGTGGAACCAGACTGTGCCTGTGACAACAAATGATCCGGGACCCGAGTGAAACACACATAATGTAGACATAATATAACAGCTGATGAGTGGAAGGCTGAAAGCCACAATGACAAGTAATCAATTAAGTAAAAAATGATGACTTATTTGTCTATGATGTACTATATTGACCCAGGGTCTAGACTAAAGATCTGGCTTCAAAGAGCTACATGGGTAGCTAGAGTAGTAGTCTTACATATGGGAACCAGATCCACCTCATGTAGAACAGAAACTGATTAATTGAATAAAATCAGCTAGAATATTTATGAAACCAACAAAACTGCTGAGCTTTATCCTTACAGTACATATCTAAAATCTGCGTATATTTCATATTGAAGCATAAGGGTTGAAACAATGCCCATGCTGCTGTCATAGTGTGTAGCCTCTGAGAACGAGGGATGAACCATCATGATAATGGGTCCAGGGGTCCCGAATGCGTTAGAAGGGCGATGTGGGCATGGAGGACTAGAGGAACTGAGGTCCTGCAGACTGAGATACACCATCCAGCCTCTTTGTACATAAGCCATTAGGTTAGCTTGGGAAAATGTTGACGTCACACAGTATGAGTCATTATGGTTACATTTAGCTGTTATAAATGTTGTATGTGGTCAAATCACCTTTGTTCTTTTTGTTCAGCGTTAAAACTTGAACCTGTCTCAGGGCTTCACAGTCCACATCCCTGGACGTTAGAATAATCTATTCATAATGGTCCCTACAGTAACTCAGGTCGGTGTCACAGAATGCATGTAATTAAAACATATTGTATGTTCTAATATGCTTGTACACACTGTTGGAAATAGACTGAGGGATAAGCAACCTTCAACCAACCCTCTCTCTCTCTCTCTCTCTCTCTCTCTCTCTCTCTCTCTCTCTCTCTCTCTCTCTCTCTCTCTCTATTTCAAACCTCTCTCACGCTGGCGTGTTTCTGTTCCAGCTGCTCTCCATTGTCTGGTTTGTTGGCTGTGGGGCGTAGCAGCAGACAATGGCCTTGTTATCTGCAGCTAGCTGCTAGATAACAGTTCATTTAATTTTATTTATTTATTGGTGTATTTCAGGGACATTGCACACTAATCAACAGTCAAACTGAAAGTGAGCCAGAGTTAGCCTAAGAGGCCAGTTTACATCTGTTGCCCCCTGTTAGATATTAAAAGGGCAAGATGGGTTGCAACTAGCCACTGGGTAACAGTTAGCCTTGTTGGGCCATGGAGGAACGTTCTTATCACACACCATGGAGCCCACAGATATCTAATAGAGCAGAGCACGAGTCAACTGAAGGACATTACAAGTTTGGGGATAGAAGTGGTCATATAGCACCCGAGCTCTATGTTGCTAAGTCTAATGCTGTGATCCTGTGGAGACCACTGGGCTTGGTTTGATTATTGTTAGACTTTTTAATGACATGCATACTATGACATACACATTTGCAAAAAAGGATATTAGGGCAGGACCAAAATGTAGCAAGATTGTGATTTACTCAGTCAGTATTTGATGGCAATGGTAGTAAGAGTAGTATAGTGGTGTGGTTTATTGAGTCAAGGCTGGAAGAAAACAAATAAAGTCTGTATGGGAGTGTCACTGGCATACTTGATTGTCTCCCTAGCAACACCACCTTTAAAAAATCTTCCTACTAACCAAAGTATACAAAATACCATATTTAACCTAAGGTTTTTGCATTGCAATTGACCTGTCGCTAAGTCACATCCCCCGTCGTTACCATGACGAACTCGGACAAACAAACCAGACTAGATAACAAAGACATGGAAAAATGTCAGCTGACAGTATATTAAAGCAGGTTTTGGGGAAGTTTTGGGCGAAAAATAATTTAATTTCTTTCTGAAGCAAACGAAAGGGACTACATTACGCTATGGAGGGGTATATTCAAAACTTTAAAATGCGTACAGCAGGTGACAAGCTTAAATTCAGTTGGTATTCTGGCCTGCCACACAGTCTGATCCACATTACACACTTTACCTTGTGCCGTTGTGGCTTGTGAAAAATGAATGGATGAAATATACCCCATTCTTCAGCCTCTTGGGATACCCACTGTCCGTGTTACATGCACCCCAAGCACATCATTTGACCATGTTTTTTTAAGCAACATAAATCCAACCGCCCCTCATTGGTCCAACATGGCGTGTTTGTAAGAGTGTGATATTGGAGCATGCCTCGGTCACTTTCGTTACATCAGGTCCTACCGTCCTCTGTAGCTAGGGCAGCCACTGAAGGCCTTGTCTTCACACTTTTCCACTCACCTCTGGTTTGGTTTTACTATTTGTCACATATTAGTTGCATGTATATGTGTACAAATATAAGATTCTTTATACGCGGAAGCAAATCTAGTTTTTGTGGGTTGGGACCAATACCCTGATTGGTTCATCGTTCATAGATCTGCTGGCCTCAGCAAGCTCCCAGAAATCGATGAACAGACCGGTTTGGGTGATTGTTGACGTCAGCAAATCCTTCTTTAATGCTAGCCAAATTTAACCTTGTATCAGGGAGCACAGCACACAAACACAAAAGTCAATGGTTCTTATGTGTAATACGATGAATTCCTGTGACTCGGTTGAATAGTTACACTGAAACCACGGTTTGCCATGTCAGGGTCAGGGTAGGTCTACGGTTCACTGTTGGATAAAACCTCTAAATGATTAAATAGTAAAAGAGATACTTGTATATCGAGTCCTGACTGTTAGATTTGGTTAACTGATACCAAGTCACCCAAGTGGGTGCTACATACTGGTGGTGGTTAGTGAGGTCCCCCCCTTCACTTTAGGCGTCTTTTGAGTGTTATTAATTCTTCATGTTTAACCTCTGTCTTATAACTTTATGCTCTGTAAGGTGACCTTGAGTGTCTTGAAAGGCGCCCTTTAAATAAAATTATTATTATTATTATTATTTATGATAGTTTGAGGCTCACGCCCGCCTCATGGGATTCATGAGGAAATCACAAAATACATCAGATTGTGAATTCTGGGCAAAACAATATCTGTGTGATTTTGTTTGCATACTTTGAATGATATAGGTATTTTGTCAAGTCAACAGTTTTGCTCTGATGAAAGTATTGCTCAAAAGTCATTTCAAGGCATTGAGTAAAAATGCAGAGGGATTTGGATACCAAGCCAGTCTGGAGGAGGCCTGGGATTCGTAGTCGCTGTCGTCGAGTCGACGAAGGCGACAATAGGGGTTATATATATTAAATACGGTTATAACTGATTATAACTGGAGGAGGATTATAACTGGTTATAACTAGTTAAAACTGGTGAAGGGTTATAACTGGAGGAGGGTTATAACTGGAGGAGGGTTACAACTGGTTATAACTGGAGGAGGGTTATAACTGGAGGAGGGTTATAACTGGTTATAACTAGTTAAAACTCGAGGAGGGTTATAACTGGTTAAAGGTGGATATGATGGGTTATAACTGGTGGAGGGTTATAACTGGAGGAGGGTTATAACTGGTTATAACTGGAGGAGGGTTATAACTGGTTATGACCGGAGGAGGGTTATAACTGGTTATGACTGGAGGAGGGTTATAACTGGTTATAACTGGAGGAGGGTTATAACTGGTTATAACTGGAGGAGGGTTATAACTGGTTATGACCGGAGGAGGGTTATAACTGGTTATGACTGGAGGAGGGTTATAACTGGAGACGCGTTATCATATGAGGCGGTGTATTACTGCAGTAGAACTTAAATGCCAGTCTCTCTTGGGATTGGGACTGAAAAAGACCTTGCAAAAGAGACTGGTAGAAGCAGGCTAATAGCGTGCAGCTGTGTGCATTATGACCATTTAGTCTGCTCACATTTTAAATAACTGATTCCTGATCTGCAAAGATGACATGCAGCAGCCAACATATCGGTAGCATGTATCAATAATGGACAAGTTGTATTTATTTGTTTTTGGAACATAAATCCAAGATCATATTATCGCAAAATGAGTGAACCCCACGTGGCGTGGAGCGGACCCCCAGCTGTAACCCACCACGGAGCCTGGCTGTTCCTATGAATCATACTCTGCTTGCTCTGCTCGTTCGTGGATGGGAGGTTCATCGTGACTCCTAAATAAAGAGCCCCCACGCAGCAGCCCAGCCATACGTGTGTTTAAAACACGCCCTACTGCGTTTTGCAGGACGCAGGCGGAGATGGCGCACACGTGTCGCGGGACCATCAACCTGGCCACGGCGCACATCGACACGGAGGACGCCTGCAACATCGTGCTGAGCAGCGGGGGGCGCACGTACCACCTGAAGGCCAGCACGGAGGTGGAGCGCCAGAGATGGGTCACAGCCCTAGAGCTGGCCAAGGCTAAAGCCATCCGCATGATGAATGACCAGTCAGGTAATGGAGTCTGGGAGTCTGTTTAGTCTGTCGTTGGAAAACATGTCTGCCTTTGCTCTCTGTGTATGCTTTGAAGCCGTGGAGGACATATGCAATGAGGTCTCTTCGGTGGGTGTAGAAGATGTGTTAACTCTGTATTTGGTTCATACTGATGTGTTAACTGTGCATCATACTGGTGTTCTTTTGTAGATGTTTAACCTGGGGTCTCTCCCAGCCCATGGGCCTGCACGTTGTGAGCAGGAGCGGGCTCTAGAGGAACTATTTATATTTGTTTGGTGGCCTTCAGTGTTTGAACTCAGTTTACTATATTTAGACTGAAAGTAATTGCATTTGTATGAGGCAAGAGTTGAGCGACTATTATTTGGTTATCCAAACTATCTGAATGGTTGTTTTCTGAAATGTGTGTGCGTTTAGTACATGACTTTTCTCCATGTAAGCCTGACTTGTGTTTGTTTTGTTTAGCTCAGAGGAGCTATAGATCACATTCTGAAGGCTCCTTTCAAGACAAAAGGCTCTGTGGTCGACTCTGTGTAGAAACTAGGGTGAACACAGGACAATAAATCTCAATTTCATGACCAGTGTAGAGGTTTAGATATTGATTTCACAATATCTACCCGCTCTATTGAGGAATACTGCCTCCCCAATCATCATGTTACTGGCCTCTGTCGCGCTATGGGGCTTTTTCTATGTAGCTCTGACAACTGAAGGGTAGGTGCTTGTTCAATTCCCAATGTGAGAGCGAGAGATAGACAGAGAGATAGAGGGAGAGAGGGGGAATAGTTTCAATACATTCATTTCACTGTGTGAACAAGATGGGTGTAGTACCTACTCTCATAAACAGTACATCTCGTCCCTTTTCTCCTTCCTAGCTGGCCACGTCTGACCGTCTAATTGGCCACTTGGCCAGTCAGCCAGTCAGTCAGGGGCCTGACATGGCCAGTCAGCCAGTCAGTCAGCCAGCTAGCCAGGGGCCTTACATGGCCAG
This sequence comes from Gadus chalcogrammus, assembly GCF_026213295.1. Taxonomy (NCBI): domain Eukaryota; kingdom Metazoa; phylum Chordata; class Actinopteri; order Gadiformes; family Gadidae; genus Gadus; species Gadus chalcogrammus. The sequence goes on from NC_079417.1 coordinate 16,752,904, forward strand.
TCAGCCAGTCAGCCAGGGGTCTGCCAGGGCCAGTGGGGCCAGTGGTTCTGAGCCCTCTGGAATGCACAATAATGTTGTAACAGTGTTGTTGATCCATCCCTATTGGCCATAGCAGAGAGAGCCGTGTCTTTTCATTTCAAAACAGGTTTAAATGCCATGAGATGTAGGCTCTTGTTGTTCACACTTTACATTGGGCTCTACCTACACTTGTGCTGGATATATCTTATCTTCTTTCCCATAGTTAGATGAAGAGATAGGACATTCACTTTACATTTGGCTCTACCTACACTTGTGCTGGATATATCTTATCTTCTTTCCCATAGTTTGATGAAGAGATAGGACATTCACTTTACATTGGGCTCTACCTTCGCTTGTGTTGGGTATGTCTTACCTTCTTTCCCATATCTTGATAAAGAGATAGGACATGCCTTGTCAGACCAACACAAGCTCCAGGTTCCCTTTCCTCTATGAAGGTACTGTATAGTTAGACCATTTCTAACCCCACCAACTAAATGGGCTGGTTGTAACTTTACAAATCCGTTGGTGTATGTGTGTGTTTGAATTATGCGTGGCATTGTGAATGAATGAAGACTAATGGCTAATTCATCCTATCTTCATCCACCCTTATAGGGTTTACAGTTTTCTCCTTCATCACTTGTTCCTCTTATCTCTTTCACAGGCCTCCCGTTGACATGTTCAGACCTATAGACTCAGACTCAGAATAATCTATCCCCGTTCTTTATTTGATTAACATGTTCTGGTTCAGACTGATCCATCCCTGTTCTGTATTTGATTAACATATTCTGGTTCAGACTGACCGTTCTCTATTTAATTAACATGTTCTGGTTATACACTGATCGATCCCGTTCATGTCCTGGTTCTGATCCCCGCTCTGTTATATAAAACTAAAACAAATAGCCACTAAAGTCAGGCATGACTACAGGGATCACTGCTGTTTTAACTGGTAAGGTGGCTTGATGAATGTTTACTTTGCTTTGCTTCACATGGACAGCAGGTGGCAGTGTGTCCCTGTGTCCAGTCGCATCCTTATGAAACCTGTGAAATGCCATCTCTGTAGTATTTTAGTCATGCATAAAAAGGAATGATTTTAAGGTAATTGTGGAATCTGGATCTGATACATTTCCATGTTTCCATCCTTCAAAATGCTTATCCCTTAAATATAATAAGGCAATTGAGGAAATAGATTGTTGCGTCTTCTTTGTGGTTCTGAGGGTTAATGGTTAACTTATCCTAAGGATTAATTCATTGTAATGGAGTCTTTAAAGTGGTATTTGTGTGTTGTGGTATTACATAAAGAGCCCTGCCCTGTATATCGGTATCACACAGTCTGCTGGGTGCTATTGGGTCGTGCACTCACTGATGATGTCGATCTGGGAGAATCCCAAATAATTGTAAATCTGCACAGAATGTGATTGTGATTGATAAGGGTTCCTGTGTGATTAGGCTTTTTTTTTTTCAAATACCCTCCACATCTCTCCTCCACGTCCCCCCCCCCCCCGTCCCCCCCCGTCTCCCCCCCCCCCCCCCCCCCCACCCCTCATCTTCTCTTGTCTACTGTCTCACTCCCACCCACATTCACTCAATTGGAATCCCTCCTCTCTCTCTCTCTCTCTCTCTCTCTCTCTCTCTCTCTCTCTCTCTCTCTCTCTCTCTCTCTCTCTCTCTCTCTCTCTCTCTCTCTCTCTCTCTCTCTCTCTCGCTCTCTCTCTCTCTCTCTCTCTCACTTGCTCACTCTCTCTACCCCTCTCCCTCTCTCCCCTCTCTCCCTCCACCAGTCAAAGCGTTTACGTCGCTTCTGGTCCAGTGGTGTTTCAGTTGTGAATGGATGACCTTCTTTCGGTTGCTCCAACTTAATCTGCGTGTCTTTGAGTGTTATGCTTCTCAAGCACTTGGTCTGCTGGAGAGAGGAAGAAAAATCTCTAGAGTGACCAGTCTTCTCTCATGTAGGGAAAGTGTAAGTACAAGTTCATTTTGTATTGATCTTATTTGGTGGTGTGTGTGTGTGTGTGTGTGTGTGTGTGTGTGTGTGTGTGTGTGTGTGTGTGTGTGTGTGTGTGTGTGTGTGTGTGTGTGTGTGTGTGTGTGTGTGTGTGTGTGTGTGTGTTTGATCGTTAAGATTTAACCATGATTCAGTGTTGAGGCTTTCTTTTGTCTGTTCTGGGACAAAGATACAGACTTTAGGTTTTATAGGCTGTGATTATTTTATCTAATAATACCATGTTGAGGAGCAGAATCTTAAAGGATCAATGAGAAATATGATATGACCATCATCTCAAAAGCCTTTGACCGCCGATGCGAACATCGAGAGCGTCTTTAATGCTTGTCTGGATTTTAATATCACATTAACAATATTTAATTGACAGCATAGCAGACCGTGTGTGTATGTGTGTGTGTGTGTCTGTGTGTGTGTGTGTGTGTGTGTGTGACTGAATGAGAATAATGTATTTCCTATAAAATATGCCAACCATCTATTTAAAGACAGATATTTTTAACTATTTTAGCTATTTATCAGTCAAAAACATCTCCCTCTGCGTCTGGCAACATACATCATCCTCCCTTCTGTCCCTCTGATATAAACCGTTCAGCCCCTCACCGCTCACCTGTTCTACTGGCATTGAAAGCTCCTCCTTAATGTACCTTCCACTGGTCCATTCTGGTCGAATGTTACCAAATGTAATGTTTCTCCATGACATGGAATATAGCAATTTATCCACGACTCAATCGATCCAGGAAATCATTCTAATTCTCTAATTCAGTTACGTGTCAGCCGATCAATCACAATGAGAAGACAGACCACGTTAAATCACGATATACCTGACTCATATTTCGTACGATTGAAAACCAACATAGTTTTTGTTTTATTTGCAGAATAATATTCAGAAGATGTCTTTACTACCTGTGTTATAGACATCGTTTCTCCATAGTTGCTCTGTATTGGTTTTGTCTGTCGGTCTTTGTGTAATCCAATCACATGTGCGTGAAATGCAACAGTTCCTCCCTCCCTGTAAGAGGCTGAGTGGAATGGGACATTTCTTTGGTTGAGCTAAATCTTTGAAAAGGTCTGTTCGACCTTTACTTCTGAAGTACAGCACCTTTTAACAAAGCCCAATAGAAAAGTGTTGTATGCATAATATGAATCACTTCAACAGAAAGTTAAGCAAATCCAGGAAGTGGATATGAAATTGGATCCCTCCAGCTTGGTGGTAGTAGTACATACATCACTATGGTCAAGCAGACATAACAATGGGTATACCAGCAGTAGGCTCACTTTCACCATAACCTTCCTAATGATTCCATCCATCCCTCAGGTGCCTCTAAGGACTTGTTTAAACCTGGCATCAGCCTACAGAAGCAGGCTAGGTTATGAGTGTCCTCAGCCACTGCCATTCCAATTTCCTTGCTGGATGCCTCTGTTTCTCTGCTGGCCAGTGGAATGGGGTTCTTTAATGGAAAAAGTAGCTCTACGCGTTATGTAGTCAGGCTAACGTGCGGTCGACTTTGACCGCCAGACGGTTAGCATTAGCATTAGCAACCTAACCTAGCCCTGTGTTGGTTAGGCTCCTCGTTGGTTTTGGAGAGATCAGATATCAGATATCAAAAACATTTCGCTATTTGATCGCTTTGTAAGCCATCAGGTCATCAGCACCTCACACATTCTCACTTACATTTCATTTTTTTCATCGTGTTTTTGTGTGTGTGTGTGTGTGTGTGTGTGTGTGTGTGTGTGTGTGTGTGTGTGTGTGTGTGTGTGTGTGTGTGTGTGTGTGTGTGTGTGTGTGTGTGTGTGTGTGTGATGTGGTGCTGTTCATTTGAAGCTTTGCTGTCACACACTGAGGGTGACCTTTCTGATCTCACACATTCTATTTATTCTATTTATAAAACAATGAGCTCCCAGATCCAGTCCACACTATGTCTGTCTGTCAATGTACACACTTTACCAGATAGTAAGGCAGAGACGGGTTTACCGCTTCTTGAGTGACTTATCGATGTGTAAAATGTTACATTGACTCCAACACACTATCCATCAAAGCATCCATCGTACCAGCTCACTGGAGGGAAGAAGCACATGCTGCATTCATGGAGTAAAGATGTGAGAGGATGAATAGCTTTTCAATATTGTGTGTGTGTGTGTGTGTGTGTGTGTGTGTGTGTGTGTGTGTGTGTGTGTGTGTGTGTGTGTGTGTGTGTGTGTGTGTGTGTGTGTGTGTGTGTGTGTGTAATCCTCTATGTGCTTGCATAGTAGAGTCTATGTGTGTGTGTATATAAGGGCGTTGTCTTGTCGCTGCTTGTTGCTGTTTGTGTGTGTGTGTGTTTGTTTCCATGAAAAGCCTGTGATGGGTTGTGGTGGCGGTGAAGTCAGAGAGTCAGTGTGAGAGAACTCACCACACTGGGGCCGTTGTGATCAGGGGATTGTAGCGCCTCAGTGTGAGGTCATCATATGCAGCCTGGTTGATGACAGAACATTTGAAACAGTCTTTACTGTTCAGTCCATTGTTTCTTAGGCAGATATCTCTCCCTCTACCCTCTCTCTCTATCTTACTCTCTCTCTATCTGTCTGTCTTTCCGCTTTCCGTCTGTCTGCCTAGTTATGCTGTTGCTGTACGGATAGTTTATGCTAGGTGTGCTGATTCCATAAGGGAGGTTTATGCTAGCTGTGCTTAAGCTATAAGGGGGGTTTATGCTAGTTGTGCTGATGCTATACGGGTGGTCTATGCTAGCCGTGCTGATGCTACACAGGTTATTTATGCTAGCTGTGCTGTCGTGATGATGGTGTTTGCTTGCTATACAGGTTTTCGATGCTTGGCTCCTCTAATTGGATCACTGTTCCATGACTTATCTTCTTCATTAACTGTTAGATGCTGCTGATTAGTCTCTCTCGCTCTCTCTCTCTCTCTCTCTCTCTCTCTCTCTCTCTCTCTCTCTCTCTCTCTCTCTCTCTCTCTCTCTCTCTCTCTCTTATTTATGCCTTTATTTTTGTATATATATATATATATACCGATGTTGGTTTTTAACGAGATGGCTCCCAGCATTGTGGTCAACTGCTGCAATAAAACTCGGCTCTGCACGACCATAACATCAAGTATTGTATTAGCAGGAACCTGCATGCTTTAAGGCAGTGCGAGGAAGAGACAGAAAGCAATTATCTCAACTCTTATGTTGGTGATTAATGAAGATGCCTCACCTTTTGAATCGGTGACTTACCCGAGACCACCACTGGATGAATGCTTAACCATTAAGAGATGGTATTCAAATGAGAATACGCTGTCCAAGTCCATAATCACCCTGGAAGCTGTTTCTGCTTCTGCTAGCCACACCCTGGGGGTCCTCTTCCAGCCTGAAGCCCAAAGCACATTATCTTCTGTCACATGCTGCCTGTTACCTAGCCTACTGGGCAGCCATGCTGTCACCGTCCACAGGCTATGATGAATCGGCTGTGAAGTCCTGTACATAGACCGTGGCATTGTCATAATGGACTAGATCACGTGGTTTATACTCCTGGATGGTCAATGTTAATGTAGAATGTAATCCCGTATAGTCAGAACCTCATAACAGATAATGGGACCTTTAGAATGCGTGACGGTATTTTATTCATAATCTTCACTCTTAAGAAGGTATGGGCACCTTATCCATTCATGTATTCATCTAGCCAACATCCACTTCAGTGGTTTAGGGGTGAACTGGAAAGTGCACTACAACGATCACTTATGTAGAGGAGGGACACAGAATGTGTGATGGAGCCATTGTTGGACAGTAACTGTGTTTATCAGAACCAGCTGTAGCCTGTGTGGGGGTCCACAGTGTGGACGCAGGGGGTCCAAGAGATGGCTGGATGCGGAGACAGTGAGCTGTGGGTCGCTGTGCCACGTGGTTCCTGTCCTCCCTCCTGCCTCCACGGTGGCTCGGTGCTCCCCCTGTAGACTAGAGACATGTCAAGCATCCCGCTATGCTCAGAGTGCTCACTGTGCTCCTCTCTCTCAGCCTACGGTCCCTATACTGGGGACCACAGAGGGACGCCAATTGATTGATTTGATTCATTCGTTAATTCATTAAACCTTCATTTACTCAATCAATCAATCCTAATTAAGTCCTTCATTGATTTGTAAGCTAAGGAGGTAACTCCTTGATGAGGAACACTATAAGCACTAAACTGCTATCGAAGATTTTCCCATGTTGAGCAGCAGTGTAGCCTTCTCCAGGATGCTTCACTGAAATAGTTAACATATGCTGCGAAGCCAGGAAGAGCAAAAGGACCCTGGTGTTGTTTGGAAGAAGCAGTGCATTCTGGTCTTGTGTTTGGATGACTGCTGGGTGCAGAGTCCTATCTACTCTCTCTCTCTCTCTCTCTCTCTCTCTCTCTCTCTCTCTCCACTCTAATCGGCGCTGCGTTGAGAGATGTGTGTGGCGGTGGATTGTAAATGTGCCCAGCGCTGTGCGAGAACGTGAGCGACTGGGCGGTCTGTGTGGGGCTGTTTGGAAGGGAGAGACGAATGAGAGCGAGAGAGAGATGAGATCCATGTGAAGGAGGGGTCTGCATCCTGCGCTGTGTACATATATACATTTATGTATGTATATATGTGTATATATGTGTGCATCGATGTGTAGCGTTGTAGCTTTAAGGGGAGAGTGGTAGCGTGCATGGCTGCTGCAATGCCGAACAAGGAGGCTGCCGGTGCCCCCGACAGGACGAGGTAGCATCCCCCGACGGGAGGGGGGCGCGAGGGGGACGGGCGGGGGAGGGAGACGGGCGGGGGGGGGGGGGGTTGCCAGCCTGCGGACGGCAGGGCGAGGAGGGGGATGAAGGTCCGGGGCTGCTGGGAGCCGGGGACGGTCCGGGGCTCCATGGGCTGCTCGGCCTGCCTGAGCAAGCTGAAGCAGGGTCAGTACAGTCCAGCTCTCTACCGGGGGAGGGGGGGGGATTCCCCGCATCCCACCGTCCCGTCCCCCCTCCCTCTTCCTCCTCATCCTCCATGTGTCCATGCTCCAGGTAGCTGCTGTCTCTCTCTCTCTCTCTCTCTCTCTCTCTCTCTCTCTCTCACTCTCTCTCTCTCTCTCTCTCTCGCTCTCTCTCTCTCTCTCTCTCTCTCTCTCTCTCTCTCTCTCTCTCTCTCTCTCTCTCTCTCTCTCTCTCTCTCTCTCTCTCTCTCTCTCTCTCTCTCTCTCTCTCTCTTCATCCCCATCTCGTCCCTTTCATCTGCCGCTGCTCCGCCGTCCGCTACGCTAACAGAAGCGCTCTGTTCCATGTCTCCCGCTCTCGTCTCTCTCCTCTCTGCTCCCCGCATGCTACCACCCCCTCCTCTCCTTTGGTCACTGTGTCCATTTCCCCGCTCCCTTGTGTGCCGATTGCGCCACCTTTCATTTGCATATGAATGAGGTCTGAAGTGCCGACAGCCTGTGAGTTCAGACCTGTTCCTGTATGACTGTAGCAGCAGAAGATCACCTCGCTGTGATGAGCTGGTCTACTACGCCAACCGTTTGTGCTGTAGTAATCTAATGAAGCGGCCACAATATACTATTGGTTTGGTTTTCAAATGAATGGACGGAAATGCATTATCAATTTATGAATAAAGCCAGACCCTGCACAGCATGAGGCGAGATAGTGCGAATAAGAATCTTCAATTGGTTAATGAACAAGGTTCCCAGTCTCCAGACATTGATAAAGGATTGTGCTTTTCTTGTGATTGATTTTCTGTGTTTCTTTCTTTGTTCCAGCAGTAGTGCTTTCATTTACAGGAAATAGACCTTACTCATTTCCTTGGATTGTGTGTGTTAGTGTGTGTGACTCAGAGTGCCCCAATACCCAAGTAACACATTCTAGTATTCCCAGACTGAGGATATTCATGTCTGTATCCTTCCTCCTAACGTCTCGGGGCTAAAGATTCTGTGTTTTTTGTTTGATCTAGTTATTAAATGCATAAGCTGTAGCTTGCTTCTATAAGCTTTGGGTAGGTCCGGGTTGGGTTTTGGTTCTCCAGGTTGCGGTTTGGTTCTTTACGATGTGGTTTGGTTCTCCAGGCTGTGGTTATGTTCAATAATATGTGATTTGGTTATCCAGGCTGTGGTTATGTTCAATAATATGTGATTTGGTTCTCCAGGCTGTGGTTTGGTTCTCTAGGTTGTGGTTTGGTTATGTAGCCTGTGGTTTGGTTCTATAAGTGGTTTGGTTATAGAAGCTGTGGTTAGGTTCTTTAGGCTGTGGTTTGGTTCTTTAGGCTGTAATTTGGTTCTCTAGGCTGTGGTTTGGTTATTTAGGCTGTGGTTTGGTTCTATAGGCTGTGCTTTAAGTCTATCAGCTGTGATTCTGTGCTTTAGACACGAGATAGTTAATTCAGCTCTTGATTATTTTAGTCAAACATGCCTTCTCTGCCATTGGTGCATCTCAGGGGAGCCATTTGGCAATTACTGGTAAGGATTACTCCTCTATTCCCCAGGCTGGGGAGCAAAACTCTTCATCTTGTGTCTTCTTTCTGCTTATTATTCTCTGTTCCATTTGGCTGATCAGCCATCTCCTCCTCTGTTAGCCTCAACAACAGAAGATACCTGAGGATTCTGTCTGTAAGAGAACATTGTTCTAAAACAATGTGTCTCTGGCTCTATTTACATATATGTACCATGTCTCATCCATTGGAAAAAAACTCTCTTCACTAGGTTTAAAATCAGGGTTCCTAACGTCTGCTGGGGGCTTCAGTGTGTTTTCTCTCTGCGTTGATCATTTAATTATTAAAGTGAGTCCTCAAGAATATGCATCAACAAAATTATCACAATTGGCTTTGTGTTTGTAATCATTTTAATTATTTGGTTCATAATAAGATGGGAAACTGGCTGCTAAATAATCTGTGTTGGTTTGGGAGGTGGGAGGTGTTATACTCTCAGGATTAATTCATAATTTGTGTTTCTTTTTCTCCGTTAGCTGATAATTATGTTAATATAGATCAGGTTGTTTTGTAATATTTTATTAATGGATATATACATGGCTTTGTGCATTGGAATAAGCAATTAATCTAGGACAGATTCAGCCCTTCCTCTCCCATGCTGATAATATTAATGTTCCCCAAAATGACTCCCATCGAATGGCTTAAGAAATGTGTTTTCAATTTAGTTTTTGTGTGGAAGGGGTTGTATACATGTAAGGCTACTTTTAAAGGATTTGATGACCAAGCTAGGGAACAAACCATGCAATACTCTAATAATATACGCCATTACATATCCTACATTTAGTTGACTCTCAAAAGCTAGGGAAGAGCCAAGCTAGAAAGTTTGCAAAGTATGAAAAAGAGTATTGCTACTACATTGGCGGTCAGCACGTACTCACCTCTAAGCAATCACTGAAGGCTACGGAGATGGGCCCCTGTATCGAGGAGCTTCCCATCAGAGGGGCTCTTCAAGCTCGTAGCAAATCTGGGATTTCTAAAGCCTGGACGTCTGGCTACTCAGGATTACTTAAACATCTCTCCCTTTTTTCCCAAGATCAGATTTTATACAGTGGGAGCTTTTTCACAAGGTCGTTGGTCTGTCAGGACCCAGTGCCAACGTTGGTCTGTCAGGGCTAGAGCTGGGCGATTAATCGATTTTTAATCGTAATTCGAATATATGTATTAGGACGATTTCTAAAAAAGAAAATCCATTATAAAAAAAAGATTCTTTGCCGAAAGTCTGTGGCAACTGAAAGCAGCAGCACAACACATTCATTCCATCATCTTAAACTGAGGCACGCAGCAGAGTGGGAGATGTGTTATCTATTTTGCTTTTATTAATCATTGCTATTCCTCAAATAGAATCCAAACTATTTACATTTATCATTTATAGAAAAATAAATAATATTTTAATCGGGTTTGGTTGAAAGAAATCTGAGATTTTATATTTAGGCAAAATCGCCCAGCTCTATTCAGGGCCGAGGTTTTTCTGTCAGGCCCCAAGACCCAGGGTGGACTGTCAGGTCCAGGGAGGTCTATCAGGTCTTTGAGGGCCCAGGGAGCTCTGTCAGGGACCAGGGAGGTCTGTCATGCCCAAGAAAAGCCCTCTCTCCGCTGCTCTGGCAGCAAATCCCTAGGGGCCGCTGTGGAGCCGGATGGCGGTATAGGATTCTATAGCAGTCACAGCCCTGCTGCTCGCCCAATTATAACGCCTCCTCACGCTGTCTCTCTCCTCTCTGCTACTGTCAATCGCTTTCACTTTCTCTCTGCCTTGAGACACACACACACACACACACACACACACACACACACACACACACACACACACACACACACACACACACACACACACACACACACACACACACACACACACACACACACACACACACACAATCTGTCTTCCTTGTGTTTCAATCCAAAAACTGTTGTGTGGACAGGGCTGAAATGAGGAAAGCTTGGTGCCAAGTTTGAGGACGGGATACGCGTATGGAAATCTTGATGGGCTGGTTGGTCGACTCTCAGGGACCAGGGAGAGCCCCTGCCCTGTTGATAATCAGAGGGTCGCTGGTTCCATCCCTTGGCTCCTCCTGTCAGAATGTGTCCAGTGTCTTTTATCAGCCCACTAACAGCTGACTCGGCGTGGTTTACACTCTCCAGCAGAGCTGACTGGAGCCAGAGTGGAAATGAAAGCATGCACTTGTTCAGGATTTTTTGTGCAACTAGAACCTTTTTCTAACCCTCTTCACAGTCATTTCACCACTACAGTAAGCCTGCGTGGTCGAGGTGGAGAAGGAGCATAACGTGGAAGAGCAGATAGTGATGGGGATGGTGTTCGCTGCCAGCTGTGGGGGGTGTGTGGGGGGGGGGGGATTGCCCTTGAAGAAGGAATGATGTTGCAGCGGGCTCTGTAACAATGGGTGTATGAATGAAAATGGATACAAACAAAAAAATATATAAAAGAAGAAACAAATGATCCTGTGAAGGAAAGAGTTCCTCTTAGTACGCCCTGGTTCATGTCACGGGGCATCTCTAAGTGGCCCTCCAACATGCTCTACTCCCCCGCTATACACCTGATCAATTACACCACACTGCTCTGAATCATTAAGACTTATAAATGATCTGCAGCGACTCCCATAAGTGCTGTCCACCATGAACAGAGCAGGTGAACCATGAGCGGCCCGGAGCCGCCGAGGACCGTTCCATCATCGGCTGAGAGCAGGAGATGAAGTATTGGTCCTGCAGCGTTTATTCTTCACTATGTGTTAAATACACATCTGTAGGTAGGATACCTTTAGCAATACTGTCAAATCCTTTTGAACAAATTGACACTGGATTTTGACACCTACATTTTCAACGGAGCTGCATTCAATAGATCAGAGTTCAGCCTTTTTCATGACATCGTGCTTTAGCACACTCTAAATGATATCTCTCTTTCTCTCTCTCTCTATCTCCTGTGCCACAGACAGTGTGTCTCTCTCTCTTTTCTCTCCCTTTCTCTCTTTTGCTCTTTCGCTCCTTCTCTCAGTCTCTGCTGAACTAGCCCTAGCTTTAGATGTGATCAGTACACAGTTGGTCACGGGGAACATGGAGGCCATCTCTGGTTCAGTTTGTCGTGTCCCCTTTGAACGCCTTGGGGGGGACCGTTTTTTTTTTTGTTCTCTCCATCAGCATTCAGCCTGTTGTCTTCTGCTCTGCTACATTCACTCTCTACTGAAACCCAGTCCGCAGCGCTACTGCCTTGAACCCATTTTGTTCATCTTTCTCTTCTATTTTGAAATGGTCTCCTTATTTTCTATTCTTCTTCCTTCTACTGTTTTGTATTATATTGGTTACCCTGGAGACTCTTGTGATTGGTCTGCTGCTATTGTGGTATTTGATTGGTTAGTGCTAACCTCAGATGATGGAGACTCTGGACAAAATAGATAATGGTGAGCCCTGGCCTCTTGTCTTGTACCTTCTCCTCTCCCTCTTCCATCCCTGCTTCCCCTCCTCTTCCTCCTCCTCCTTCTCCTTCTCCTCTTGCTCCCCCTCCTTCTCCTCTTGCTCCTCCTCCTCCTCTCCCAGATGTCTGACGGCTGTACTGTTCAGATTTATGACGGATTTATGTCTTTCTGGTGCTTAGCTATTTCTGGGTCATCCATGTAATAAGTTTATTCTGGACCTTTTCACATGTGGAATGTTGTGACAGCAATATTCGGTATACACACACACACACACACACACACACACACACACACACACACACACACACACACACACACACACACACACACACACACACACACACACACACACACACACACACACACACACACACACACACACACACACACACACTGCTGTCTGGTAGCTTTTCTCTGAAAAACTCTTTTAAATTTAGAGAGTAGACTTAAAAGACTTAAAAGATGTCTTATTATTCCATGTATTCTTATTATTTACTACAGCCAGCAGATGAGCCCTTCTGTGGGACTTCTCAGATCAACCTCCATAGTGGGACATGAGGTTGACTATTTCCATCTTAGCAGACAAGATGGAAATAGTTTTTCTCCACGGTGAACCTTCACTGGAAGAGTAAACAAATGGATCTTCTGATGGGGGGCCGTTAGGGTCCGCTCTGGGTACAAGGGCCCCTGTGATGCTAGTGGTACGACTGTATGACTGAGCTCAGGGGCTAACTCACACCAGGGGAGATGTCACATGGGCCGTCGTCCTTTACGGTGGATCACTGCAACCGTAGACGTGCATCTATAAACACACACTGGCTCACTGTCTCACACACACACACACACTGGTTCCTGGTGCTCCCTCTTCAATGGACTGGTTCTTCCAGTGAGTGTAAGATTGTTTACTGATAGAGCGTGTTTAATCCAGTTTGGCTGATAAACAACAGATCAGCATTTAGATAAATAGGGAAGAAGTGGGAAAGATCCGTTTGATCCACTGAGTCTGAGGAAAGAAGGTGTTCAGGGAGTTCAGTAGGACCTTCTGGTAAAGAACTTTATGCACTGAAGACTTTTACTCAATATCCAAACCAGCTGCTTCAGCTAGCTAGATAGATAGATAGATAGATAGATAGATAGATAGATAGATAGATAGATAGATAGATAGATAGATAGATAGATAGATAGATAGATAGATAGATAGATAGATAGATAGATAGATAGATATAGGTAGACATGCTCGGCTCGGAGATTTAGAATAGCACCAATGTGAAGTAGACCTGTTCTGTCTGTATATATTTTATAACCTACAATATATTCGGTCGGTCGAATCGGGTGTAGCAGTGGCTTATGCCACAAGGCATCTCCGACGCCCGGACACACTGGGGAGATGTGGAAACCGGTCGACTGCAGTTTGTAAAAGGCCACATGCAGAGCACGTGAATAAGAGGAGCTGGGTTGGGGGAGACCTTGCAAAGCTGGTAGGCACATGTTAGTCTCACTCTGGAACGTTTATCCTTCACATGCCAGTCTCACTCTGGAACTTTTAGACCCTCACGTGCTAGTTTCATTCTGGGACATTAAACCCTCACATGCTAGTCTCACTCCTGAACGTTTAACCCTCACATGCTAGTCTCACTCCTGAACGTTTAACCCTCACATGCTAGTCTCACTCTGGAACGTTTAAACCTCACACGAAGGCCCCGGTTGCATCGTTCTTCTTTCCGCTGACTGAAGGTTTCAAGGAGCTGGATCCTGTGTTTCAGCGTATTTGTGTTTGCACTCGTGTGTAATTCTGTTCCTTTGTCTCCCTGCGTATTTGTGCGTCCCTTCATAAAATGTAGAAGCGAGACTCGAGGGGACTGACTCCGAGTAACCTCTCCACTCATCACATGACCAAACAGCTGCAGGGCAGGAAGCCAGTGGCCATGAGGCGCCGTCCCCGTGCCTGCACACACATTCATGCATTCATCAATTCTGCTTCCTTCCTTCCATAGCCTTCCCTTATGCTACCTGATGCAGTGCTTGTAATAATTCAATTATTGAGACATTGACAGTGGTATCGGATCTGAGTCGATCAGTGCTATAGAGAATGTTATTTTAAACACAGATCTGATACCAAAGGCTATGTTTAAATCTATCCTTGGATTCTCAGCTTCTTTACAGAAATAAGTCCTTAAGATAGCAGCCTGTAAGAGATATATTTTTTATTTAATGCTAAAGTTTTTTGCTCCTAGTTTTTGTGTAGTCTTCAATGTTTTAGGTTTGGTAGTAGTATTCAGTAAAACCTATTGATCATAACGACACTGTATCGATCGATACAGATTATTTATTTTTTTATTCCAATAGTGTATGACTCGACGATACAACTCAACCTACGATAGATAGTCAGGAGTACTTCCATCAATGCTCTTTTTGAAAGAATTACGCTGCAATAAAATAGCATGTACTTAACCTTTCTCTTATATAATGTTGGCTGTCCATCTGTATCAATAGAATGCTATTCTGGCTGCAGCTCTACGTCAGTAATGAGTTATTAACGATATAAATACGCAGGGTTTAAAGTGACATAAGATTGGTATTGGAATCAAGAAATAATCTTATATTGAGGAATAATCAACTAAACAAACATGTGTTTGGATCGTTGCCCCGTGTGTTGGACACACATTGAGAATACGTTGTAGGAGGGAGAGTGGCATATGCATGTCAGCATATTATTCACTGGCATGTGGATTGTATTTCTAAATGATTACATTGTCCATCTCTTTGGTATCACCGAAATATTGAGTCGATAGTGATGTGTGGTCCTCACCACATCCAGCAGCAGCATATCTGACCTCTGACCTCTGCCCTCTTCCAGATGATTCCGGCGATGATGAGCCCACATCGCAGTCGGATCGCAGTGAGATCCAGGGCACGCTGAAGACGCTGGTCAGCAAGCTGGATGACCTCAGCACCTGCAACGACCTGATCGCCAAGCACGGCGCAGCGCTACAGCGATCGCTCAGCGAGCTCGAGGGACTCCGGGTGCCCGTGGACGGCGGGGAGAAGATCAAGGCCGTCAACGAGCGGGCCACCCTCTTCCGCATCACCTCCAATGCTATGATCAACGTGAGTCCGCTCAGATCTAGAGTCTCTTCCACCCTCTTTTCCTTAGCACCTCCAATGCTATGATCAACGTGAGTCCTCTCAGACCTCCAGAGGAGTCTCAGCCTTCTGGCTGATGAGGGAAACCTTACCAAAAGGACAGAACCAGAGTTTTAGATAAGGTAACTGTAATCTGCACTCTCAGATTGGCTCAAAGGGTCACCCAGTTCCTGTGTCGTATCAATTCAGATGAGCTTCAATGATACTAGGGTTACATTTTGTTGTTCAAGTATATTGGATCAGCGGTTTGTCAGCCATGGGCCACGGGGAAGAGTGAAGGTGCTGGAACAGTTACACTAGATCTAAAAGTGGGGCTGAGGACAGGAATAGTGTCATCCCTTCCCCCCTCCCCGAGAGCCTCCTAGGCAGGTCAGGAATGTGAGGCATCCCGACGCCGTTGCCCCTCTTTGCTGAGCCTGAGACAGACGGAGCTTCGAGGAGCTGCAGACAGGCTGACATACACCACACACCTACAAGGTTAGCCTGTCTGCATGGTTCCTATGTGGGGGTAATGCATGTTTGTTTTGTTAACGCTTTAATCAGGTTGAAACGCCCCCTTAATGGACAAGAGAGTTGGTTTAGAAGAGGGATTTGTTTTAGCCAAGTCTTGTTGCTAGCTTTGGTTAGAAATAAGCTTGTTACAAATACTTACGCATATGTTTCTATATTTGCTAATTGAAAAATGAGTGTCTACGGCCCGTCAGTCAAGTCTGCTTGCTTGTCCAGGCCAGCGAGCCTGGACAGGCAAGCAGGGCACAGTGAACACATGTAAGGACAATACCATGAGGTCTGGCTAACATAGACGGCTGATGAGATAACCCTGACACGGTATCTATAACACTCATTCTAGACAATACTTGGTCAAAATGTGTCATTCATACAGTGGTTCTAACCGATAATGTTGAGGTACATGCAACTTATTTTACGTTAGATTAACTGCTTAAAGGTGCACTCATTTGTTGGTTTGACCACTAGATGGCAGATAGTAAATGGACAGTAGTTTCGTAACTAGAGCCGTGGCCCTTTGCGCCAGTGTCCTTCTGCATTGTCCTTATTCACAGTTCTTCAACGTGTGAGAGAAATGTTTGCTACTCACAATGAAAAGTCCAAACAACGATAGTTAAAGATAGTGCTTCTCGTAAGAGGTAATCACACAGCCTTTAAGAGTGAAAAGTAAATAATTTGGGCACTGTAGTCTACTTGAGTATCCAAAGTATAATGGGTGATGGAGTGGTGATGGACAGGGTCAACAGGGGGTGGATGGAGATGGAAGGGAGATGGATAAACCTTCTCTTACCTTGTGTTGGTCTGTCCGTGCTTGAGTTTGGCTTTGCGTTGCATGTAAAAACCTTGCGACATTTTTTTACACTTTTTTTTTACAACCACATCACAAATACTTAATGCATTCTTGCATTCACTTGACCCCGACAGCTGTTACGACAGACATTTACGCAATGACTTGTGCACGGGTGGAGTTAGGTAACCGGACTCAGACACCATGTATTCATTCACCGGAAGTAACAAGCAGGCTGATTTTTTAGAAGCATCAGCAAAAGGAAAAGTGGAAGAATCAGGCTTTCTGGGGGGAGTTTCACATCAGGTTTGTGTGTGAGGAAGTGAGAAGCTACGTGCAGACTTCCTCCAGACTTCCAGAGACATGTATGCTCTTTTGTGAATCACTTCTTGTGTTGACGCTGAAGGTAAGAGACAATGCTTTGAGCTTTGAAAACACTGCAAGATATTCATCAGATCAGATCATTAATTAGATGTTTTGGCTGCAGTGCAGTTTGCCAGTTGGTCCAGTGTTACCAAACCCTTGAGTTAAGGCAGAATGGATTTAGGTACATTTTCCACTTGGATTCAGGTTTACAGCACCGGTGGAAACAACCATGTAACATTATTTATTGTTCTTGTGTTGATTGTTCTTGTTCTATATGGTTTAAGACGACACAATGTGATAATTGGGGATTAGAAACACTTAAAATGATGGTTGACTTTCTGTATCTACTCCACATTATGATCACTGTCTCACTGTGGAGGATGTGCTCCTGTTCCACACTGTGAAGATGCAGTTGATATTATCTGCCTCAGGAAACAGTTATTTGTGGGTTGGCTTAGCTCAGGAGGTAGAGTAGTTGTCTTGTAACCGATAGGTTGCTAGTTCGATCCCTGCAATACAAGTATTATGCTTTATCTTAACTTTATCTTAAAATCTTAGCTTTGGTGTTGTGTAAACTTTACTGGAAGATACACATTTAAAGTTATACCTAGACAAAGTAATGTTTCCTTATTTGTACTACTTGATTGACTTCAAATAATTAAATTGTCAGTACTGTTTGATGAAAGACCATAGATTACTAGTAATCAATTAACCATTATTAATTATTGCAAAAAATAGCATCAAATAAAGTCCATTAGGCTTTTATTGACATTAATTTACAGAATTACAAAGGTGCATACTGATGTAAGACTAAAACATAGATTTGAATTCTGCCAGCCCCAATTGGTGTACCGTTGGTCTGACGCGAGCCGAACACGTTTACGATGAACCAACGAGGGTCAGACGGCCTCCGGGTCCTCTTCCTAGTCTCTCCATGTTTGTTGCTGTTCTTTTTCATGCAGTAGACTCAGTACTTCACCACAGTTCACTCAGTGCCAGGCTGCTTTGAGAGAGCAATGCTGGATGTTCTAAAGCAATGGTTTGTTGAAACACAACACAACATGCAGCTTGTATTGTTGGATGTGCTCAGCCTGGTGTTCTGCCTCCTGCCCCCCCCCCCCCCCCCCCCCGGTGGGTCCAGGCCCCCCCCCGAGCTACTGGCGGTCATTGACCTTGGAGCTGAGTCGACCAGCAGGCGTCTGAAGCAGGGCTCTTACATGCTGACGCAGCGGGTTGGGGCTGAAATAACCCCCATTGTTTCTGCGTAACTGCCAAGGCAGCGATATAGGCAGCGGTATACGACCGTAATCAGGCCATCCTGACGAGGAGCAGTCTCTCTCTAGCCCACCATGGTTTTGCAGTGATTGTACAGTATGCTGATCACCTCAGGACCGGATCAGGAGCTGTGCACAGGCTCAGCATGGGGGCCCTATTAAAGACCGGGGACCACACGCCAACCTAGTGATGGAAATAATATCGGTGATGAGCCCTGATTACAATAAATGGATGATGATATAATCTCATGGTTTTTCTTTTTCTTTACCTTTTCTTTTCAATCCCCATCCACTGGAGTGGAGGAAATGTCCTCATCTGGGGACTTACTTCTGGGTACAATGTTCTCAACTCATATCGGGATAGAGATGATTGGCAGGTTGAGCTGATCGGGCCAGTAGGGTGACAGGGAGGGCGTCCTGCATACGCGTGTGTGTGTGTTTAAATAACGCAGTAACCAGCAGGGCTTTCGTGTGTGTCCAGGCATGCCGAGACTTCCTGGACCTCGCAGAGACTCACAGCCGGCGATGGCAGCGGGCGCTGCAGTATGAGCGGGAGCAGCGCAGCCACCTGGAGCAGACCATAGAGCAGCTGGCCAAGCAGCACAACAGCCTGGAGAGGGCCTGGAGGGAGGCCCCCGCCCACACCGCCAAGGCAGCCAGCGCCCCCACGCCCAGCACAGGTAAGACCCCACGCCCACCACGGGTAAGGCCCCACTCCCACCACGGGTAAGACCCCACTCCCACCACGGGTAAGACCCCACTCCCACCACGGGTAAGACCCCACTCCCACCACGGGTAAGACCCCACTCCCACCACGGGTAAGACCCCACTCTCACCACAGGTAAGACCCCACTCCCACCACGGGTAAGACCCCACTCCCACCACGGGTAAGACCCCACTCTCACCAGGGGTAAGGGCCCCACCCACACCGCCACCATGGGTAAGAGCCCCGCCCCCAACCCCACCACGAGTAAGACCCCCAGGCGTGAGGGGACTGATGTCACCAGACGTCATGTGATGTAACCGGGGGGGGGGTCGCCGGAGGGGTCAGCAGGTCGTTTCCTGTCGATAAAATGGCATTATACGAGAATAGTGTCCGAGGTGCAGCCTATAGATGAACCTGTGATAAAATATGTTTTCTATTTCCATGATTTATTTACAGAGAGGGTATCGGTGACATAAGGTCCTGTTAACAGGAAGCCAGTGTTGGCAAGGTAACATGAGCCCGGTGACGGTACTGATCAGAGATCAGGGGCCGTATTCACAAAGCATTTTATCTTACCGCTAGGAGTGCTCCTAACTCGCGCTAAAACATTTTACGTAGGAGTTTTTTCTTAAAAGTTATTCACAAAGCCGCTGAGACCTACTCTTACTAAGGATGAATCACTAAGAGTGAACTAAAGGTGACGCGCCGTTGCTATGGATTACGTCGATTCTCGTTCACGAGTTTAGAAGCGGTCAGTGCGGTGATTGGTTGTTCAGACGAGCCCACTAAATCACAGAAAAACAAGGAAATAGCCGAGGCTAGAAATGTATTCCTATTAAGTAGTTATAGTGCAGTTAGCAGAATACACGCATGATGACAAGTTTGTGCAGACCACGATAATGACGTTGTAGTCTGCACGTTCAAGAGAGAGAGAAAGCAAACAGTAAAAAATACGTAAAATTGAAAAATTGAAAGAAAATAAATGCTATGAACTACACAAATGTGTGTTGACTGATTTGTGCCAAGGTGTTTAGCTAAAATGTGTATTCACAAGGTGATCCCTAAATGCCAGTCCACTCGGTTCCACACGGCCAAATTCATTGTCATGTTGATCGCCATCATCATCATCATCATCATCGTGGTCATCGTCCTCTTCGTCGTCGTCATCATCCTCATCATCATCATCGTCTGGCTATGGAATGTATCTCCGCTTGCAGAGGTTGTGTAGAATGGCACATAGAGTGATGACTGTGCTTGCCCTCTCTGGGGTGGGGTGTATTTCGCCGTGGAGGACATGAAACCAACGTTTCATCTGCCCAATTCCTCTGTCCACAACATTTCGTGTATGTTTGTGTGCTCTAACATGGAGGAAAACAGTAAACAATAATAAATATGGATTCAACAAATAAAAGGCGTCAAAGAGCCAATACGATGTGTTTTACGCATAGGACTAAGCGTAATCTGCGTAATCACCTGCATGTTATACTTTAACTGTGCTCCCGGTTGTGGATTGAGGTAGGGTGTCAAGAGCCACGTATTACAGGTATAGCCACTGTCACCCAGCAAGTGACACCCAACTACACCTCAAAAAGCTGCCTCAGACCGCTCTCCATTAAAATGCGCGAATCATGGGTAGCTCCAGGCCACTTTGCAACAACATCCAGTAGGCTATGTTAAAATTTGCATCAAAAACAACCTGCGTGTTGATGGAATGCACTTTCTTCCTATTGACGAACACGTCCTCATCTTTTGACGGCCCAATTATTTTTATGTGCGTCCCGTCAATAGCACCGACCACACCGGGCATACCTGCAATTGCCATGAAGTTGGCTTTGATCCTGTGTAATTGTTGAATGTCCAAAGGAAACCGGATAAACTGTTGGTTGATATGTGGTCTACAGAGCGCGTTGATAGTTTGGTTTATGGCACGGCTGACTGATGGTTGCAATATTTATAAATCGTCGGCATTGCAAAGTTGCATTTCCCCTGTTGCTAAATAACGTAGTGTGGCCAAACATTTTATTTTGGCACTAATCGGATAATCCTGTTAGTCTGAGATGTTATTGCATCCCGCACTAACTCCACAACAAGTTTAACACCCTCAATATTTAGTCTATATCTCTTCATAAACTCACAGTCTTCCATTGTCTCCAAAACATTTAGTCTCGCAGCCATTTTATGATTCTTTGTGAATAGGTCTTACTGAGTTAGGAGTCCTCTTGAGGACTTTTAAGCTCTCCTAGACTTAGGTGCAACTTTTAGGCCTAAAATACTTTGTGAATTGCTCTTAGTGAAAAAAGTTAGGAGTCCTAAATTTAAGAGTGACACGCCAATTATTTTTAGGAGTTACTCCTAAATTCGCCAGTTAGGACCTACTTTTAGCCCTAAGATCCTTTGTGAATACGGACCTAGATCCATAGGTGCCCTCATGTTTCTGATAGAACGGACAGTAAATGGCTCATGTAGATTCAGTTTCTAACTGATTACATTAGTCAGTAATATAATTGAGTCTGGGGCAGGGGGGGAGACTATATATTGGCTCAACATGATCTAACATGAACAACATCTCTCTTTAGGGACAGTTTGGCTCATTGCTGGTTGTTGTTGTCATTGTCCCAATCACATATGGACCAGTCAGCATAGAGCTCCTCCTCTTTAATGGGACGTTGGCCTGTTTAAAGGTGGTTTAAAGGTGGTTTACCGGGGCGGCAGTAGCTCAGGAGGTAGAGCAGGGTTGGCTGGTACTTGTTGGTTCGATCCTCGGCTCCTCCTAGCTGAGTGTCGAGGTGTCCTTGAGGAAGGCACCTAACCCTGACTGTTAGCTCCCGACGAGCTGGCTGTCGCCTTGCATGGTTGACTCCGCCACGGGTGTGTGAATGTTTGCGTGAATGGTGAATGTGAGGCAATATTGAAAAGCGCTTTGGGTGGCCAATGGTTAGAAAAGCGCTATATAAAATAAAGTAAGTAAGTAAAGTACGTTTAAAGTCAGTTTCCTCCAACGGGATTGGAATCAGGTGCTTGCATCATGTGCTAGCATCATGGTTGTGTCTCAGCGCTTTGCAGAGCAGCGTTATCTGACTCTGATGGTGGGCACGGGATCACCAAGCAGGACTTTTTGTTAGTGGCTCTAACTTATGCAACAGGAACATTGCCTAATAAGGTAAGCGGATTACCACGGGCATTTGATTATCCACATAATCAAATGCCCGTGGTGCACTTGCACATTAGTTTCCTTGTAGCCCTTCCTGGGGGGGAGTAAACGTTGGGGGGTTGTTGTGTGTGTGTGACCCGACCCCTGGTGTGGCCCCCTGCAGAGCGGAGCGGGAGGGGTCCGAAGGAGGAGGCCAGTGACGAAGATGAGGATACAGAGTTCTTCGATGCCATGGAGGATTCGCCTGCCTTCATCACAGTGAGGGCCAGCGAGGCGCCACAGCACAGGTCAGCTGACCAACACACCTGACCAGCACACCTGATGACACACCTGATGACACACCTGACCAACACCCCTTCACCACATCATCAGACGCTCACATTCAAATGGCAGCCGCATTGGGATTGTGTCTGATCTGGTGAACCCCTGGCCAGTCGCTGTTAAGCCCTTTGGCATCGGCATAGGACGGACAATACATAGGATACACCTTCCTATAGGAATGGATCTAAAACTTTCTAAACCACTTTCAAAGACCCCGGAATAATGTTTGTACACTCATTGGTTCCTGTCTGTGTGTGTGTGTGTGTGTGTGTGTGTGTGTGTGTGTGTGTGTGTGTGTGTGTGTGTGTGTGTGTGTGTGTGTGTGTGTGTGTGTGTGTGTGTGTGTGTGTCTGTGTGTGTGGTGCAGGCGTTCTCAGAGCAGCCTGAGTGCAGCGAGTGGAAGCCAGCCTAACGACTGGAGCCAGGAAGACCATGTAAGTGTCCTGTTACCATGGAAACTTCTGGCATCTGTTTCCCATTCTTCCACACATCAACATCTCTGTTCATGCAGGTCTATGGGGAAATCACGTCAATTATTACTGTAATGAAGAATGTATTATAAGGAGAATTTGGATGTTATCATGTAGGTTAGAACGGAAAAAGATTTGATATCCACCATGTTGGCAGGCTTGCTCAAGCCCTTATGCTGAAGCTCGCTGCCAAAGATAATATCACAGCTGATCTCTACTATTTATATACACTTGATACAGGCAGGTCTGTCTGTGTGTCCTCCTCAAGCTGCCAGCCATGTGCTGGAAAGACCAAAGCTGCTCGCCTTCACTCCTAATTAGCAGTCGGAAATCTGCCCACCTTGTGTGTCTCTTTCTCTCTGTCTATTGTTTTCTGTCTGTCTGTTTTTCTGTCTGTCTGTCTGTCTGTCTGTCTGTCTGTCTGTCTGTCTGTCTGTCTGTCTGTCTGTCTGTCTGTCTGTCTGTCTGTCTGTCTGTCTGTCTGTCTGTCTGTCTGTCTGTCTGTCTGTCTGTCTGTCTGTCTGTCTGTCTGTCTGTCTGTCTGTCTGTCTGTCTGTCTGTCTCTCTGTCTGTCTGTAAGTCTGTCTGTCTATGCTTTCCGTTTCTATTTCTATATTAATCAGATTGTCTGTCTGTTGTATCAAACTTCTTGGTCTGTTTATCCCTAACTCTCCTGTCTCTCTTTCTCTCTCTCTCCCCTCTCCCCCCTGTCCCCCCTCTCTCCCTTATCTCCCCTCTCTCCCTTGTCCCCCCTGCCCCCCCCAGGGGGGTCCAGGCCCCAGTGAGGCGTCAGGGCGGGACCAGGGGGCGCTGCGGACCAGACGCTCCCACATCACCCAGAAGCCCAACTACTCCCTGAACCTCTGGAGCATCATGAAGAACTGCATCGGCAAGGAGCTCTCCAAGATCCCCATGCCTGTAAGTCTGTCCCCCTGACCCCTCTGGAGCTCTCCAAGATCCCCACGCCTGTAAGTCTTTCCCCCTGACCCTGAAATTTACAGGACCTGATATGTTACACCTGCCTCAGGACGTGGGCTCCTGTGGAACCAGGATCAGACTGAATGGAGTATAGGGAAGCAGAACGTATTTCAGGCAGATTCCAGACCAGTGTCTCAGTGTCATCCAACCAATGTGAAAGGGAAAGCTGTTGAAAAACGAGGAGGCCGACACACTCAACCTCTGCACAATAAGGTCCTCCATATGTGCAGTATGTAGTGAGGTGGCCCTCATTGACGGCCCCTGTGGCCCCCTCATCACGGACCCCCTGTGACCCCCCCCCCAGGTGAACTTCAACGAGCCGCTGTCGATGCTGCAGCGGTTGACGGAGGACCTGGAGTACCACGAGCTGCTGGACCGCGCCGCGCGCTGCGACTCGTCCCTGGAGCAGATGTGCCTGGTGGCCGCCTTCTCGGTGTCGTCCTACTCCACCACCGTGCACCGCACCGCCAAGCCCTTCAACCCCCTGCTGGGGGAGACCTACGAGCTGGACCGCTCCGAGGAGTACGGCTACCGCTCGCTGTGTGAGCAGGTGAGCTCCACGGCACAGGGTCACGGAGGGGGTCCAGGGAGGGGGTCCAGGGAGGGGGTCCCGGGAGGGGGTCCAGGGAGGGGGTCCAGGGAGGGGGTCTCGGAGGGCTCCTGGGAGGGGCTCCAGGGAGGGGGTCTTGGAGGGCTCCAGGGACGGGGTCCAGGGAGGGGGTCTCGGAGGGCTCCAGGGAGGGGGTCCAGGGAGGGGGTCTCTGAGGGCTCCATGGAGGGGGTCCAGCTGGTTCTTTATGCCTGATTCAGCAGCAAAGGAGATTCCTGCCCTCGTAGCCAGTGGGAAAGGAGGGGAGGGGACTTCTTCCAGGGAGGCTGATGGGCTAGACATTAAGGCCAACAAATCAGATAATTATTTGGAGCTATGGTTCCGATCTGCTCAAATTACCCCATTTTAAATCCATCATAGAAGAACGGTAATAGACCATCTATCTGGACAACCATAGGTAATGTCCAATCAAAGGAGTTTTCTCTCTTTCTTTCCTTCCTGAATAATTAGTATTGGACCAACGATTGTAAGGTCATAAGGGTATTATGTATGAGACGGTTGCGATGACGGCGGAGGTCTTGGTGGACCAGAGGAGCATGGCTGACATGTTAAAGCTCATGTTGTTGTTAAGGTCTTGGTGAAGTAGAGGAGCATGGCTGACATGTTAAAGCTCATGTTGTTGTTGAGGTCTTGGTGGAATAGATGAGCGTCGCTCCAGATGTTAAAGCTCATGTTGTTGTTGAGGTCTTGGTGAAGTAGAGGAGCGTCGCTCCAGATGTTGAAGCTCATGTTGTTGTTGAGGTCTTGGTGGAATAGAGGAGCGTGGCTCCAGGTTTTGAAGCTCATGTTTTTGAGGTCTTGGGGGACCAGAGAAGCATAGCTGACATGTTGAAGCTCATGTTGTTGTTGAGGTCTTGGTGGACCAGAGGAGAATGGCTGACATGTTGAAGCTCATTCTGTTGTGGCGTTGGTGCATCAGAGGAGCATCGCTCCAGGTGATGAAGCTCATGTTGCTGTGTTGTTGTTGAAGCTCATGTTGTTGTGTCTCTCAGGTGAGCCATCACCCGCCTGCCGCCGCCCACCACGTGATCTCCCAGCGGGGCTGGACCCTGTGGCAGGAGATCACCATCGCCAGCAAGTTCCGCGGGAAATACCTCTCCATCATGCCCCTCGGTGAGCCAACTACTACCGCCCCCTTCAAAATAAAGGTTACCCTGTGTGAAGACACAGCTGGCTGCTATAGGGCTGGAGCCATGGGTCTGTGTGTTTGACTGGCAGGGAGGAGGTATAAGTGAGTAGGTTATCACACCATGAAGAACATTTTGTTTTATCAATATTATTTTACTATGAACTAAGAACTTTTCTTTCCGGTTAATGTAGTATGCATGCATCTCTCTATACTATTTATAATTATCTATAACAATGTCCTAAATGAGAATAATTATTCCTCACCAGTTTTGGCCAGTAGGACATAGCCCATCCCTCATACAGAAATAAAGCCACAGTGTGAGAGTGTGTGGGAATGACTTACAGGGGTTTACAGCCTCTATGACGGCCTCATAAAGAACAGAGTGAAGGAGGGGAGGGACTCTATCTAACCTCAGACCTCTCAACATCTCATTATAGTCATAACTTATTGGTCATAGTTCTGTACCTGCTGTTTGCCTTCTTGGGGTTGATGCCGCTCAGAAGCGTGGGGAAGGGGTATGGCCCGACTAACAGAGGGCCAGTGGCGCTTGTGGGTTTATTTCTAAATAAAATCAAAAGTAATTTTGTTTTGTTTAGCAGGGGCGGTTCTAGGGGGGGGCAGCATGGGACTCTATATTTACTTGAAGGGTATTGTTTAGCCTAGTTTATCTCTACATAAAGGGTATTGTTCAGCGTACTCTATATTTACTATTGATGAGCCTACTTTATCTCTACATAAAGGATATTGTTCAGCCTACTCTATATTTACTTACAGGGTATTGTTTAGCCTACTGTAGATCTAGATAAAGGGTATTGTTTAGCCTACTCTAGATCTATATAAAGGGTATTGCTTAGCCTAATCACCTCCTCTTTTGCATTGCTGTTAACTTTTGCTCCTAACTCTTGTTTCCTGTCTCCTTCCTCGCGTGTCTCTTTCCTCCATGTCAGGCGCCATCCACCTCCATTTCCACTCCAGCGGAAACCATTATGTGTGGAGGAAGGTGACGTCCACCGTGCACAACATCATCGTTGGGAAGCTCTGGATCGACCAGGTGGGTGGGTCCTCCTAGCTGACCTGTGACTCACTGGCTCAGGAAGTAAAAGCTCTCTCGGCTGTGTTTGTCTGTGTATGTCGAGTCAGCTCTCAGGATTGTTGATTGGGTTAAACAACCGTTCAGGTGTAACTGATGAGTTAAACCACTTTGCGTCTCAATCAGGTGTGTCACTGATGAGTGAAAGAACTCAGCTCAGTGTGCGGACAGAGTCCTGGTTGGTAGGTAATTGCTGGCTGGTAGGCTTACTTTCACACTTAAATTAGGTTTTCTATTATAATCTATCTAAATCTTCCTTCATTAAATGTTGCATGTAGGATACAATCTTCAGGCATTCCCATCCAATATTTAGGTCATAGGATTCCTATGAATAATACAATGTGCCTCACTGGTATAAAAAGGAGCCTATTATTGTACAAAGAATTTGCCCGTGGAATTGCGTTAGTATTAATATTATTGCATCATTCTGGGGCTTGTTTGTTCAGTCTCTGTTGCTCTGCCCTCTGATGGAGCCCAGGCGGTGAGGAACACAGGGACACAGGAGAAAAGCACATCAATAAGCAGAATCTCTGGAGACCCGCACGCTTTTATCCTGGCATGTTTCCTCAAACAACAGCTTCTCCGCTCTGTCAAACGGCCCAATTAAAATGGTGGGAGGAGCAGGCTGCTGATGTCCCTTGGAAGCCGTGTGTGTGTGTGGGTCAAGTTTAGATGCTCCTGAATATTGTATCACCGTGTTCTTAATGCACAGATCCTAGGCATGATGCAGGCCTTGCTCCCGGTATTATGTTACACATATGTGCCCTGGATGATCAACATGGACCATAGCTCTCTCCCTGAGGGAGCCCACCGCATGGCTGGGTATCTGCTCTCAGGTCCATAATGTGTTAAGGACAGGAGAGTTGGGTGTTGGTAATGATCAAGTTTTTAATTCCAGGAACAGCCATCATGATGTAACTCTTGTGTTCTCTGTATGAAGCTCTTTCTCTGCTCCTCAAATTCACCGGCCCCTCTTTCTCTTACACCCCCTCTCTCCCTCTGTTTCTGTGTCTCTCTACCAGTCTGGGGACATTGAGATAGTTAATCACAAGACCAAGGAGGTGTGTCAGCTTAAGTTCTCTCCATACAGCTATTTCTCCAGGGACCTCCCCCGCAAGGTAATACCCAACTCCGCTTCGATTCCACACATGAAGGTCCTTGTGTGTTATTGCCACCATCTACTGGATAATATTAGTATTCTTTATCCATTTATGTGGATAGATCTGACGTGTGTTTGTTTTGGTAGATACTTTAGTTCTGGACTCTTGAGTAGTTATTTATATCGATATATTTATTTCTCCTCTTCCCTCTACCCTCTCCCCTTCCCTCCCTTCCCCCCTCCAGGTTACGGGGGTGGTTGCCCAGGGCGACGGCCAGGCCCACTACATCCTGTCAGGGACGTGGGACGAGAAGATCGAGAGTGCCAAGATCGTCCAGAGCAGCCGGAGGGGCAGCAGCACGGAGGGCAAGCAGAAGACCGTGTACCAGACACTGTCCCCCAAGCTGCTGTGGAAGAAGTACCCTCTACCGTAAGTACTCCATGCTACCATGAGACAGCCATGAGAACATTTCTTCATCGTTGACTAGGTGCTGCAGAGTTGGCATGGCAAATATCATCAACAAGGAGGAAATAATATGATGATAAGAAATGCAAATAATCACCAGGCATTAGAAGAGATATGAATAATGTGTTAAATGAGGTGCGAAAGATTAAAATAAATATATAAATGTAACACCTCAGGAAGCTACGATATATAAATATCTAAAAGGGGTACTGGTGTCTCACTGATTATCCCCAATAAAACGATCAGCCATAAAGCCTCAGAATACAACCTTGAGTTAAAATAGATTTAAAATCCATAGCCTTCAGTTCATGCATGGGGACTGTGGTCAGTAATGTGAGGGTGACCTGCGATCCTTCCCTGGGCTCTCAGGGAGAACGCGGAGAACATGTACTTCTTCTCGTCCCTGGCGCTTACACTGAACGAGGCGGAGGAGGGCGTGGGCGCCACGGACAGCCGGCTGCGGCCGGACCAGCGGCTTATGGAGGAGGGGCGCTGGGACGAGGCCAACTCGGAGAAGCAGCGGCTGGAGGAGAAGCAGAGGGCTGTGAGGAGGAGGAGGGAGGCGGAGGCCACCGACGCCTACGATGAAGGTAACCCACCGAGGGAAGGAGGTGGATGCAAAGGGGGGAGGAGGTGGAGGACAAAGAGAACCAATAAGGGCAGATGAAAGGATCTCCTCCATAAAAATAGCTCTTGTAAATATGACAAAAATAAATTGTAAAATGTTAGTGTGGCTGGGTACCCATAAGAGACAGGAGGAGGATCACCCACCGAGAGACTCAGGCTGTGGATGGAGAAGAGTGTATTCTGAGGAGGAAGCGTGTTTAGATAATCATTAGAGGAAGAGGAGGAAGCATATTTAGATGATCATTTGAGGAGGAGGAGGAGTATCTAGATAATCACTAGAGAGGAGGAGGAGCAGGAGGAAGCATAGGGCGTGATGATTACCAGAGTCATGAGTCCATGGTCCTGACCCTGGGGAGGTCCTAATGACTGCAGGTGTAGCTTGACTCATTAACACGCAGAGAGCATTCAACCCCACAATAGCCCTCTCACACATTCTCTATCTCCATGTGCTGATGAGGACTGAGCCCCATATGGATCGGGTTCCTGTTTCAGGGTCTCTGCCCTTCCAAATGTTCCAGTATTTGAACTTCATGTTCTAATCATTTTAAAACACTCTAGAATAACCACAGTGCAGCCTGAAGACGTTCATCATGTCCAGGTCTTGGTGGACCTGTGCTCTACTGAGCAAACAGAATCTTGTGTACTTGAGAATATATCTAAAGAATTGATGATAAACCTCCATGGATATACCTCCGCCCTGGTTAGTGTGTAGTGGGCTGTAAGTGTGTGTATCTGGGAGGGGGGGGGGGGGTCAGGCTTGATTCTGACGTGTGTCCATGACCTGTCTCTCTTTTCCTCCCTCTGTTGATGTCCAGAGTGTGAATATGACTCTGGTGAGTGGGAGCTGCAACCTGCTGCTTGGTCGCACATCACCATCTCACCCAGTCCCACGCACCTCCCTACCCACCCTCACCCTACCCCTGGCCCTCACCCCTACCCCCTGACCCTCACCCTACCCACCCTCACCCTACCCCTGACCCTCACCCCTACCCCTGGCCCTCACCCCTACCCCTGGCCCTCACCCTCACCCCTACCCCTGACCCTCACCCTACCCCTGACCCTCACCCCTACCCCCTGACCCTCACCCTACCCCTGACCCTCACCCTCAACCCTGACCCTCACCCTACCCCTGACCCTCACCCCTACCCCTGACCCTCACCCTCACCCCTACCCCTGACCCTCACCCCTACCCCTGACCCTCACCCTCACCCTCACCCCTGACCCTCACCCCTACCCCCTGACCCTCACCCTCACCCCTGACCCTCACCCTCACCCCTGATCCTCACCCTACCCCTGACCCTCACCCTCACCCCTGATCCTCACCCTACCCCAGACCCTCACCCTACCCCTGACCCTCACCCTACCCCTGACCCTCACCCCTACCCCTGACCCTCACCCCTACCCCTGACCCTCACCCCTACCCCTGACCCTCACCCTACCCCTGACCCTCACCCCTACCCCTGACCCTCACCCCTACCCCCTGACCCTCACCCTCACCCCTTACCCCTACCCCTGACCCTCAACACTACCCCTGACCCTCAACACTACCCCTCACCCCTGACCCTAACCCCTTCCCCCAACCCTCACCCCTCACCCCTATCCTCTGACCCTCATCCCTACCCCTGACCCTCACCCCTACCCCCAGACCCTCACCCCTAACCCTCGCCCCTGACCCTCACCCCTACCCCGGCCTGCATGATCTTCTCCCAGTTCATATCCACTTCACCAGATGCCAAACCAGTAGAGAAACTGAACAAATAAGCACATGAGCAGAAAACCTTTTTTCTCCTGAAGCCTTGCGACATTTCCATTAAAGAATGTATTTCTATCAATACATTTCCTGTAAGGTAACACCTTAGTCTGTGGTCTCCTCCTGATTCGCGGCGGAGCAGGAAGTGAGTGATATCTTTCCCCCCCCCCCTCCATCCAGGCAAAGAGTTCGAGGGCTACCAGCCACTGTGGTTCCACCAGCGAAGGGACTCCATCACCGGGGAGACCAACTTTGTGTACAAGGGAGGCTACTGGGAGGCCAAGGAGAGGCAGGACTGGAGCATGTGTACCGAGATATTCTAACCTGAGCTCAGCGGACCAGGAGGAGAGCTCCTGGCAGGAGGAGGAGGGCGGCTCCAGACAGCAGGAACCCTCTGTGTCTCTCTTCTTTTTATAAAGCATGAGAATGTGCGTTGCACCGTCTCAGAATACAATTTATTGTACCTACTAATGCACAGTATCAGGCAGTTTGACAGGCCGGTGTTACGAGAAAGGGTCATTCCTTCAGTACCCCCCCCTTAAGGCTTAAGAACACGGTGAAAAGGATGTTGCAGTCGTAAGGAACCAAACAACAAAACATCAGGTGCTCCTCACTGCTACCCACAATGCACTTTGACCCACTGTTCATTTGAAGCAGTCCTCCTGGTCTGCAGCTCTTTCTCTGATGGATGGCCGCCCACACGGACTCAGACGGCATGGCTCAGTGGAGACACACAGGACGTCCCTGATCAGTGTTTAAAGGTTTCCCTAAGGAGGTTAAAAAAAAAAAAGTGTCTTGATATATTTGATTTTGATTTCATTTAGCACAAAGTAGATTATGCTGTGCATAGATTACAAAACTTGAAGCCTTTTACCCTCTTCTCCCTCTGGTGAATGACGTGCTTTAGGTTGGTCTCTGGTCATGTGATGAGGAGATGTGTGAGAAAGCAGTGTCAGTCTTCCTCATTAGCTTCTAATGACCCCTCAGCTCTGTGGATGAACCAGGACCTCAGTCGACCTGCTGGGGGATCGTTCATCTAACGCTCCATGTGTTCAAGTATTGGGACGCATGGGCGAATAGAATCTGGTAATCAGCCACATTCATACTTTAGGTCAGAAGTTACATGGCTTCTATTTCATGTAATAAATCCATGATTGAGTTGCAATGTTTGTACACCAACATTTAGCTGGCCATGTGGTGATCTTCAAAGGGTTTGGCCTAGGGTCTCTAGAAGAGTACAGGTTAGATATCAATAATACAGAGGACTGATCTTTTGGCAGCTGAGGCTCCACATGACCTGGTGGATGATGACGGGACTCTTCAGTTCTCCTGTCCAGCGGTGCTCTCCATCCCAGTAGCATGACCCCCTCCAGCATCCCCTGTCTCCATGATCCTGTAACAGAGCGACTCAACAGGCCACTCGATCACGTCGTGCTATACACTGAGAGACGGGCTATATCTCATACAAGACCAACGGTTATATGACGCTAGAACCGTCAGGGGGGGTTTTAGTTATTAATTAATACGATAATTCAACTTGAATGTTGTCTTCTCCTGCCCTCAGAGGTTTGGTTCCAGTAACATGAGTCTGGTATTATTAGACGGTTCTGTAGTAGAAGTAGCTCATATCAACTTATGTGTTGCATATCGTGCAGCTCTCTGAAGTCTCAAAGCAATAGTGTCCGTCTGCCTCCATGCTCTAAAGCGTCCATCAGGACGGGGCTGAGGGGCACGGTTCAGACGCTTCTGAAGTGAGCAGATCTCTTGACAGACGGGGCCGGTTCCTGCCAGTCGCACCGAGGGCATCACGTTGAACCGATGTGGGACAAAATGATCTGTGATCAGCCCAGTCAACAGTGTTGAGTGTTTTGCCTTTGACTCACTAAAGAAGGGAAACGCTCCCTTGGTCTGACTGTGGACTTCATGTCTAAAGGAGAGCAGTCTAAAAGAGGTGGTCTGTTTTGTAATTACTTCTAGGAAAGTAAGAAACAGGACTGGGTTAGGGTTAAGGGGACTGGGTTAGGGTTAGGGGATTGGATTAGGGTACTGGGTTAGGGGACTGGATTAGGGTACTGGGTTAGGGGACTGGGTTAGGGGGTTGGGTTAGGGGACTGGGTTAGGGGGTTGGGTTAGGGGACTGGGTTAGGGGGTTGGGTTAGGGGACTGGGTTAGGGGGTTGGGTTAGGGGACTGGGTTAGGGTACTGGGTTAGGGGACTGGGTTAGGGGGTTGGGTTAGGGGACTGGGTTAGGGGACTGGGTTAGGGAAGGGGACCTGGGTTAGGGTTAGGGGATTGGGTTAGGGATGGGGACCTGGGTTAGGGGACCTGGGTTAGGGTTAGGGGTTAGGGGACTGGGTTAGGGGACTAGGTCAGGGTAGGTGGACTGGGTTAGGGTTGCGGACTGGGTTAGAGGACTGGGTTAAGGTTAGGGGACTGGGATCGTTGCAGTCACCTGTGTGAATATTTTTGTGATAACAAGAGGATATTGTAAAAAAAGAAGTAATATAACTAATCAGAATATTAAGTTATATGTGTACAGTACCTTTCAAATTAGAATTTTGAATGACTGAGCCTAAGGATTTACTATCATTTTAATTGATCTGAATGTAGCCTAACTAGCTAGCTGTGCATTCTGACCTGTGGCTGCGTACACTGGGCCCTATTCACGGAACAAAATGGTTTATTAATGTAGAATCAACTGGAGCTACCTACCATTTTGCACTGGTTTTAACTTGTTTTAACTCAAAGATCGGAATCTCACAATGGCCCACATTTTCATGATTGCGCAAAAAATGACAAACACAATCTTCATCTCAAAGTGTTACAGCCATGGCATAAGACAACCGAAAGATCATCTCATATCAGATGACAAACATGGATTGTTCTATTATTTCCTCTTCCCTTCTGACTTATTCCCTTCTACCATATTTACCTTCTGGAAAGTCTTGCCCATACAGAGCACGGTCTAAAGTTGATGTCTCTGCCTGATCACGACTTAATCCATTTACAATGACAGAACCAAAACTCTATTAAATTGTTGTAAGCTGTTGCTTATTTGCAACAATAAGAAACACACATTGTGGTTTGTTGGAAAGACCTGTGTCTTTCCAAAAAACGGCGCTGTCTGAGTAAAATTTCAGGTTTACTTTGTGAACAAGTTTATAATTTGAAAAGGATTTGAACGTTACAATAATTTAAAGAAAACGCTGAGTGAACACGGCCCTCAGTGTGTGATGTTAGCTACTATAACAGGGTGTTAAACATTATTTTATACAAAGTTATAAATATATAGATTTTGTTCCATTATCAGTTTACATTTGAAGAGGTGAGGGATTATGGTCATCCTCGTGGAATATCTACTGTGCAACGTTGACTCCTTTCTGCCGTGGATGAGGTTATTTGAGGGGATAACCCAAAAAAAGATTGGTTTCTGTTCATGTTCTTTGGTGCTTCTACAATGCAGTGTTCAGAGTACCAGTTTCATCAATCACTTCATTCTCACAGATGTGTGACTTCTTCTGTACCATTTAGAAATGAATACTGTAACCCCACTTCTGATTCATTATTCAATTTAAAGTAATAATTAAAGTACATTTAATTTAATGTTTGTAATCTCCAACAAAACAACTCATATTTCCATAAGCATATAGACTTTATTAGCTTTGGTTTACAGCTTTAATCATTTCTATCAACTGACTTTGTCCTTACTGTAATTTGCACACACAGGAGAAATATATCACAATAAGGTCTTATTTTTTTCCACAACAGAGGTTTTTACTTTGGCAGATTAACATGGAATTAAGGTTGATGTGTAGTTTGTTGAACATGAGCATCACTAACGATTGAATTAGATATTGAGTTGACATATATGATTTTTATATCTGTGATTTTAAATGGCAAGATCTTTGTTCATTTGTCCAATATATCCTCCACAGCGACCTCTGGTTGGCTGTTGACGAGCTGCCGGTGAATGCCTGCATACTCTCTTTAAGCTGAAGCAATAATTGCGATGTCGGGATGTGGCCGCTGCTGCTTACACTAGTTGACTCTCGTACAGATGGGGAATAATGAAGGAAACCAAGAGGGTTGAATTGTGGACAAGAACGCTCTCCACTGGCTCCCGACAGGGTTTTAACTTGCTTAAGCTTTCACTTCCAATGATTGTTTGTTTTCTATTTTTTTTTCTCTCTCTCTCTCTCTCTCTCTCTCTCTCTCTCTCTCTCTCTCTCTCTCTCTCTCTCTCTCTCTCTCTCTCTCTCTCTCTCTCTCTCTCTCTCTCTCTCTCTCTCTCTCTCTCTCTCTCTCTCTCTCTCTCTCTCATGGGTGCCATTATTCATATATTAATGACCATGCCGATGAGCTGGTTGGGTTCTGGCCTGTGGCCTATACATTTAGTTTTATTCTACGCTACTGGTTCTAATAAAGTAGGCTATAGCTGTATGAGGATAGATATTTTCCATGCCTTGATTTAAAATAAAACCAGCTCTTTCTGACTCTGGATCAGTGGCCTTGGTTTGAGGATGATGAGGAAGGGTTGGACAGCAGGGTCTGATGGTGTGTTTGGGTTTAACTGAAGATAGTTTCATTTATTTTTTATTTTGTTTCAATTGTGCATTTCTTCATTACTTTATAGTCATTTAACATGGTCTTATAAGAAAGAAAGACGCAATGATAAAGAAAAGATAATAAAGTTCTTAGTGTTCACATTGCATGTCTGTCCTGGTTTTTCTTATCTGATTTCTGTGTTGCTTGTATTTGCCTACATTCTTTTCTCAGGGGTAAATCGTTAAACTAGCTTTTGCATTCATCAACAGTATATTCTCACATATAAGCCCACATCATAAAAGTAATTTCAATATGGTAACAGTAAGTTAGTCTGTGGTTTTTGGTTGAGCCTTTGAAATATAGGCTTCGCGAAATCTATCGATTTGGGGCTCGTGCCGAAAACCCACCTCCCCATGGGCCGGCTGGCTGGTCTCCAGGGATCGGCGGTAGTGTTTAGGGTTTAGTGTTTCGGTGTTCCAGTGTTTTATTGTCTGCTGTTTTATTGTCTGCTGTTTGCCGACACTCTCTCCTCCAAGCTGCTTCTCGAGTCACTCCAGAAGCTGACATGACGCTTCAAGTTCACACTTCAACGCGTCGCAGTCCGCTGGAAGTAAGTCAGTAAGTAAGTAAGTAGGCTTCGGTCACTTGACACATCAATATTTCCCGGTTAATACTTAACTATGATGACTTAAATGTTAATAATTTTCGAAACGGAAAGAGACTTTGAAAGTGTGCAGAGACCTTGTCCTCCTCGCTGTCCGCATCTGTTTCTCAAACAAAGCGGTTTGTTATTTCACAACTATTTAACTAACCTTACATATTTAACTAGCCTAACTATTTAACTAATCTTAACTATTTAAAGATGCCTTCAAAAACACCAAAACAAAACATCTAGATTTATTTATTTTTAAAATACGCCTACAGCTGCAGGTCAGTTAGCCTACTCGATATCCATTTTTACCAGGCTACCTACTAAACTACACTCTTATATGGTTTTGTGAGTATACATATGAATATTATGTATATTGCATTATGCCGAGACTGGAGTAAAGTAACTGGGAGACGTTGCGCAGCAGAGAGGAATGCATTGTCTCTTCTACTAGTTAGCCAGGTCCTCAGCTCAGCCATAAACGGTTTTGGTTTCTATGGTTACTGGGCAGCATGAACCCCGCCCTCCCGGGTCTGAAACCGGTCCAATTGTCCTCAGTAGACAGTAGTAGGGCATAGTATCCATGGCTGCTGTGCCTGGAGATGTTTATATTTCTACAGCATGGCGGAGGAGAGCTATACAGGA
Organism: Gadus chalcogrammus; assembly: GCF_026213295.1. Lineage (NCBI taxonomy): Eukaryota > Metazoa > Chordata > Actinopteri > Gadiformes > Gadidae > Gadus > Gadus chalcogrammus. Next base: position 16,789,096 of record NC_079417.1, read on the forward strand.
TCAGGGGATGCAGATGATACAGATGAGCTTCTCTATACTGGTCAGGAACTTCTTTCATACATTTCAACATTCTTGATATTGTGCATATTGTCTGGATGCTTGGAGGAGGAGCTAATGTGCTCGTCACTCACAGATGGGGAGGACAACAGAAGCATGTTGGACCTGAATCCTCTTCCGCTGAGACTTGACCCCTGTGACCTGCTGATGGACTCGATAGATGTTCAACTGAGTCGACTTCAGGTCAGTTGGGGAACATAAATCACAGAAGGTGGGTCGATAGTTATCTTAATTTTGTTCATAGATTGAAGGGTTTCGAGTCTTAAGATCTTTTCTGAACAGTTTGGCACGTTTATAATAGTTATATGTTATTTCTGAGCTATTGTACAAAACAACATTCAATTACACAACTTGCATGTACCATGTCATATACAATATATCAGGATTTATTTCACAAACTAAATCACCAAATCGTACTGAAACAAAAAGTAATGCAAAATAATGATATTGTTAGACTCACCAACTGCTGTTGAATGTTTGTGTGAAGGTGCAGAATCAGAAAAACCAGGAGAGTTCAGGAGGTCTCAGTGGCTGTGATGAAGGTATGCCACAAAGTAAAGTGTCTTCAACCCCAAACCGAAAGGAGCCTTGAGTTCCCTTGAGGAAAAAACCGCTCATGTTGTCCCTGTTTGGGGTTGGTTCAGGTTGACCCGCCCCCACCAATAAGAAACATCCGGACAAAAGACAAATACACTGAAGAGGGAAATAGCAGCAACAATTACAGCAAGGAGAAGAGCCTAATGACCTGTGGAATATGCATCAACATGATAAACACATATCAACATATGAACACGTATCAAAAAGGATTAAGGGTGGCAGTAGCTCAGGAGGTCGAGCGGGTTCGCTGGTAACCTGAAGGTTGCTGGTTCGATCCAGTGTCAAGGTGTCCTTGAGCAAGGCACATAACCCTAACTGCTCCCGACGAGCTGGCTGTCGCCTTGCATGGCTGACTCCACAGTTGGTACATGAATGTGTGCGTGAATGGTGAATGTGAGGCAATATTGTAAAGCGCTTTGGGTGGCCAATGGTCAGAAAAGCGCTATATAAATGCAGTCCATTTACATTAACACGTATCAAATGTATTTCCAACCAATACACACGTATCAAAGATGATTAACACGTATCCAACATGATTAACACGTGTCAAACATGATTAACAAGCATAAAACATTCCTAACATGAATTAACATGATCAATACGTATCAAACATGATCAATACGTATCAAACATGATCAACACGTATCAAACATGTATTGCGCGTATCAAACATGATTAACACTTCTAAAATATGATTACCACGTATCAAACATGATTACCACGTATCAAACATGATTAACACGTATCAAACATGATTAACACGTTGGTTCACCTGTGAAGCTCCTTTCAGCCGGCGGCGCTCAGGGAGCAGAGACACCGGCCTTGGAACACCAACCACCAGCCCCCCGATATCCTGTCTGCAGCCTGGGCCCCGCGAGGCCAAGGGACCGGCCCCAGGTAACTAACCTACCAACCGTGAATAGCACATTAAACCAGATTCCTTTATAATAACCCAGTGGGAAGAGCCAAAGGTAGCCAAATACCACATAAAAGGCTTTAGCTTTAGCTTCTATAGGTGCACTCGGTACCGTAATGTCATCCAAACACAGTCAATACACTAATCCCCTCAAATAAATATCCCCCCCCCCCCCCCGGACCTAAAGGAAAGACGAGGCCGGACGTCTCTCAGGGAGCCCCCCCATGCCCCCTCCAGAGGGGAGCGCAGCCTGGACGGGCCTGTAGGAGCAGGGAGCAGGAGGAGGCTGAGGAAGGGGCGGAGTCCCGCAGAGAGCAGTGCCTTTGGAGGCTGGGCCGCCTGCTAGGGGACCCCTTTGTTGCTGCAGGAGTAGGAAGGACTCCTACTCCTCCTCCTCTACAGCCGGACAGCCTCTGCACCGAGGACCTCCTCCGTTGCTCCGCAGAGGAGAGGGTGGGCCTCCAGGGGAAGGAGGAGGAGGGGGACGGAGAGAGTGTGGAGGGGGAGGAGGGCTGGTGGGCAGGAGGCCCCTCCCAGGGGGTCCGGGAGCAGGGAGACGTGGTGGACGTGACTCGGGGCGGACCAACAGGGTTCCTCGTGGAGGGCGGTAGGGGTGCTCGTGTTCTTCGTCATCCTCCTCTTCCTCAGCCACCCCAGACCCACGGCCGGGACAACATGTCGAGTTCTGAGGAACGCCACTCTTGTGATGTTCATCGGACGGAAGAAAGACAAGGAAGCGGGGAAACTAAAGCCGGGCAGAGACAGCGAGGTTCCCAGAAGACCTGCGATTACATCAGCAGCCGGCCCGGACTGTCGACTCCAGACACCCAGGGTAGGATAGCCCTTCAGCAGCAGATGGAGGCTAACCTCTGGCCTCTGTCCTCCAGACCAGGGTAGGATAGCCAGTTGTCTCAACAGCATATGTAGGCTGCTTGTTTTAAAGACCTGTACTATCTCATCAGTCCATTGTGTGTACCATAATCCCCAGGGCTCTGTCTCTCTCTGGCTCTTTTGAGGAAAACATTTGCAATAATAGAGTAATTTCAGTATTTCAAAATGGGTTAAATATAGGTTGCTAACCGTTAGCAAGTAATGTTTTGAACCAACTCATGTGTGAGGTATGATGGATCAATGAAACAGGGACCTCTGTTCCTCCAGCCCCGGTTCCACCATGCAGCCACAAGGCCGCCCACCCTGAGAGCAGAGGACGGCGGAACAAGGGGCCTTGTCCTGAGCCCAGAGGTCTGGCAGGTAACTGATCTGCTACGGTGCTAAGCCATCACACTTTCCTGTTCCCTGTTCTTCCTGAACGCTAGTTTGCTTCTTCCTCATGAGGTGGAGCGATGTGGGGGTCTGACTCCGTCTGCCCTCCGCCATTCCCTCAGACCCTCTGCAGCAGGACAGGTAGGACCACCTGAGCCCGGAGCAGAAAGGATGAACCTCCATACCTTTAAAACCTTTAATCGATTACTCCAGGAATGCCACTTTTATAAAAGTCAAGTTGTAGGTCAAATGTACGAGAGATACTAAATGCCTATGGAGTAAAAGCCATCAACGACTCTGCCCGGGGGATCTTCAATACAATTCAACCTTGGTCGACAAATAATATGAGAGGAAATGTCCTAATATGGTCGTGGCCGGCCTAAAAAGGTTTTCCACTTGACCAAGTATCAGTCAAGTGGAAAACCAATTTGTTTTATTAGTATCATAACTAATGCCAAATATCTCTCTGACCTGACGACATGCCATGCTTTTGAATAAATGTTGTTCTGTTTGTAGCTGTTCATGTTAAATATTGTGTCAACATCACTGTGTTGCCAATAGCCAGTGAGCCAAGCTCTTTGTACTCGTACTTAGTACTAACTCTGGCCCTGAGAGGCCGCTACTGTGCAAGGTTACAGAGTATATCTGTCCCTGGATCCCCATCATTTTAGCTTGGACCTCAATACACATTACTTTTTATATCTGATGTAATTACAAGTAGAAGGAGATAGAAGATGAGTGGATATCATTGCTTTGATCCCTCAGGATGGCCGTCGTTCATGCCATCCATTCAGAACACGGAGGGCTACTGCAGCGACCGGAGTGATGACCACACACCCACACCAGGTATGTGTAGATAACATGTAGATAACATACACCTTACTCAACAGACCTTGTGTCTACTAAACCACAAGCTGTTAATACCTCGAGACTATGAGAGGGCCTCGTGACCCGGCAGACATTTGGTAATTTCCGAGACACGGTTGAACATGATAACAAAGGCTTGGCTAATCACTACTCAATCATCAGAACATGTCCGGGGTCAACCGGCTTGGAGAGTCGGAAACCATTCCTCCTCTGTTCCACACTAAAGAGCTCCCTCTCCATCACACATTTTCCATCATTTACTCCCAAACTCTTCAGCTCCCGGAAAAGGAGGTGACGGAGGTTCAGCTTTCCGCCGAGCAAGGCAGACTAGGAGAGCCACCCCCAGGTAATCCTAGACCTGGTCTCTGTGGGTCATCAGTCTATCAGGACTACGTGACGTCCTGGTCTTCACGACGGTCACCATGTTGAATTAGGCTTTTACTGCATCAGGCTTGGCTAATCCGCCTTGGAGTTGGACTGGGTAGGTGTGTAGTCGGACCCCTGCATCACACACACACATCTCTGTCCATATATCCTGCCATGTCCCAGGTACGGGCAGTCTACAGATGGGGATGAGGGTGATGAGGACACAGACGAAGGGCACTGCAGCCGCAGGAGTAAGACCCAGCTTAAGATGACCCTAGAAGTCCAGTTGGAGAAGATGAAATGCGATGGGTCCAGGATGGAGGATGTTCTCAGGACTCTCCGCCATGTGAGAACCCCCCAGTCCATCTCTATCAGAACTGTAGATTCTGACTACAGTAAAGAACTCATGTTTACTTTGTGCTCTAGAAGTGTGAAACAGAGGAGGGGAAACTGGAGCTGAGAAGAGAAGCGCTGCGTGAGTCAGAGTCTTCCATCTCTGACGCTCAGCAGAAAACAAAGGTACAGATCCGAACACAGCACGATCTCCTGTGGTGGGAACAGTAACTCTGACGGAATAGTACATTCAGAATCCCTCCTGTGGAGTTCATGGCAGTGTTGTCCTATCCCAGCATGCTTTGCAGGAGCTGGCCCAGATTTGTACCGAGACAGCACAGATGGAGTTGGAGGGACAGAAACTGGACACCCGTCTGAGGGAAAGAAAGCCCAGGTACACAGCAACACACAGGAGAACTGCTCTTATGCAACAACCCGCAGGAAAACTGTTCTTATGCAACAACACACGAGGAGAACTGTCCTCATGATGTTCTCAGATGTAGGAACTCCCCGGGGTTAAACCGGCGACTGTGAGGTGAGGTGTAAGTGGAAGAGATTTTTATCTAAATAACTGGTTAGTTTGGACCTTTTATTTGATCATCATCTTTTCTCTATGGCTGTCTTATTTGGTGCTGATTTGATATTTGTTTGTGATAGTTATTATTTGATGAATAGAAAGACTGAAGTGAAGATGAGTTGTGATGAAATGTCTTCCTGAGTAAAGGTGGGATGTGTGGTAGTCTTCAGCTGTGTGGCCTGAGGAGCGAGTCCTGTCTCCAGCCAATCGGGGACATGGAGGAGGAGCCTGGAAATCTGCGCAGAATGACCCAAGATGGCTGCCACGCAGAGACGGTATCATGCTGCCCCTTTCCCTCGTGTCCTACTGACAGTCAGGCCGTCTTTTATAGTGTTCTTTAATGTTGTATTGTCAATCTAAATACTATATTATTGGTCATTCTGTGTGTCTATCTATATCTCCCTGATCTTCTCACTTTTTTGAGACCAAACATTGAATCAAAATCTAAATTAAATACATGAACTGAGAAAATGTGATTGTGCGTTGGTGCTTTAGAAAGCGCCGGGTTTGGTGGTGTCCATCTTGGAGAGGCTGGAGACGGAGCGGCAGCTGGACTCCACCAAAACCCAACTGTTTGCAGAGAAGCGACGCTCTCGGGACAAGCTGGACTCCATGCAGGAGGTAACAGCATGAACTACACTACATGTATGTAGCGCTCTGTGAGGTTCACTAGCTCATCATTAACACTTTCACACCTTTGAATGTGTCTCTAGAGGGTGTTGTATCTGGATCATGAGGGTCATAATGTGTGTCTTTTATTTAACGTCTATCTGGCTGATTATGGTTCGTGTATCTGATGGTTCTAAAGTGTATCTGATGGTTCTAACGTGTCTCCGGTGCTGATGGTCCTGATGATGGTTCTAACGATGGTTCTATTGATGGTTCTAACATGTCTCTGGGTGATGACGGGTTGCATGCTCATGGTTGTGTTCAGCGGTTGGATGAGGCTGAGGAAGAGCTCCAGAGGGCCAGAGAGGAGCAGGGCCTGCTGAGGTCCAGGATTGAGGCTCTAGAGGAGGAACAGAGGCAGAAACAGGAGCTTGTGGTGGTAGGAACTTAATCAAAGTGTACTGTGTGTGTGTTAGGAGCTCGGGTACAGATTGCTGAACAATGTTAATTTGCTGCTTTTTCTTTTAAAATAAACATCCCATAATAACCTGACCTCCCTTCTCTCCCTCACGCACTCACTCACTCACTCCCCAAGGCTCTGCAGCGGGGGTCCGGGGGGCTGCGGGGCCAGCTGGTTGAGTGTAAGGAGAGGCTGGGCTCCCTGGAGAAGATTGTATCCCAAAAGGACCTTCAGATAATTTGCGCCCAGGAAGTGCAGGAGACTCTGCGTGCTGCCAGAAACAGCCTACAGGGGGAGCTCCAAACAATGACACTCCAGCACTGCAAGGTATATCACAAGCCGGATGCAGGTAGAAATCTGGTGGAGTTGTTGCACATAATACAATTCTAATCAAATAAGTGGAAGGTGGATCGATGGACCAATGGAAAAAAAAAAACTATGAATGAACAGATTGGTATTGAAACTGGAGTCATAGTTAGAGACGGAAATAATAGTGATATTGAGAATGTCAATAATATTGATACTCTGAAGGGTGACTCCACGCTGCCTCTGTTATTCTCTCCAGGTAGGCAAGATGGTGGCAGAAGAGAAAGACCTCGCTTTGAGGGAACAGGCTGAGGTGTTCACACGGCAGCTGGAGTCTGCTCAAACCTCCCTGAAGGTGTCTTTGTTTTCTTCTCTTTTGTCCACTTTTGAAACAGTATAATAAGAATGAGCTACAATCCTTATGTCATATGGAAGAAATGGTGACGATTGGCAGACTCCCTGTTGTTTCCATTTGGACCAGACTGTGGGAGTCCCTTAACCTGAGGCCTGTTGTGTCCTAGCTGAGCGAGGGCGTGGCCAGGGGGCTGAGGGGGGCTCTGCACCAGCAGGAAGAGACTGGGAAGAAACGGGAAGAGCAGATGCATGATGAAGCAAAAGAAAAGGCTAGTATATTAATTTAGAATCCATCCATGCATCTTTCCGTTCATCTATTCCTCTCATGGTGGGGATACTCGTTGTACCATCATCCAGGTACAACAGACTCTCTTCCTGACGTGCATGTGTGTGTGAACCCTCAGGTCCGGAAGGCTTCAGAGGTGGAGAAGGAGAACATGGCTGCCCTGCAGCAGCTGCAGGAGAGGAACCAGGAAGCGCTGGAGGGAGCTAGGCGTAACCTTGAGGAGGAGAGGAAGAACTCTCAGGCTCTTCAGAAACGCGCGGCCGAGCTGCAGACTGTAAGTCGGGTCTCCATCAGGTCCTCAGCAATGATGTTTCCATGGAACCGAATGTAGTTGTTTTTCTCACCATTGATATTAAATAAATGGTTGGTTCCTCTTGTTGGTTTTGTAGAAGGTAGAGGAGCTGGAGGGAGCGTGCTGTTTTCAGAAGAGAGAGCAGGACGCGGCGCTAGCCATGCTACACAGCTCGCTAACGGAGGAGCGCCGTGCCGAGCTAAAGCGACAACGCAGACACATGGAGCAGGTGCAGAACACCATCCACACACCCTCTACAGGGCTGTTAGTGAGTTTGGCCACAGTGCAAAGATAAGGAGCCAGGAATATAATGATCATGTGTATAACGTATTCAACGTACATTCATGGCACCTGACGTTAGAGATGGAACAAAAGAATGGCATTTTTTTCCCCATAGAACCATGAGGTGGTTTCTAAGGTAAAAATTGTTTACGAATCAAGATTTATATTTGAATCAACGTTCTGAGGCGATGCTGTGTGGTTACAACAACACATGACAGCTCCACTCCCGACCTGCTTGAACTGAGGTGAATTGATGAGTTGTGCTGCCAGGAGCTTGCCGTGAGGCTGCGAAGGCTGGAGGAGACAGGCCAGCTGGCGCAGAGGGAGGCAGAGCGGCTGCGCCGGGAGATGGGTGAGAGGGAGGAGAGCCACCAGAGGACCACAGCCATGCTGGAGCAGCAGCTGAGACAGGTCACCCAGGGGCTGGTGGCCGAGGGCCAGCAGCTCTGCCTCCTGGTGGACCAGGGAGGATCCAGAGGAGAGCCCACGCAGCTCCCTCAGAGGTGCCTCCTCTGCCCCTAAGTCCATATATCGATGTTGTATTTTATGTTGCACTTAGGCCTTTGCCAGTTTCATAGAAATGCATTTATATTATATTGGCATAAACCATTAGCCTGCAAACCATAAGCATGCTAGTCCATTAGAAGGCTTGGGAAACCATACCTGCACATACTGGTACTACGGGTAGTACAGGTTGTACGGATACTTTGTTGGTACTAACGTCATGTCCCCTTTGTGGGGGATAGAAATGTCAGAACCTTTAGATGTCTACACAATTCAACGTTTTTATTAGGTTTATATGCACTGACTTTGTGTCAAACTATTGCTTTATGAACATGTCACTTCTATCTGAACCAAGCTTTGGAGACACCTTATTAAAGGAGGGCTTATCCCGTGACGATGTCAACAAGCTAACGGGACTACATTGCGCTCACATTGGCTTCTGAAAACTCAAACCCTCTGGTGGAAGTGTTTCTGAGGTTGAGGTGTCTTCAGTCCTACTGCAGCCCAGGCCTGCCAGTACCTGCACGATCTGAGGGTGCAGTTACAGAACTTCATCCACCATCTTCACCAGGAGCTGCAGTCTCAGAAACAGAACGCTTCCAGACTGAAGCACGCCCAGGTGTGCTGACTGTAACTGCAGTAGGTCTTACGGTGTGAAATCAGTATATAAGTTACAATGCGAGGGTGTTTATCCAGGAGCAGGAGTTGTGTATCCAGAGGGAGGAGATGGAGATGGAGAAACAGCAGGCCTTGCATTCGCTGAAGGAGCGTCTCATTCAGGTAGGAGAGTATCATTTGGTAGAATATATTCCTCCACATGGAACATGTGTCGGTCAACACGTGTTGTTGTCGGGGCAGGAGCACGTGGAGGAGTTGAGCAGCGTGAGGCGGGGGCCCGGGGCCTCCCTACGAAGGCAACGGCAGGCCACAGACCAGGAGGTGAGGCAGGTCCAGAGCAGCAGGGGCCGGTTGAAGAGCCTGACCGGGTCTGTGGAGGAGCTCCCAGCTGAGGGGGAGAGGTAAGACGCTCCACTGAGGCGCAGAGTCCTGGCGTCCTCCACCAGGTCACATGTTGGCAGATCATTGGCGTTCTTCTCATTTTGCCGTCTTTTACCTTCTACCCCTCGTTCTTTCTTGAAATATTAAGTGTCTTATTTAATTCTGAAATTACTTTGAAAAATAGTTACTTTGAATTAAGTTTTTTCCTACATAATGGCCTTGAATTCAGGAGAAGGATACAAAAAGCTTCTGTACTTGTAATTTTTTAATCTGTTCTGCTTTCAATTTGCCATTTTACAAGTGCAGGGAACAGCTAGTAAACTTGGCAGGTATCCTGGGATCAGCATGCCTATAAATTAATCAAACAGTAACCCACGTTTTATAGTTTCTGCAGTCTAACCTCTGATTGCTGTCACCTGATGGGAGGTGACCAGAGAGGAATTCACTCATATTATTTTAGTGTCATAGCCGTGTTGTAAAACATGACAAAGACATGTTTAAAGTAAAGGGATGGACAATAAATACCTGTAATGTACTTCTTATTTTGGTATTATGGGTAAAAAAGGTAAGATAAGGATGTTCCATGAAGTCCATTGCAATGTCACTATATTTATATCGGTTTCCTTTTATTCCTATAAGTAGATTGAATGGGTAGAGTCTAGAGTCTAGAGTCCTGCTGGCTCCTTAGGTGAGGCAGTCACTTGTTACTGTCCCTGAGTACTGACCTGTTTCATGCTTTGTGGAAGGGCCTCTTCAGAGCCAGTCAAAGCGCTGTCCACACCCCTACAAATATTTCCAAGATTGAGTTTATAAGCTGAATTTGAGATGTATATTTAAAATACTTTTTGACATTTCCCTGACAAGATATTCAGTAGGTGTGAAGTAGATACGTCCCTCTGCGATGTTTTGGTTTATCTCTTTACCTTTTTTATAACAACACTCGGTACACAAAAGGTTCAATATGCTGTGATAGCTTAATGTCAATGTGCTAGCCCGTTATTTGTGCCTAGAAACTAACCTATTCCTGAGTTATAACTGAGCTTCAAAGTCTTTCTCCTCCAGTTTTCCGCTCTGCAAGATGAGCCATTCGGTTCTTTGTGTATTTATCCAGACGGATCGGTAGGAGCCAAGAGAGGAAGCCCAGGAGGCCTGATGGAGCGACGAGCCTGGCGGGCGAGGTGGGACTGAAGCTCTATGAGTCATCCTCGTCTTCCTCTCTACCTCCTGTGTTCACGAGGAGAACGGTAAACTCTTCTCTGGTCCTCGCTTCCTCCCATCAGGCGTCGGGCGACTCTGGGGGACATCGGCTGGTGGCAGACCCCTCCTGCCACGCACCCGGGTCCCCCCCCCGCCCAGCCTCTGACCCCGCCTCCCTGAGGATCCTTCACCACCTCCGGAGCCGGATCCGAGAGCTCCGCGCCGAGGGCCAGAGCGGCCCCTCCCCCGCTCCGCCCAGGCAGGGCAGCGACCTTTTGGGGTCCTACCTAGAGACGGTACGGCCCCCGGTGGAGAGGACTCGGACCGCCTGTCCCTTAGTAAGCTGAGGTCTTACTAGTCTGACATTCAGTTTACTATCCTGTGATGAGACGTTGGTATCTTTTTTTTTGACCTTATTAAAGAAAATGTGTGAAACATTGCAAAAGACATCACATTCATGTTAAATGGACGACTATTAGCCATATTAGGATTTATGAGTTCATAGCGCAGAGGGATGAGCCGCTCATTTGGGGACTGAAAGGTTGCTGGTTCATTTGGAGCAACCATCTTTGAATTCTCTGAGGAAGAGTTGGTTGCGTCGATGTGGGAATGGCTGCATAAGGTGTTCAGATGTAAACCGTCAGCTCAGCAGTACGTTGACTAGGAACCGAATAAAGTCCATCTCCAATACCCATGAGAACAGTCAGCTCATTAAATGGACCCGAAAGGGAAGCTCTCCAATGAGGATCAGTGTGAGCGTACGTACACGCTCACAGATCCTCATTGTGTGTGTGTGTGTTCGTTGAGCACAGGTCCATCCAAGGTGTGCCGTTAACATGGAGCAGCTTCACTACTTAAAGCAGAGCTTTACGAGGCGTTATGGTGACACGTGTCCCGTACTAAGAACAGCTCAGGGTCAGGTTGACCCAGTGCGGGGTGACTGGGTTCTTCCTTCCATACATCAGCACTTTATCGTTTCACTGCCCAGGGTGAACTACGGGTATGAAGCATCAGGCTTCATGCCTGATGCTCCTCATTTTACCTTAAAGGAGAAACCCTGTTTAACTACCAGTGTTGTGGTGATATTTGTATAAGGGGGCAAAATGCAATATTTAATAATAAATAATATAACCGATTTTATTTAAATTGAAACATGTATATAAAGTGACACTCAATGACTGGTTATTACCCTTAACCAGGGTTTATGCCAAATACATAAAAGTATACATTCAAATCATAAAACACTTTCCAAAACGCAATGTCATCAAATCGGTGGAGGCTGGGTGAAAGACGCTCATCAATCCTCAAACGCTAGAACACTTTCACATGACATCTCCAACACACGGCCATGCTCCAGCGAAAGGGGAGAGGAACTACCAACTATGTGGATACGCTCAAAGGCTGATCACAAACAGATTAAGTCAAAGATCGAAAGGATTGAACATCCAAGCTAGTATTTAAGTGTGCTAGGCTGTCTAGGCTTTGGCAAAACGAGTATTTGAATCTGTATCAAAGTGCATCGACTGAGCCCACTAGACTGTGAAACAAAGGAAATCGGTTCCGTGAAGGTTTCTAGAGTTTTGAGACGTCTCTGAAGCGGTTTCATAAGAGCAGACATCAAAGAGCGAAACACGGCCACAAAGTGACCTGCTTCACGGTCGGCTGGACCAGGAACACCAAACTGAGACGCCTTTCAGGGTCACTGCTGGACAGTAAGGAGTTCAGGAGTTCTAAGGGTCGGCTGTGGTTCTGCAGTCTTTCCTGCCCTCGCCCGGCACGGATTCCCGGGGGAGGGTCACAGCTCCATGTCCTCTTCTCCAGAGGGGTCTGCCTCGGGGAAACTGTACGCAGGGCGGTAGGGGGCTGCGGGAGCTGGGCGGACCACGGGAGGGGCGCTGGGGGGACCAGGAGAAGGGCAGGGGGGCGGGGGCTGTCGGCTGGCCGTCTGATTCTTGCGCTGCTGCCTCTGCAGGGAGTCCTTCAGCCTCCGGGACAGTGCGTCGTCCGGCGGGCGCCACAACACCAGCTCCATGCAGGAATGGTTCCTGCATCAGAAGCACTACATTACAGTACCACTGTAAAGAACCTGGGTCTGTTCCTTGGACCCCTACCGGTTCCATCTTGGGAGGGGGACCTCTGCATGGGAAAGCCGTGATTATGGTTCCTAGTCTATTAGCAGATGTTCTAGCTTGTATTATACATAATCACACTTACTAGCCTACAAGTAGTACATCAAATCATTCAAAAATCTCCAACTGTACAATATCACATTGTGAACACTGCCCTGTGTAGAAGACCATGATTTTGTAACAATGTTCAGTGGCGTGGGGTGTGATAGGTGCGCCGTTAAAGGAGGACTTACACAGACTGGGCCACCTTGTGCGGCAGGATGTCACCCATTCCCCGTTGGAGGCCCTGCCTCAAACTCTCTGACATCACCAGCACCGGACGTCTAGGAAACGGCTCCACGTCCAAGTCTTCGTCGTCATCGTCATCCTCCAGCGTTATTCTGAAGAACAAAGCGATCAACGCTTAAAAGTCATGATGAAATAATGCATTTATTCATTATTTTATTAGAGGAGTTGCTTGGTTTGCAACTTATTTGCAAATATGTTGCAAGCCAAGCCAAGCCATAGTTCTCTACCAGGTTCAAGCTGTCTGAGTGTCTGATTGACACACATCAAGTCTACTGAATGCAAGATACTCCTGGCCCCAGCACAGAGGCAGCAGGACACACTCTGAATATCATATCAATATCGTCTGGTTGGTGGAAAGACTAAGGACAGTCAGTAGCACCTCCATCCGGAGCCAAACCAGACGGCGTCGCGCTGCCCACCTGTCCTCGATCTCTCTGAGCCTCCTCTGTGCTGCGTCCACCTCCATACAGGAGCCCTCCGCCTCCAGACGGCCCGGGGCTGGGGGGTTCTGGGGAAAGACCCCCTCCTGGTGGGGAGGAGGGGGACTGGCTGCTGGCGCTGACAGAGAAGGGCAGCTGCTCGCTGGGGTCCAGCCGGAGCAGATATCCGCTGGGCTGGAGCTTTCTGAGAGGGCCGCTCCCTCCTCCACCAACTTCCTCCTCTTTGCCACGTACTCACTGGAAGACAGGAGGTTTAGTTTACTGGCTAAGGATGGTAGTTTGACCATCTCAAAAATCATATAGAACTTCAAGTAACATCTATTCTTGTATCTCATCTCTATCGAGGCAGATCGACCACATTCTCAAACAGAGTAGAGCACACGCACTTATCATCATTTCTCTTCCTGTGCTTCCGGAGACATCGTCTCTCCCAGCTTCTGGACAAAAAACGGGAATGAGTCAACGAATCACAAAACGTATAAAATGTGTTTATTAAGCTAATATGTTGACAGAAATCTGAGAGACGGGTGGCCCCTTCCTGAGAAGCAGAAGCTAGGTATCCTTACCTGTTGGACGGTGGTCCTCTCTGATGACCAGAGGAACTTGGATGACTGAAGTCAAAGATGATCTCAGGAAGGCTGACGAGGCCGGAGAACTGATCCATCGCCGGCAGGACCCCCAGCTCATTGCTCTTTGGACCAGAATGGTGCATGACGACCCGACACGAAGTAAACACTGTAAGATAAGAGAGTCAACATTAATCAGATCAACGTTCGGGCTAGGTTATAAACCTAACATCAACATTAGATCAGGTTGGATGTTCAACACATTTACTATTGACATGGTGTCTGAGTGCGGCTAATGTGGACCATCAGGACAATACGAGGACAGAGCAACAGTCCACCGACCACTACGCACCCGGGCGGCCCAGTGATTCATAAGTCATAACGACGTGTAATGGTATGTTGATATCTATAAACTCCAGATGTAATAGTAGAATATGAGCAACATTAGAAGTCAACACAGACTCACGCTGACCCGCCCCTCAGCGCTCCAGCTCCACATTAACACTCATTAGAAGACATCGACAACCTTTAGAATCAATAGAGGAAATATCGCTACAAGGCGAGAAGATACAAACCTAAACTATGTGAGCGACGTGTAAACACTTTCGCAGTTTACAGAGCTGAGGAAGTCGCCGTAGAAAGTCGTCAAGCTGCTGAAGTTAACGCTGCACCGCAGGGATTTCTGGGAAATGTAGTTCATCTACTGAACAGGGAAGCTGAGCTGCGAGAGGAGGAGGGACGACAGCAGATCTGATCATGCCTTTGGTCATGTGGTCTGCAATGACATAGCTCAATTAAGTGTCATGTCACCAAAAGGCATTTATCTCAAACAACAGTCACGTGACAGCTACACTAAACTGATCTGAGACTTCCCATCCCCAATCGTCTGAGACTTCCCATCCTCACTGCACTGTGGAGTCGTTCTCCCAACCAGGTAAGGCGGAGGGATAGCAGGGCTGATATAACACTGTTACACACGGGACAGCTGTATTCATCACATTTTGTAAATTGTGTCTGAAGCGCTCAGGGATCCGTCCTAATGACACTTTTCTTTTCAGGGTCTCCAACATGCAGGGTTTGGTCGTTCTTACAGGAATATTGGCCTTTGTTTCTTTTAAAACATGCGGTAAGTAATCATGCACTGTCTGTTCTTTGTAGAAAAAAGTTCCTGGTCTAACCATTTGTTGATTCAATTTAGTCTAACCAATATGTTTGTTTTACACCGAATCCCTCAAAAGTACAAAGATAAATGCATGTTTACTGACATCCCCATGCTATTTATTATTCGGATTATTGTTATCATAGTCATCGCTCTTTCCTTGTCCTCTCGGGGCATGTGACTGCTGAGGCAGCGAGTTTCTCTTCTGTTATGCAATGTTCTCTGAATGAGTGATTCACGTGTCTTTTGTACCTTATTATCTATTGGCAACATCGTTACGTTTTGTTTTCAGGGAGCGACTTGGTAACCGAGTCCCTTAACAAGCAGCTGCTGCGGTCTGCTCAGACGGCGCAGGGTTTGCCCATTCCCACTATTTTCCTTGCGTTACGGCTGTCAAGTGACCATAACCACGCCATCGAGACCAACTACCTCAATAGAATAACCACGGATTTGCACAATGATATTCAACGGTAGTCCGGATTCTTCCTTTTAAGGTTGAAGTAGAACTGCAAATGTATGGATTTTGTCAGATCTTGGTATGATTTGCAGTACAGTGGTTGACTGAGAGATGTTCTCCCCATAGCTCTCTCTCGCAAAGGAAGCCGGTAGTGGGGCTGCTGTCTCAGTACACCATGTGTCTGTTGGCCTCCTGCACCGACGCAAACTCGGTCACCTTCACTGTCAACGACCAAAGCAGCGCCTCCTTGATCACTCACCTCAAGAGACAAATGCATAAAGAGAAAGAGAGTATTGAACGTAAGTTCCTGCTGTCTATCAATTATACAAAATACATTTCAACATAAAACAATCATTACACAAGGAAGACCGTTTCTATCCAAAATGTTATTAATTAATTTGTTATTTTCTCTCATTGTTTTGTGCAGACAGTGCGAAGCCTTTAATCAACTACTTCAACTTCTCTGGAGGGATTCTGGCACTGTGCTTGGCCGGTGTCCGGGTCAACGGCCATCTCACCTCTCATCTCATGGCGGCTGTTCAACGCGGCTCCCTTTCTGATGCGGGAGTGGAGGGCTCAACTGGTGAGATCACAGTTCTGACTAGCGTGACGCTAACCAGTAACTACGGCCACTTTACCACGGCACTCTATCCCATCCCTCCCCAGACACACTTGCTATGGCGGGGATGGCCCTCAGCTGTGAGAAGAACGCAGGTTTCTACCCTCACCACGCTGCTGCTCTGGATAGGGCCATCAGTAAGATCAAGGCCAGGCTGGAGACAACTAGACCAGACTTTCATATCGGGAACCAGTACAGCACGCCAATAGCCATCATGGTAACCGCCTCTATTCCTCTTATTAAGTCATGCCTCTATTCACACACACAGTGCCAGTAAAACCAGTGTGTGTGCTGCTTTCTAGGCTCTGGTAGCCATGGGCAGCCAGAAGGATTTGTCTTCCACCCTGTTGAGGTTGAGCGCGGACGCCCAGAGAGGCACGTATCAGAACCCCAGGGCCCTTGCCTCAGCGCTGATCGGCCTGCAGACCAAATCCTACCTGGACCTCAAGAACATCAACTGCCAGAACGAGAAGAGTAAAGGATCCCTGAGTCGACCACATAGTGAATGGAAGCTTGTGTTTTAATGACCTAGCTCGTGTTCTTATTCAATTGCCGCTTGGTTGGATTGTAGATAATCTGGTGCTGGAGCCGGCGGTGGAGTTGGATTTGGTTCCGTTGCCGACCCAAAAGGCGGAAGTGTTTGTGGAGGTGGTGAAATCCGACCAACAGATCCAAACCTACACCGTGCATGTGCCGATGGGGGCCTCGTTACTGTACGCTCTGGAACTGCTCCAGGCGGAGAACACTGCTTTCACGTGAGTCCAGGTCTAGCATGAAGACTGTTGGAATGTTTAGGGTCCACCGCTACAAACCGCCCCTCTTCTGTTGGCTGTAGATTCGAGGTGCAGCCGACCCAGTGGGGGCCCTTCTTGAGCAACGTGAACGGAGAGCATGCCAGGCAGAGCGATCGCAGAGCCTGGCTCCTCCTCTCCGATGGTGTCCCTCTCTCTGAGGGTAAGATAAGTTTTGCGATCGTCTCACAGCTCACCTCACCAACACAATAACTGGTCTAACTTTCCTAACTTGGATGTAATGTGTGCCCTGTTTGTTCCGCTAGGTATCAATGACTTTAAGATCCAGAGGCCTCATGTGATCATCATCAGAAACAATGAGTACTAAGGTCAAACCTGACTACGAAAGCAACAAATTCTTCAAGTTCTGCCATGGAGGGATTTGGATCATTCAAAGTCTACTTCAACAACTTTCAAAGGGATTTCGATTTATTTTTCTGTATGTATCTATGTCTAAAGTGTAATATTTTCATAGCAATATAACAGGAATGAAGAAGATGAACATTATAACTGAAGGCATGTTGAGTCATGCTGCTGCCATTATATGTTGAAAAGCAATGTATGGAAATGTGATTTTAGACTAACTATAAACTTCAAATAAAAAATGCTGGCCAGCCAGTCCCTCTCTTTGTTTACCTGTTTGTCAGAGCCCCTCCCACTCACCTCGCCCCTCCCACCCACCCCTCCCAGCTGAGCAAAACTAGTCCCGGCTGCTCACCCAGTCAGATCGAACACAACAGTGTGGAATTTTGAAATTCTACCGACTACTAACTGGTATGGATGGGTTCAATCTTTAACATTGCGAGTTTAAATCCTCGTGTTTTCAAATCACTCAAATGTGAAATTATTTTTAATATTTACAATTGCATGCATTCATTTCATTGGGGTAAAATGTTTATCTATATATATTATTATGCCTGGTACTACTTACTGGGACCTCTTCAGACTTCCCAGACCTCTTGGATCTCTCAGACCTCCAAGGCTCCGGATCTGCGGTTTCATTAAAGGTGAATGAAGGACTTTATTTGGTATACCTTTAATTTAGTGTGTGTAGTATTGACAATGTGTAGTATTGACAATCAACCGATAATATAAATACCATTGTGATAGTTCTTTCGCTTGGTTGCTTAAATGTGTGTAGTAATGTGTGTAGTATTGACAATGTGTAGTATTGACAATCAACAGATAATATAAATACCATTGTGATAGTTCTTTCGCTTGCTTGCTTAAATTTAACAAACAGTCACATGAGATATTTATAATATATATATAAGGTTATAAGGTTAAGTACCGAACGCTAAAGGGGAATTTTACTTAGAAAATATTTTTCCATAACACGGCCCAGCAGGACGAGTGCTTCCGGACTCATCCTGCTGCTGGGCCATGTTGTGGTTCCGGTTCATTAGCTTCCTGTCATGATCATGGTCCAAACATGAGCTTTGGACGCATGTTATAATTAGTATTACTTGTTGACAGATTCTCGTGATGTTCGTCTTCCTACATGCTCTTTTAAAAATAGCTTAAATTGCTAACTGCTAACTGTCATGTAAACAGTCCTTTTGAAATGTTTTCCTCATATTTATCATTTAGCAGAGTTCTGCGCCCGAGTCTGGTGGGCAAATCAACCCATTATCCGTTGGCTTTAAAGAGCATGAGTGCTGCCCCAGGACCGAGCTCCTCTGGTCCAGCAAGAGGCCTTCAAAGTACCGGACCAGGACCGAGACCAGATGGGAGAGCTCGGGTCAGGAGAGTGTCTATCGAGGGCAACATCGGTACAATTCATGTACATTTATCTAACATAACATAAGGCAAACCCATAATTTAGAATGGATGTACGTTATTTAAAATACTATACCTTATGATATGTAAATGCTCCCGTGTGATTGATATTTTGCGGACTAGCTGTAGGAAAGTCCACCTTTGCCAAGCTGCTTCAGTCCGCCAGCTCAGACTGGGAGGTCGTTCAAGAACCGGTCAGCAAGTGGCAAAGCATCGAAAGCAGACCTTCCGAGGTATATCTGCCAACCATTTTCAGTTAATCCCTATCCCCGTATTTACAAGTTAACCAGCCATCATGTCACCATCAGGGGTCCGGGGCTCCCCAGCAGACCGTAGGTAACCTGCTCCAGATGATGTACGAAGACCCCCAGCGCTGGTCCTACACCTTCCAGACCTACTCCTGCATGAGCCGCATGAAGACCCAGCTGCAGCCTCCACCGCCCCACCTGCTCAGCTCAAAGGGAACCCCAGTCCAGGTGTTTGAGCGCTCTGTTTACAGTGACCGGTACGTAAAGGGAAACTTCACACAGTTGTCGTCATAGGACAAACCAGTGGTTGCTTGCTTGTAACACTAATTATTGATCTGCTGCATTTATGAGTCATGGGTAGTAGAGTGGAGAAACAGTTTGTGATGTCTGTTTGTCTTAAGACTACTATTACCATAATTCATGCGTATCACTGCAATAACTGATGTTATTTCATCTGTAATTGATGACCCTTGTTGTATTGTGTAACTAATGAATGAACACAACAGACCTCTTCAATGTTGTGTATGATTATTGATGCCATTAAAATGTTCACTTCTCTGCCAAATGTTTTCTTAATGGACTCTTTCCCCTCCTAGGTACATCTTTGCCCTGAACAGTTTTGAACTTGACTGTATAAACCCAGCTGAGTGGGCGGTCTACCAGGACTGGCACACCTTCTTAGTGGAGCAGTTTGGCCCCCAGTTGGAGCTCGAGGGCATAATTTACCTCAAAGCCTCCCCTCAGGTATATCAATACATCAACATGTCAATCAAAATGTAATTTTTAAGAATTGCATCTGTTGTTAATTAAATTGAATAGTACGAAAAACTTTGTATTCTGCCAGCCAAAGCAATAACATTTCAAATATATATTTATATTATATGTTTGAGGGAAGATATTATCACTAATCTATTCTACAATATTGTTGACGTGACACTAGACAAGTTCAACATATAAACATATTATTGTTAAATACGTAACATTTCAACAATCTCATAGCTTAAAATGACCTGGACATTTCAATAATGTCATATGAATTAATTCACATCCTATTACTAATCACCCTGGTATAACATGTCACCTTTAACAACAATGTGCTGCGGCTTCATCATCATCATCTCATCATCTCCCACTCAGCTCCCAGCCGGCAGAATGGCACTAGTTTGTGCCCCACATTGACACCGCCATTCAGAGATGACAGAGCACTACTAGTACTTTTTGCCTCAGGCTTGCAGCTAGTGCTAAGACGGTTCATCCTTCGAGTTCAAATCTGCCCATGGAGGGTTTAACTCCACTGACCGCTCCCCGAGTCCTGGGATGTGACGGTCATATCGTTTCCGTACCGCAGAAGTGCATGGAGCGTCTGGGCCGCCGCGGGCGGCCGGAGGAGGGCGGCGTGGAGCTGGACTACCTGCAGAAGCTCCACATGCAGCACGAGAGGTGGCTCAGGGAGCGCAGCACGCAGTGAGTGGGGGGCCGGAGGGGGGCTCAGGGAGCGCCGCACGCAGTGAGTGGGGGGCAGGAGGGGAGCGCAGTGAGCAGTGAGTGGGGGGCCGGAGGGGGGCTCAGGGAGCGCAGCACGCAGTGAGTGGGGGGCAGGAGGGGGGCTCAGGGAGCGCAGCACGCAGTGAGTGGGGGGCCGGAGGGGGGCTCAGGGAGCGCCGCACGCAGTGAGTGGGGGGCAGGAGGGGGGCTCAGGGAGCGCAGTGAGCAGTGAGTGGGGGGCCGGAGGGGGGCTCAGGGAGCGCAGCACGCAGTGAGTGGGGGGCCGGAGGGGGGCTCAGGGAGCGCAGCACGCAGTGAGTGGGGGGCCGGAGGGGGGCTCAGGGAGCGCAGCACGCAGTGAGTGGGGGGCAGGAGGGGGGCTCAGGGAGTGTGCAGTGAGTGGGGGGGGGCAGGAGGGGGGCTCAGGGAGTGTGCAGTGAGTGGGGTCAATTACCCCTGTTACCCATAAATTGACAAATTGAAGTCCTGATATTCTCCTGATGGGCCGTATGTGTGAACAACATATCCTGACATTTTTACCTTGAAAATCTCTTGAATAATAATACCCCTGAGGTAGTATTTTCTCCGTAAGGAATGTAAATTACCTTATATGTGAATGAGGAGTAGAAAGTCGGTATTTCTCACACCACTTCAGTGGGCGTGTTGACCCTTCTGCTTGTCATTGAGTGGCCCCCTAAATGATAATCAGCCTGTTGCCTTGTGTTGGCTGAATGGTTAAAATTTACACGTGCACAGCTGCACGTGAGAAAATGTTTTTTTTAATTATTATTACTGACAACAGTCAGCTGAACATTATAGGGTCCCGTCCTTCCACTTCCTGTTTTCTCAGTTAAACACAGAAATCAACTACATTTGTCCAAGTGTTAGATATATGAAATTAAGCAAAAATATAAACTCTCTTTCTCTGGTAGTAACCCAGTCGTTCGCGACGCCTTTCTTCTTCGTCGTTTCTTCTATTTGTCTCTAACTCGTTCTCCAATCTTTCATTGATCAATGATCGGATTTTGTGGAATCAACGGAATATATGATGCATAATTTTAGCAACATTTAACGAGTTCTGCCTGTTCTGCCTCCATTTTGTCTATGGTCAAATCAAACAAACTACAGTGACAGCGGCCATATTATCCCGCCTCTTGTGAACTTAGACCCTATGTCATATCCCGCCCCTAGCCCAGCCCCCTAAACCCCCGTTGATTCTACTGATGTCTGAACGACATTGATGTCGGCATATAAAGCATTAAGTGTGAATCACCCTCATGTAGAATCTACTGATCTACAAATGCGGCAAAAACGTGTGAAAACGGCTTAGAGGTAGAAAATGATTATGCTTGCTTCATTACGTAATAGGTGAACCAAAATGTTATACGTTGTAACATTATGGGCAAAATTTTATTATATTATGCGCTCAGAAATTTGTTCGATTATCGACTGGGGTTTCCACATTATTACTATGGGTTTGATTACAACTAGATGTTGAGCGCATGCAACGCACTCGCGGAAACTCTGGTTATTGTAATAGATAATTTGTTATAAATACAACATTAAATATTCATAATCCCTTAAGGTACTTGTAGCTAACATTATTTTGCTAATATCAGAGGTGGGGAATATAGACCACATAACTGCTAAAGTCCTCCTTTGCCCTCACAGCCTTTACCATTGATTGTGCTTGATGTCCAGTAGAACTAATGATGATATAACAACGTAAATATTCATGATCTAATAGCGTTTTGTCTCTGTCTTTTAGGTTACATTTTGAGAAGTTAAAACATGTACCAGTACTGGAATTGGATGCCAGTGTGGAGTTTCTGAGTGATCAAACTGTGAGAGATGAATTTATAGTAAAGGTAGGTAATCTATGTGCATAAATCTCAGTTCCCTGTTTAACCAGCAGGCGATACTGTTTGAAAAGTTCTTACATTAAACTGACTTTTGCATGAACAGACATGATTCAATGATTCATGATTCCCTTTGAGTTAATTTGAGCGAGATTCTTTTATGTTAATGTGCTCTTTTGAGATCCTGATTGTCTGGTTTTCGGTACACAGGTGAAGGACTTCTTCAGTGGGTTATGAAAGAAGATTTCTGATCCAGCCACTACACTCTATACCAATAAGGACCAGTTGTTACCATTTAGACCTCATCATTAAGGGCATGGATCTGATAGAAAATGTGTTTTCTTGTTTAGTATGTGCTGTTTGTATTATTTGCTATAAACCGTTTGGGACCATACATACCTCCAAAGTTGCTGTAGAAGCAGCTTTTAACAATGAATTTAATAGTTTTTACTTTTGAAAGACAACAGAAAGGATTTTTCTAAGGTTGTACTATATTTGAATGCAGAATATTGTTACGTAAAATAAGTTAGTTTTTAATCTAGTAAACCAATCGAACCCCAAGGGAGAAAACCATAATCCTGTGAATAACCTTCAATAAAACATTTGTATTCCAATATTGGTCCTCTTGAATGTCATATTTTTTTTAATAGTTTATCTGCCTCATGAAAAATGTAAATGATCAAATAAATCAAAGAATCCAGTACTCCAATAAAATGGATACAGAAGGCAGCCAGTTTGACGGGACAATGACCTTGGCTAGATGTTGATTCCGCCCCTCTGATCTGTTGTGAGGAGCAGAGCCCTTCAGATGGGATGGTCAGGGGGTCATCAAAGGGCAGCTGTCCCCTATAAAGAGGCCTGTCTGGGAATCACTCTGCTGACAGCACCACTCCACACCCAGACTCCTGGAGAAACAGCAGCACTCTGCCTCTCCAGGCTCCTTCAATACTCTACCTATTTCTCCTAGTTCACTTCTTGTCTCCACTGAGATGGAGGTTGCGTTACTGTGTTTGTCGGGAGCGCTCCTGGCCCTCTGCCCCGGAGCCCTCTCCCTGCCCCAGGGGATCGACCGCGCCAGCCCCAGCCCCAGCCCGGGACCCGGGATCCTCTCGTCATCCCGCCGTGTCCCGTACCCTCTGTACATGATGCAGCTGTACCGCTCCTTCCAGACGGGGGACCCCACGGCGGCGCCCGGGGCTGGAGGCGCTCCGGGGACCGGCGGGGACCGGCCGTCCTCCCAGTCTGACTCCGTCCTGAGTCTGATGGCACAGGGTGAGCTCATGTTTGTTTGGCTTCTTTATGTTTTTTATTTTTCTAGGTATTTTCATACTACTTAAAATAGTAGTATCAGTGTTATGCAAGGGTGTACTGTTTGACATTGCTCCCTGCTTTCATTATTTGGACGTACACATTGCTACTTGGAATCCTTTTATTTGATCCTCTGTATGGAGCAGTGAGGACTCGGGGTAGGCTACATTGGTCAGTGATCAGGGGGTTTCACCCCAGATCCTCTCCATCCTTCACTCCTGCTTTAGTTCTGAGCTCTTATCTCTCTTATCTGACCCGTTCCTCTCTGCTGCCCTCGAGCGTCAAAGTGCTTATTCCACTTTGAAGGGCCATCCCTGTTTTATGTGACGGGGTGTGTGTATTAGCTGCTCAGACGTCTTAGCGTGGGGGGGTTGAGTACACATCCTGCCCTGAGCCTCCCACCACCCTGACTGACATTTGTCCACACTTGTCTAGAAGTGACAGCTCCGGAGGGAGAAGGAGTTGTCTGGCAACTGGACGGGTTGAGGGTTCAAAACTCTGCTCCTCCAGGCTAAGGTGGGATGTGAGCAGAACGATTTAACTTGTTAATGAGGGTTAACATTAAGAGTTCTTTGAGCTGCCATGGTGGAAGCACAGTCAGCCGGAACCATCCATTCACGTTCCTGTCTTGTTCCAGGCTGCCTCCAGGAGGGGGACAGATGGACCATCACCTTTGACATGTCCTCGGTCACTGCCGGTGACCCGGTGCAGTCGGCGGAGCTCCGTGTCCGGCTGCCGGCGTTCTCGGCCTCGCCCCGCGTCACCGTGGACGTCTATCACTCCCCCAGGCAGAGCTGCTCCGCGGGCCCCCTCTCCAGACCCTGTCCCCGGGGGGAGGGGCTCCACCTGGGCAGCTTCGTCGCCTCTCCCAACAGCACACTGCAGTCCTCCTGGAGGGTGTTCGACGTGACCTCCCTGCTGACGCTCTGGCTTCGTCAGGGCGACCGGCCCGGAGGGGCCTCAGCCGGGGTCCTGCCCCCCGGGGCTGAGGACGGGAGTGGGGCCCAGGAGGAGGAGGCAGAAGCCAGCGGAACACGAGGAGGGAGACGTGGGCAGAAGCGTCACCCGGCCGCGGGCCGCGTCATGATGGTCGTCTACTCCACCCACCAGCCGCCCCCCGAGGGCAGCGGCGTCCGCAGCCTAATCCGGGCCGTGGACCGCTCCAAGTACGTGGGCGTGGCCCGGGGGCAGGCCCGGCGCCACAAGAGGAACCGCATGGACAGGATCCGCCTGGCGGACCACGAGGCGGCAGCGACAGCGGCCCCCCAAGAGGCCGGCGGGGGGGCGCTGTGCCGAAGGGTGGACATGATGGTGGACTTCGAGCAGATCGGCTGGGACGAGTGGATCGTTCACCCCAAGCGCTACAACGCCTACCGCTGTGAGGGGTTGTGCCCCACGCCCCTGGACGAATCCCTGCAGCCCACCAACCACGCCTACATGCAGGTAAGCCTCCTGCCGTCTACACCCATGTCTGTCTGTCTGTCGCTGGGACATGTTGGTCCTGTCCCAGAGACTCATGTTGTCCATGTTGCTGACATGTTGGTCCTGTCCCAGAGGCTCATGTTGTCCATGTTGCTGACATGTTGGTCCTGTCCCAGAGCCTCATGTTGTCCATGTTGCTGACATGTTAGTCCTGTCCCAGAGACTCATGTTGTCCATGTTGCTGACATGTTGGTCCTGTCCCAGAGCCTCATGTTGTCCATGTTGCTGACATGTTGGTCCTGTCACAGAGTCTCCTGCGGCTCCACCAGCCTGAGCGCGTGTCCTGCCCGTCCTGCGTGGCCACGCGCCTCGCCCCGCTCTCCATGCTGTACTACGAGGACGACGACGTGGTTCTTCGGCACCACGAGGACATGATGGTGGAGGAGTGTGGCTGTCACTGAGACCCCCAACGCCACGAGGACATGATGGAGGAGGGGTGCGGCTGTCACTGAGACCCCCAACGCCACGAGGACATGATGGTGAAGGGGTGCGGCTGTCACTGAGACCTCAAGAGATCCTCAGGGGCGACAGGCGGATGAGCAGCAGATTAAACTCATGTAATGCAACGACCATGATCATCTTTGTAAATAAAAAGGATATATATAAATATATAAATATAAAACTGGGTGCTATATCATACTGTTTGTTTTCTCTGTCATTTTTTGTAATATTTATAATATGTGTGAATGTATATTTTTGTACAAACAATTGGATAAAAAATGAATAAATGAAACCAAATATTATACTTTTTTTGTATTGCTTCTATTAAGATTTATTTATATATAACATATGGTAGAATAATTTTAATAACTAACTTTAAACAAAATAAACACTTTTAATTGGACAACGCAGCTTGCATTGTGAAAATCTAGTGAAGAAACAGTCATGGCTGTGAGAAGGTCAGCGTTTATCTGCCCTCTTCACCTCTAATCCACATCTCGGTTGAGGAGGGCCATCACAGACCCATCATTAGACAACAGGGAGGGGGTCTGTGTTTGGTGAGATCAAACGGCCATGAGGAACCAACACGAGGTCATCGTTGAGGAGGCTGAAGAACAGTAGCCTTGTTTGTTTTAGGGGGGTGGGGGGATGCAGGAAACAGAGGTGTCATGGTGGGGAGGGGGGGGGGATGTCAGGCCCAGGCTCCTGCAGAATGCCATAAGGCAGAGAGAAGATTAAATGTCTGCACACTTCGAACGCAAGGCTACTGGGGGGGGGGGGGGGGTCATCTTAGCCTTATGACTCTAATACACATATGAACGCACACACTTCCTTGCTAAAGTTGAATTACAAAAGAAGTTAACTTGGTGTAGTACATTACAGGGTAGATATTTGATGATGGATAAGGCATATTTGTTGCTCCACTTATTTGATAGTTGTCCTTGTTGGGACATTTGCAGGGTCTGACCTTTCCAACCAGTAGATAGTGTGTAAAATCCTCCGTATTACACATACACTGGATAACTCTTCTCTCTCACCCTTGAGGATATGCTAGTAAGTCACTTTATAGAGAATCCCTCTATTTCTTGTCTATTTGAACATAACTGCTAAGTGTTGTTAAATGATTGATAGGCTAATCTCCTCCATATTTATGTGAATAGCTTCATTAGCAGGTGGATTCATATCAATGACTTTACCCTTAAATGGATTCAGAAATTCCTGTTCTTCAAGAAAGTAATGGACAGAACCAAGCCCGGTTTTAGATTTTTAGAATTGTCTGGTTTCTGTTTTCATAAGAGTAGTCGCTTGTTTTAAGCCGAAGCCTCCTCTGTGATTTAGGAATGTTGAACACTCATTCAATGCGTTGGCAAATCCTCCAATTAGACTCTGGGGGGGGGTTATAGTACTAGGGAAAGAGACTTACTTCAAACACATCCAATGCGTGTATTGAGACTCTACAACCATTGGATCCTCTTCTTCAGTCCACTGTTCACCCTCTATTACCCTCTGAGTGATCAGGCCCTCTGCAGACCTTTTGTTTTCTACCCGGTGATATATGACATGTACTGAGGACATGACAGTCATCATGACAACTGCTGTTAGAGGAAGTGAGAGGCCTTTTAACTGTGTGTGTGTGTGTGTGTGTGTGTGTGTGTGTGTGTGTGTGTGTGTGTGTGTGTGTGTGTGTGGGTGTGGGTGTGTGTATTGACCTCTTACCATAAAGGGCCTCTGACTAGTTATCAGAGCAGAGGTCTTTGGGCCAGACCCCTGGTGTTTTAAAGATTACTGATTATTGACCAGCGAGTGATTAAATAATCTATTATTTTAATCTGTCCATAGGTCAAAGTCATAGGTTCACTTTCTATGCGAGTGTTGTGTGTCATTTGTGTTTATGTGGTTTGTTGAAATACGATTGCAAAGGCTGGAATAGCCCCAGCTTAAATGTGATGAGTGAACAAACATTCATGACCGTACGTGAAAAGGCTGAGGAGTTATGAGTCTAAAAATGTGAATATTGTTCAGAATTCTGTCCTGATCACCTTTTGTATTGGACTCAAGATCATAGGAATCCATCTTGATGTTGATACAAGCATTGAATCAATTCTTTATGTGTTATAAAACACACCTTTTTAGAAGTGAATGGCTCCTGGGGGTATATTTTATTGTACAGACTTCCCTTTATGTCAGATTGAAGGCATATTAAAGACAATGAAGACATATAGCTGATATGTGCTAAAGGACATTTGTCTGAGTAAAAAAACCTAGGATCCTTAGGAATATAAGTTTTTTAACACAATTTTAAATAGCAGAAAATATATCCAGGGGGAAGTCCCAGGTTCTTGAGGCAGATTTGTTCACCGTGAGGAGATGCATGTCGGAAAGGTTTAATGATTGTAAATCAAATTAATCTTGATGAAATTGACACAAGGGACAAGGTAAGTTTTGTTTGCCTTTAATGCTTTCTCACCCTAACTCCATGTGATTTTCCTGTTCATGTCATCAACCAAAGCAGCCGATACAGTCTCTGTATGTGAACAAGTCTTTAAACAGCCTGATCAACAAATGATATTCCGGTCACAA
Source organism: Gadus chalcogrammus (assembly GCF_026213295.1). NCBI lineage: Eukaryota > Metazoa > Chordata > Actinopteri > Gadiformes > Gadidae > Gadus > Gadus chalcogrammus. Next base: position 16,816,992 of record NC_079417.1, read on the forward strand.
CTGGCAAGGTTCAAAAGTGCCTAAATCAGTTGGAATGAAAAAATAAATCTGTCATCTGACGTGTTATTTAAATTGGACCATAGATAAGTGTGTGGCCAGTAAACAGGCTTGAATGATAGGTCCTTGGTTTGCGTTCCATGTGACCAGAGGAAGCGGTCCGTCCAGCACCAGGCTGCGGGCTCACGGAGGCCCTGAGGAACCGAGCTGAAGGCCCCGCCTCGGCAGGAGAGGAGGGCAGGGGCCCGTCAGGACCCAGAGGGTCGCCTGGCTCCGTAGGGGCCTCTTCAGGGTCCCCTCCAGGGGCCACTAGATGTCCATCTCAAACTGGGCATCATCGCCTTGAGGAGAGCGGGCAGCAGATTGTAGTTCAATTTAGAAATGGCAGAAAACTGGCAGAGTCAACTCACTGTATTTACTAACTATCCAAACCAGGAAGTTCATCTGATAACCTACCTCTTGTCCTAGGACGCATACTTAAACAAACAAACCATCTTCATCATCTGAGTGTGTGCGTGCGGTGAGTACATGCGTTAACACTCACCAGCAGCCTTGCTGTCAGGTGTCTTGATGACGTTGTTATTGAGAGGTTCTCCGTTCGGGGCCTTGTCTTTAACAGGGGGGCTGGTCACCCCTGGAATGTCGGGCAGACCCCGGGGTGGGGTCCTAGCCACCGGGGAGCTGCGGCGCTCCAACAGGAACTTGCGATCGTAGATTATCCTGGTGCCTTTGGGGTGAGCAGGGGAGATGCAAACGTTGGGTTAGCAAATGCAATCCTTTCTGGTGTTCATGCATTGCGTTTCATCCTGTGTTAATTTTCATGGCGTTTCCCGTTTAAAAGGAATAGATAATATAACCAATAATAATTACTATAAAACACATATAGGCTAGAATTCTCCAATATTATCACCATTAATATTAGACATACATCATTTCCCGGTTGATGGAAATGGAGGATCCTGATTCAGAGGCTAACAGTCTCCCTCCTGCACACACCAACAATATCAACAACACACCTTACAGATGAGCGACACTGACTTCCTGCAGGACTTATCATTTCCTAACTTTAGAAAACCAAACTATAACACTATAACCAACTCACGGGAAGGGTTATACGGCTTCCTCGATGGAAAGAGGAGGTTGGGTCAGCAGCGAATAATGAAAACAGTCCAGCCCCCCTGGGGTCATTGTGGGGCCAGACGTTTGAAATGAGAATCCATACAAAGCAGAGTAGCCTCCCTTCACATTGTCAGCTACTGTCATCCATTTAATGGACGGTAAAGACTGACTGGATGGTTTGCATAAAAGAAAGAAAAATCAAAAATGACTAAAAGACGCCGAAAATATCAAAAAAAATCAAATCACATATGCACACGGCAATAATTATGTTATATTATTACGTAATTATTTAATTATGGTATTGGTTCATGATTAAATCACATTGTGTAAATTTCTGTATTCGGAATCCCGATAAACCCATCGTAAAGTGACCAAATGTACGTGTGCGCATGCGGAAGCGTATGCACATGCGCAGTATATATATAAGGCAAATGTCAGGAGGGAGGGATCGGGACAGAAGACCGTGGTTAACCTCAGGTTGAATTGACCAATCATGGCTTATTTTGTTTCAAACACACGTTGCCTTGTTTGGCCAATAGCACCATTCGTTACTGACAGGTTAAACCACCATGTGCATTAGTGGTACCAGCAGTCGATATTTAACGAATGCAATTACGATTAAACTTTAAGTATGAACAATGTAACTGATATCAAGTTCATTCTCCATGTTGTCCCAGTCTGGTCCAATGTATGAACCCAGCAGGGACGGTCCAGTTAACACCGAGCCGTTCAAGGGAAGTTCACCACCTCCCAGACACCACAGGAATCAACGCATGGAGACCGGCGACGACTCGGTTGATGTCTTCACTCGGAGTGGTTCGTTACCTCCGGGCGTGGTGCTGAACAGGGTCCCCCCGGGGGTCGAGGAGTAGTCCACCTGGGGCATGTGGTCCGCGCTGTTGATCACCACCCGCCGGGTGGGGATGGACTTGGAGGTGGTCTTCAGGCTGCTCTCAGACATGTTGTTTACTAGAATGATCCTCAGCTACCAAACAAACCGTCTACAAGTGTCGCTTCAACACAAAGCGCAGCGTTGTCCGCGTCAAAGAGCAGCTAAATACTGATAAATACAATACCGTTGGTTCAAAAGTGCAAACAGACAGTAACAGGAAGCACAACTTGTCACATTACAATACAGAACACAGTCAGGTTATCCGGAGAACCTGAGCACACGTTCCTTCGCCTTCATTCACCGAAAATAGGAAACCAGGAGAAACCGGAGTTGAGTTACTGCGCCCCCTAGCGGAGCAGAACACCATCAGCATGCTGCCGGGGTTAAAGGTTTGTTTGAGTTACTGCGCCCCCTAGTGGAGATGAACACCGTCAGCATGTTGCCGGGGTCAGAGGTTTGGTTGATTTACTGCGCCTCCTGCTGGAGCAGAACACCATCCGCATACGGCCGGGTAAAGCCCAACAAACACCGGCGCCGAAGCGGCGCGTCAAAAAGAAGAGGAAGGCCGAGCTCTCTGAGTGGGAAAAGAACGCCCTCATTATTCCGCACGTACTAGCCCACACAGCGCGCCGCGATGCCCAACTAGGATTCACGCCACTAGGATTCCCTAGCGTCGCCGCCCCGGAAAAAGTGCTTTTTAAAGCTGTTTGGTACATCACCGCTTGATACAAGTTCCTGTACATATGGAGATTGATGATGCACTAGAATCTAGATGAATAATTCCACAATGCAAAAGGAATGAGCAATGAAAGTAAATAAAGTGTGTAAAGTGACTAAACCGTAAACAAAGTGCCCGACAGTACTTAAAGTAATGTGACTATCATTGTAAGCACAAACAGAGGATCATGGGCATCAGGGCCATATATGTATTCATAAAACAACTGGTAGGCCTATGACGTTATGGTAGCCTATAGCGACTAAGTTTGTTGATCTGCTTCTTTCAAAGCATATAACGGTGCGGTAGAGCGCCGGTGCTAGGGCCGGCTTTTGACGCGCGTGAAATGCACACCGCTGCGCTTCAGCGCCGGTGTGTGGCCGGAGGTTTGGTTGAGTACTGCGCCTCCTGCTGGAGCAGAACACCGTCAACATGCTAACGTGCTACCGGGGTTAGAGGTTTGTTATTCTACTTGCTGTAGTTTGGTCTGGCTTTGCGAGACTAGAGGTTTGTTAATAGTTGTATTTTGTACTTTCCTGATTCCTGCTAATCTTAAATATAAATGTACCCCTAATTCCCAAATATATTTCTCGGTTCAATTGTATGATTAAAAGGGTTGTACAATAATGAACAAAAGTTAATTATGCTCTATATGCTCTGTAAGGTGACCTTGGGTGTCTTGAAAGGCGCCTCTAAATTAAATGTATTATTATTTATTATTATTATTAATTGGAGAGGCAGAGACTATGGAACACTTGCAAGTTTCATTCAGTCATACACGCTAAGCAGAGAATAACTGTTTGATTTCTTTATTAATTTTGCAAATGTTGAGCTGGTGTACAGAGTAAATTTTTCAACAGATGTCTTCCAATTTTATTTGATTAAAAGGCTTTCACATATATATTTTTTTATTCATATTTGACTCTCCATACCAATAAAAAAAAGCAAACCAACAAGTTAAAATCCCCACAAGGCCCCTATTCCCCCAGGGTGCAGGCATTACCCAGAGCAGGTCCCTGGTAGCTACAGCTGTATGATGCTAAAAGTACATCCATAACATAATTAGAATCCCAGTTGATAAGTAAGGGTGCATAGCATTCTAAGTAAATATATATATATAGAGATTTTTCATATATTTCATATATATATAGCTTTTATGTCAAAAACATATTCTGTGCATGTGCGCAGTTGCATTCCTTAGTATTGAGTAATATGCTATTGCGTTAATAATATCTTCAATCCATTCTAAAAGGAATATACATGTGATCTCTAGTTTTTGCAACAGTATAATATTTTTGCATGAACTCGATGCATGTCTTCGTCTCATTATTCCACAAGTGCAAGGTTTGGTTGGTTGTTCTTCTTCTGGTTGAACACATCTGACGTTCCAATGTCTCCGTGCACTTGTGGCCTTCTCTGTCCCGGCCCGTTGGATAGCGTCTGGTTCCAGACCCCTGCGGACAGCCCTACACCCGGCTGAGAGGCTCCTATTTGGCAAAAGAAGCTGGGTGGGGGCAGCGGTAGATTGAGGAAGGTTTTGCTGTGTTGAGGGGTAATGCTTGTCATCTTGAAAGTCTGGCTGCTGAGTGCACCGAGCCAACAGTTGGATCACTAAACGTCCCTCAAGCCTCCTCTCAGAAACACTCAGTCCTCAACGCTCTCTCACCTCCAGGTCAGGGCTGGCTTCAGGAGTGGTGCTCCTGTTCAGAACTACAACTCATGAAACCACGAGGAGGTTGATATGTTCTAGTGTTGATGATATGCTCCTTCACTCTTCGAGACAACAGATCTTACAGTCAGGAGCATCTCATAGTGGCCTATTGGGCGAGCAGAGCCTGTCAGAGTCTATTAACCAGGACCTAAGAATAATAATAAAAACATGTGTTGCATCCAGCTCTCAACCGCTACAAAGCTATTCGTTGACTTTTCCTCATCACTGTGCACCTCAACCGTATTGACTGTTATTGTATTGTATTTTTCAAAATGAAAAATATATTTAATGAATCTGCACCACCAACGTTATCACTTTTGTTAAGTGTCCTATAAAATAAAACCCCATTCACACTTAGAATTTAAAAACATTCTCAGTCACGAAATGCTTGTGAGAAAAAAGTGAGAATATTTTGAACAGAAGCCATGGATGCAGTAAAGAAAAAGTAACACAATTTAGGTGTAGATATGACTCCGTAAACAATCTTGTGTTTCTCTCGTCATAGAAGATAATCAGTATATTTCAAATGAAAGGGAAAGCACGGGTGTAAAATAACTGAGTGCCAGGAGTCATCTTCCAAAGGAGAATCGAGCAGTTCTACAGACGTGTATGTTGTGAAGTTACATTCCTCTATGTCATGTCTGGCTGCAGAGTTGAACTAAACCTCGAAGGTGTGCGGTTGTTGAGTCCTTGTGAGTTTACATATTTGTGCGGCAACTAGAACGAGGTGATGGTCCAAGAAGTAGGAAAACCAAAGCATCTGGTATGTACAAAAAAACATGCTGGGTGGATCGCTGTCTTGTATGTCGTGAGTTCCTTCTCCAAAAATATTTCTATGCAGTCGCTATATATCCATCTCCTCATTGCATTACTGAGTTGATGATTCTTAAAAAACCTTTCTCTTGTGTGTCCGTGTCACTTTCTCTGTCACGCACACACAAACACGTTCGTCTGCACACGCAAATAAACAAACATTCAACTTCTTTTGAGCTCAGCAAAAATTATATTAAGGCGTAAATAAAGGACACATCCTCCTGATGAGGGATGTTGCAAAACCATGAGCAGCATGACGGGGGATATACAGATAAACTCAAACTATCCCTGTTCCTTAAACAATACGGCTCCTTAGATAAACAGTAATGTGTTGACATCATTTTTAATAGAAGTGTATAGCTATGGTTAGAAGAGAAAATTGAGTTTGAATATGATATGGGATCACACGCAGCAACACACACGCACACACATCCGCTCATAGTTCTTATTGCTTCTGAAGGTCGGACAGTAAAGTAGGAACTAAAAGGTTTGGAAGTGAGACAAGAACCAGGGCGAGGAAGCAGGTTCCCAGGCTCACAGTAACGGGGTCAGTATTACAGTTTCTCATCACAGTGATCGGCGACTGACTGTCCTTAACTGTCAAGAAAACAAACATTGATGCTCAACACGAGCGCTCAGACACGTTGGACTCCGGCCCTCCAAGCCCCGGTCCAGCTCCCTGACCACATCATAGCTACATTATAACCGTTAGGATTCCCCCCCTATACCCAACATCAAAGTGACATCAACAGTAGTTGCTGAAATTCTTTATATGTTTGTACCACTCCATGAGTACTAATAGCAGTCTACTACTGTAAGGTCAAGATTCAAGTCAGACATTAAAGCTACTAAGTGGAAGTGAAATCCTGCCCCCTGTTGGGGGATGACAAGACTGCTGCTACATCTACTACAAAAGGCTGCCCTCAGAGGTCTGAGGGGAGGGACGGGCGAGGGGGTGGAGCCCACTGGTGCCTTCCAGACCGTGATCGGTCAGAAGGTGCAGGGTGGCATCTTGTTTAAATCACTAATCCGGACACCAACATAAAGGACCAATAATACAGAGCAACACAACAGAGGTCTGCTTGTTCGCGTGCACATAGGGTTCAGGAGATGTAGATAGAATAATAGTATATATCTTATATATGTATATATATATATATATATATATTATATATATAGAGTTAGGTTGGAACAAGCCAGATGAACACAAAGTAACACCACAGGTTCGGAAGAGCAGCATGGTGATGGTGTAACAACACGAACAACACGAGGTACACATCCCAACACCAGGTTATGTACAGCACAGCTTTCCTTTGGTGGTAGTGTAGCGTACTGGACTTTGAGCACTGGGACGTGGACGTGGTGGTTTGGCATACTGGTCTGTGATGTGGTCCGACTGGCGGGAATATGGAGAGATACAAACCTGTTGCCTAGAGATTATGCAAATTCACACACATTTTTTTCTTTTCCCAGAGTAATGGAGAGAAAGGGCCAGTCTGACGAACCCTACGTGGCATTAGAGCCTGGACGTCCTCTCCGGCCCCCCCACCCTAGATCTCTCTGTACTGGTAGCTAAAGACAGGCCATGCAGCAGCAATCAGCATGCTGAACAGATAACAGGAAGCACGTTTTGGTTGCTTTTTTTGTTTGTTTGAGTTTGGTTTGGTTTTTTTTTGTACGAAAAAATCATGCGTCTAACCTAGAACCCCATGTTCTTTTAGAGTTTCTTTAAAAAAAAAAAAGGAAGTAAGAAAAAACGACAGTAGATCCACTTCCTGTTGGCGGCGCTGATGGTCGTGTGGCCGCTAGCTGTGTGTACGTTTCGTCGGTGTCCGCTGCTCCTCCGAGGAGGTCTCTCCGCCACCCCCCGTTGTCCGTCATGTGTCTATGTAGGATGGTTTCGGTGAGGTTGGGAGATCCTGTGGGGAGCCCTGTGTGTGGAGAGAGACACGACAGCCTGAAGGACGAGTCACGCAGACCCTAACCCCGAGGGGAACAAACTGCCCAGGCACCACATGCAAACTGCAGTTAACAGACAACAGCCTTGCAGGATAATTTTACCGGTGTAATTTCGACCTTTGATCATTTCCCAGGCCTTACAAAATGATTGTGAGACCTGGGAAATATCTTCCCTTTCAATAGAAGGTGTGTGAAATGCAACACTTCTCATTGGTAGATGATCGAGGGAGAGAGGTTATTTGGTTTAGTTTCAAAATGTTGCTTCCCCTCTTTACAACTCTCACATCCTATGTATAGCATCTTCACTGTGGAGCTTGTGGGAGAGCCCTTGGAATGGTGTAGAAGAAGGCAATCCATCCTTTTCAAACTACAGCCCATGCATATCCAGATTGAAATCACACCACTTCCACTCTGATCCTGTTATGTTTAATTAAACAGTTGAATTAGCTAAAACGGCTGGCTCCTTCTAAGATTCATTAGGCGATACATTATTGATGCCATTCTGAGCGACACCGAGACAGACCTTAGCTCCATCTCTCCCCTCACCATCTGGGCTACTAAACCATAACCCGGATTCCCGGAACACTGTGCATTGTCCACACTTTGGAAGACAAGGGAAAGCTCCAAAACAGAGGTAAATTACACCGGTATGGTCATTAGAAATAGTTTTCAGTCGATAGTATTATCACAGAGTGGTCTTGAAGCTAAAGGGATATGTGTTAAGTCTGCATAGTCTTGTCTATGTTTACAGTACTGAACCCTAACTTAGTGTGAACCAGTTACTGGAGCTCTCAGTGATGGACACTCAACATTGTGTGGGTCAAAATGTGAGTCATCTGGTGATTGCAAAGTGCCCAACAGTACTTAAATAACTTTGAATTAATGTGACTATCATTGTAAGCACAAACAGTGCTTACTTCCTGTCCTCTCATCTGGAGAGGACAGGAAGCGACCTTGAGGGTCATATACATTATACTTTAATAGATCTCTCACTCAAACACACACACACACACACACACACACACACACACACACACACACACACACACACACACACACACACACACACACACACACACACACACACACACACACACACACACACACACACACACACAAACACTATAATTGTGACTTCACTAAAGTCTCTATGGGACAGCTATCAGATTCCATATAACAGGCCTGCTATATAAATCAATGCTAGAATGAATTGAGTAAGAGTTCAGAGTCTAATGTATGTATACTTAATTAGTATAGTTTACAATAAGTATACAATATAATCTATAGCAATGCCAAGCTACAGTACAAAATCAGTATTGACAATGTAAACAGCATATTAGCTCTAAGTGGATTTGTGCAGATTGATATTAATCCTTACCATGTTTTCTCTATAACATATATACAGATATATAGATACAGATCCATGGCTGATTAGTGGACTGAGTTAGTTAACACAGTTCACATATAAAACACGTTAGCATGATACCATTAGCATCACATCGAGGGCACATTCAGCAGCCGCATTTAACCCGGGAGGCGAGTTAAATGTCTAGCCCCGTCCACAGCTGCCCGGGGCGGGGCTGGGGGGTCTGGTACCTGCAGGGCTCCGCCCCTCTGTCTGCCTCACTGCTTTACCCGCCGCAGAGTGGCACACTGCACTATCTGAGCCCCTTTCTTCACATCCATAATATCCGGCTACAGGCAGGGGAAGAGGGGATGGAGGGGGGGGGGGGGGGGGGGGGGTGTAGTTAGGTCGGGGGAGGAGGGGGCGGTAGGGAGGGAGGGGGGGGGATTCAACCAAGAGAAATGGCAAGAAGGGAGGGGTTGAAAAAGAAAGCAGGACACATTGGCAGGAGGAAGAGGAAGGGAGTGGGGACATATGAGGAAGAGGAAGGGAGGGAGGGGGGGACAGACGAGGAAGAGGAAGGGAGAGGGGGTCAATTGAGGAAGAAGAGCACAGAGGCAGAGTGCAGTGAGTGTTGGAAGGCAGGCGAGCGAGGGCAGAAAGGATGGGAGGGGCGGGAGAGAGAGAGAGAGACAGGGAGGAGGAAGAAGAAGGGAAACGTCATGAGCAACATCTCTGGGATCAAGCAGTCAGGGATCAGTAGTATTTGCCCAGAATGTCTTTGTTCAATGGTGACAGGTGAAGTTAGTGGACCAGCTAAACTTCATGAGGACGCTTTTTATTGGACTTAAAACTGGTAAACCTTTTCAATGTGAACCATCCAGGCTGATTGAAAACACTTGAGTATTTCTGGATGGTGTTTGGTTACATGGGGGTCTGCTGGGGTGGTTCATATCACATGCAGCGACCAAAGATTCATTAGGACTAGTAGCTCAGAGGAAACGCTCTCCGATCAGAGAGGATATGGCTTTCATGATCACAACAAGATGGTCCACCATCCACCATTAGAGGCCCAGCATGGAGACTGTAGGACTAGTGACCCCTGGGACTGCTTTTGTCGTTCCAACAAGAGGTCAAACTAATAAATAAAACTGATTAGGTGAAGAGGTTGAAAATTGGGTGGACGGGGGGCTGCAACTAGATTGGAAAAGGGTTCATGGGTGGTGTTTGAAAAGGGTTTATGGGTGGTGTTGGAAAAGGGTTTATGGGTGGTGTTGGAAAAGGGTTTATGGGTGCTTTTGGAAAAGGGTTCATGGGGGGTGTTGGAAAAGGGTTTAATGGTTGTGTTGGAAAGGAGGTTCAGCATTCACACCTTGACCCAGGTACACTCAGCGAACCTCTACGTCCATCTCTATGTAACCGTTACCACATCTATAACCATGTTCACCGCATGCTCTTCCCTTTGAGCCCTGAGCGCACAATCAATCCATCCTGAAGGTTGGCTGACGTTTAATTTGAATGATTTTAGAAAAACAGGATGAACGGACAATATTAGAAACACAATGAGGGCAGCATGGAGCCTCAGGGCTCGCTCTACGCTAGGGACTCTGTCCTACATGGTGCTCAGAGTCCCAGCAGGGGGTCTCCTTGGGGACCAGGGGTCCTGGTTAGTGTGTCCCAGGGAGGGGGTCGCTGGGGCGCGGATCAGTGGCCCACCTTGCTGCTGTCGCGACCCAGGACGGCGTAGTTCATGAGCTGCTCCAGGTCGCCCTCCATCTCGTTGGTGTCCTCCAGAGAACCCTCCAGGCTGCCCTCCTGACCCCCCTCCTCACCTGACCCCTTCCCTCGGCGCACAACCTTACGCACAATCTAACCAACGCACACGCAGCCACGCAATGTGCGATACGGGTACACACACACACACACACACACACAGGATCCCATACAGGGGAACACAAACACACACATACACAAACACATACACATACACACATGCATGTACACATACACAAACAAACACACACACACACACACACACACACACACACACACACACACACACACACACACACACACACACACACACACACACACACACACACATACACATATAGACACATACATATGCACACCCATCCGGTGGAGAGAATGAGCAGTGGGGGGTGCAGAAGGAGGTGGCAACATGGAGAGAATGGAAGAAGAGATGGAATAACAAAAAGGTGAGGGTAGGTTGTGAGCTGCAGAGTATAAAGGCTGAAGATGAGCACAGACATCTCGTCAGGACACAAGAGAAATCGAACCTTCTTAGTGACGATGTTTCCATGTTCATCCGTGAACTGCTCCTCACTGACGTGCTCCCCAGCGAGGTCCTCCACCTCATCGCCCTGTACACAACAACACAGACACCAGGTTACGGGCTGCTGTGACCACATCGCCTCTACAATAAGTGACCAGGCCCATACACGGAAAACATCCGGAAGGCTAGCTTCAGGGGGCCGGTCGGCCCTGGTTTGGGGCGGAACCTGAGCCTCCTCCTCTGGATGCACTCAGGTCCACAGGGCCATGAGTTCAGATGCTCAACATGTGCTAATGTCTGTATAACGTGTGTGTGCGCACGTGCATGTGTGTGTGTGTGTGTGTGTGTGTGTGTGTGTGTGTGTGTGTGTGTGTGTGTGTGTCGGTGTGTGTTAAAGAGCTATACAGTGCTGATGTATGTAAGCTAACGTGTGTGTGTTTCATTTTGCTATACAGTGCTGATGTGTGTAAGCTAACGTGCACGCGCGTGTGTGTGTGTGTGTGTGTGTGTGTGTGTGTGTGTGTGTGTGTGTGTGTGTGTGTGTGTGTGTGTGTGTGTTTTATTGAGCTATACAGAGGTGATGTATCTAAGCTAACATGTGTGTGTTATAGAGCTTTATAGAGCTGATGCAAGTAAGACAACATGCCTCAGCACACAATGCAGGTCAGGGCTCTGGAATGAGGAGTGCTTTAAATAGTCCCGCAATGAATGTACGTATTTACACACAGCGGCCGTGCCTGCTAGCATGTGGGGGTGTGGCCGTCATGGGGGTGAGTAGACAGAGGGGTGAGGCGTGGGGCTGCTTCAGAGAAGCATGCTAAACCAACGATAGAGATCACTGGAGTCCCATAATACTCTCCTCCGTGCCGTTGGCCTGATTAGACAGTGGATAATGAGGCTCAGATCATGATGTTATTATGCTCACATTTCAGCAGAACACCGTTCCTCTATTTATACGATCAGCAGGACAGCAAAGGGGCTTACAGTCTGAGTAAAGCCCCCCAGCGTCAGGCTTTAGTATCTCTGCTGGAACCATGGAGCAAACTAGTGAATGCCAGGAGAATGACTGAGCTGGGGAAACTTGGCCATAATCTCAACATCTATGTTAAATACCAGTATCAGAAATAGAGTCCAAGCCATGTTTGGCATCCATTCCCGCACGAAACAAACACAACTCTCACACAAGCACATTAACAAACCAATCAGTTTACAAAATACCGTCTTTGAACGGCTGAACCTGTATTTGCCAGCTGGATATGTCTGGCGTCTGCAGTGCCTCTCCACTACTGTACCACAGAGGTCAGCTACAGGAGCAGCTCCGTCTACTGCCTTTTGGAGCGCCTGGTCTTTTTGTGGCTGCAGGGTCGGTCAGCTCATTGCCAGAAACACGCCCCTCAACTCGTCTAGAACCAAACCACGACCAGACCTTCACGTCGACCCGTGCAAACACCCTGCACTCCCCTGTCCTCTGGGACAAACAGAAACAACACATCCCCAACCTCCGCCATGCCTTTCAAACCTCTTTCACATCAAACATCCAATCTATGCACGTACGATCTGTGCATGTCAGATCCGTGCACGTCAGATCCGTTCCTGTCAGACTGTGCATGTCAGACTGTATTCAGGGCTCCCTCCCCCCGGGCCGGTGCCTCCTCTCCGTCGTACCTTGAGGATGACTCGCCG